>NC_136483.1:62993639-63053639 GCF_053919585.1 Euprymna scolopes
TTTCATCAAATACTTTTGCAAGCAAAATCCGATCCCGCATTTTGCTAATTCCTACCTCTGATGAGAAGGAAAGTATTTCTTTGAAACTCCACGGATTAAGGACTATCAACTTATTTAGTGTTTCCTTTTTAAAATTAAATGTTTTTAACTCTTATTCAAAGTGTTTTTAACATGTTTTATTAATTACTTGTTCTTATATATATATATATATATATATATATATATATATATATATATATATATATATATATATATATATATATAAATGTAAATGTTGGTTCGTTCGGAATTAATTGTCTAAAAAACCACTGGACGGATGGCTTCCACGTTTTGATATAATATGTTTACTATATCCATGTGTGTTTTATATATTTCTTTTTAATTATAACATTATACTTAATTTTTCTATGATAAATAGGTGGATTTCTTTGTACCGAGAGGCCATTTTTTATTTAGGGACAATTATTTATTACCGCTTCCTGTCACGTGACCAGTGTTACAATTTAGCGGTTTTCCTGCTATATCTGGAGATTTCGTTTACAATCTAGCGGGAAATTCTAGAAAATCTGGAGGTATTTGGCACCCACATACCCGCATTAGATTATTAAAAAATAAAGAAAAGCGCTTGAAAATATTCCATGTAAGTAAAAAAAAAGTAGCATTTATTGCCTTTGGTAACAATTATTTATTGATTATTTGTTTTGTTTTTCACCTTTTTTTCGACTAACCATTCTTAAATCTCACTATAAAATCGATTTTTCCAAGTACATTTTAGGTGAGAGGGGGATTCCAACCTCCGAAGTTTGGGTTTGTATTACTGTACACACAGATTCGAAAAAGTTGTCCAAAACAAATATATAACAAATAAATGCTATCAAAAGCCAGATAAGTTACTTTTCTGCCAAACTGGATATATTTTTCGTGTTTTTATTCAATGTAACATATTTATTCAGCTCGAAAAACATACAGTGTTTACCGATGTATTCGAAAATTCAAGATGGCGTCTCACACCCTCTTTAACACCGTAAGTTTGGAAAAAGGTGTTATAAATAAAAAACTATACAGAATACTATTAAAAACCCGCCGAATATATATCAACCTATGTCACAGAAACATGTATTGAGCGAGTTTTTAATATATTTTATCCGGTTTTTTATTTATAACATCTTTTCCCAAACTTACCGTGCTAAAGAGAGAATCAGACTCCATCTTGAACGTTCCAATACATCGGCAAACACTGTATTGTTTTCGAGCTGAATAAACATGTTACATTGAATAAAAACACGAAAAATATATCCAGTTAGGTAGAAAAGTTACTTATCTTGCCTTTGATAACATTTATTTATTATATATTTGTTTTTGACAACTTTTTCGAATCTATGTGTACAGTAATACAAACCCGATAAGTTAAAAATCTACCGATTTTCTGGACATTTCTTTCTCCTGATCTCGCGGGTTTTTTTTTTTTTAAATATCAGTTGACAACATTGCATCACTAAAAAACACCACAGGCTTAATGTAAACAGAATGTGTTTACAATATCGGTAAATTTTCAATGGGTTTAATTACATGATTATTGATAATGTAACCATGTGATTGAACTTTAATTTAAATTAACCACACGTGGTCGCAAAATGAATGCCGACGCTCAAAGTGTATACACATTTTAACTCCTCCCTTTACTTAAAAATTCACCAAAAATCAGGAAATTAACGAATTTTAATGAAAATTGCAGTATTTTTCAAATAATGATCGCAGAATATAATGAACTAATCATTTTACTTAACTCTTAGTGAAAATGTTTTATTTTGTTTAAACAAAAAATACTTTTGCTAAAGTTATGGTTTTCAGTAGTAAATAAAAAACGCAAGAATTTATTTTTGCTTTTTTTAAAGCGTCGTAATTTGTAACAATAAAAAATAATTTTTACAATAACATTACGAAAAAAGCCCCTAAAGTCCGTATTAATGTATTCGATATAACTCGAAGAAAAATGAATTATCGGATACTATTCAGGAAATTAAAGATTCAATTAGATTCCTATTTCAGTCACCTAAATTATTTAGGGTGAAATGAGTTTAGGAATTTATAGCCAAACCTAAATATTTTTTTTTTTTTGGTAAATATCCAGATACGCTACTACAGAACACCGACCACTCTAATTTGTTGGGGGGGGGGATGTGATGTTGGGGCACGCGCACGCGCCCCAACATCACATCCCCGCCCCCCGCTCGCGCCCCCAATGTACAAAGTAAAATCTTCGGAAAATGTTAAATGGTGTTCTAATTGGTAAATGTTGGTGCGTTACTTACGGAAAATTTGAAAATTCGATGTTCCAGGTAAAACAAAAAACAGATAAATTACCCCCCCCCTACTCCATCTTGGTGTGCTTTCCTTTTCTTATTTTATTTCTTTTTCAGCTAATTTTAAAATTTCCACCCAAAAAGCGCTATAATGTATTTTTGAAAATTAGAAAATTCTATGTCCTGGAAAAAAAATCCCCCTCCCCCCAACGTAGTTTGCTTGGTGAAGCCGTCGTTTATGCTACAGGGGTAAATACCATGCAAACGGTAAATTTGCCCCAAGTTTGACTATCAGATTCGTTGTCAGCGACCTCAATTACCTATGCAAAAACAAATTAGAGTAGTCGGTGTTCTGTAGTGGCGTATCTGGATATTTACCTTTTTTTTCTTGCTTAAAAAAATAGCATTAATACAATAAGTTTGGTAAACTGACTTTTTCGTTTAAAAATGGAATTATTTCCCTTTCGTTATTAACTCTTTTTTTTTTTTAATTTTTTTTTTAAATAAATATTTTGTGTTTTATATACATAAAGTACAATTGTTGAATGTTACTGTTTTGATTATATTCGTTTGGGGGGCACAATTAAAAAATTAAGAAAGATTAAAATGAAGCGAAATTTAAGTTTCTGTTCCATTTTTACAACAACCGTAAAACAGTGCATACTCAGCAAGTTTTATCGTAATTTATAAGCATATTGAAACACTAAATCAACATTTTATTTATTTTTTTGCATAATTAATGATGAAAGTATTTTTCCGTTTATTTTCTTAACATCTGTTAAAAAAAAATAAATAATTTGTACATTCTCTTGAAAAAAAGAATCAAACTTTTCTCTACTTTCACATGTGTTCCATTTTAACAAACTGAGCCACAGCAACGCGTGGCCGGGTACAGCTAGTATATATATAAAAATGTAAATTTGGTTCGTTCCAAACGAATAAAACCATATTTCTACATTACCAATTTATTTGAAATTTTCAGACAACCCATCTTTAGAGTCGAGGCATGTTTTTATGTTATTAAAATAAATTTACCTCACGAATTATTATAATATTAAATAAAATAAATATATTTTTTTTAACCGTGGTGCGAATCTGTTCTGTTGATAAAACTGAACTTCCGGTTCGATTCATTTCACAGCCACGAATTGACGAAAGATTTCATTTTCTGTTTAGTAAGTAAAAAAAAAAAAAAAAAAACCATAATTCATTTGTTTATCTTCCAAGTTTTTAATTTACACATTTTCTTCTTTATTATATAAGGCAAAAAAAAGTTTGTCGCTTGCTTTTTGAGTTTTTTTTTTGTTTTTCGATATAATATTGGTTGGAATAAAAAAAACACAATTTAAAAAATAGCGCGGATCACTCTCTAGCACCGAAAAATGTTACTAAACATTTATTAATAATTATTAAATTAATAATTTCTCACTTTTACAAACATTTGATTTTAAATTTCTTTTTAAATGACGACTTTTATCGACTTTTTTTATTTTTAGATATCCCCTCCCCAAATGGTGTTTATTCCGAAATCCGTTGTTAACATGGAGAGGTTGAGTCGTTCTTAACATTTGTGGGGGTGGACCTAATGTAAAAAAATAAATAAATAAATTTAAAAAAAAAACTAAATCATTTACTGATAACTTCTGATAACTTCTCACTTTTACAAATATTTTTTTAATTTACATGCGCGGATGAACAAATTGTTGAATAGTGCGAAAACAAAACGTTTTTGCAATAAACTTCGGGATAATCTTTTGGGTAAATATTTACATTTAGGTCCACCTCCACAATTTTCTTTTTTAAATGACGACTTTTATTGATAAATAAATTTACTTCTCCGCGGCTTTTATTGATAAATAAATCTACTTCTCTGCCACGGGCACTGAACCCCTCCTTTTTTATTTTAATAATATTTTCGGGTGGGTATGCTGACAACAAATATCAGTTAAATTTTGCAAATAGCTCCCCCCCCTCCAAAAGTGGTGTTTATTCCGGAAGCTGTTCTTAAGATTTGGAGGTTGGGGGGGGATGATTCCAAGGTGGACCTAATCTAAAAAAAAAAAAAGAAGAAGTTTTTTATGTGCACATAAGCAACTCTTTTTTATTATTTTTTTTTTACTTTTTTTTTTTTAAATTAGTAAATTTCAATGAATAGAATAATAAATCATTTATCATTAATATGTGTTTTTGGTTTTGTGTTGAATGAAACTTTTTTTTTTCATTACAACAATATTGAACCAATTTAAATCTTCCGGCATGCGTTTAAGATTTACGAAATTATCAATAAATCGTTTAGTTACTAAGCCAACGTCAGTAAATAAAAAAATGTTATGTGGGCATGCATTAGTCTTGACTAGGGGGGGGGCTAAGGGAGCGACCATTAAATAATTATGCTGGTTGCCATGGAACTCAACGTCCAAAGAGTACCTAAAGTGGCACTTATGCACTTATGTTATCATGCTATTTTTTAAAATGGTATTTTCATGTTAAATTCAAATTTTACAGTATGTTTTTCTTTTATTAATTTGTTAAGTGAAAGTCCAGATAACCCGGTCAGTTTCTAATGTGAGGAAAATCTAGCCCCCCCCCAAAAAAACAAACAAAAGGGGTACTCTGGATAATAACAAAACATTAAAATTGCCTCAGTCTCGAAAGATTTCTTCTCTACTGAACGAGGAAACAAACAGTGAAGTGTAGTTCACCTTCTGTTTCTCTCCCCCTCTCTCTTCCTCTCTTAATATCTCTCTCTATCCATCTCTCCCTTTCCCTCTCTCAATCTATCTTTCTCTCTATATCACCCTCTCCATCTCTCTTTGTGTTACATGATAAGGGCTGTCCCCTTTTCATGTAAGTATAAAAATAGAGAGATTAGTTAAAATGAAAATGAAATAGCAATAGACGAAATTCGAACCTCGTAATTTAGGTTTAGAAATAGATTACGTGTGAAAATTTAAAAATGTAAAACAAACGATTGTTTAGAATAGAGATAAAATATTTCAAGAAAAGAATGTGAACTGTCAAGTTTGTTATGAAATTTTAAATTGAAAGAATGCAGCTTATAAGATAATGTTTTTAACATATTGGAAAAATAGGTTACTGAGTATAGGTTAAAATTCCTTTTGTAGAAATAGGAAAAGTTTTGGACACGCATGTCCAGAACACGTGAAAGAAGGCACATGTTTTAACATGTGTATGACGTCACGGAAAATAGAAAGTTCTAGGGATAGAGAAGAACTTTAGAGTAAAAGAAGACGGTCAGAGAGACAGTCAGTGAGAAACTCAGGGAGAGTCTGAACGTCTAGAAGCGAGACGATCACTTTGAAACTAAAATGTGAAGCTTTGAATTCTTGATGATGGAAATCACGGCCGGTCGTGTGAAGAATAAACTCATCTGTATTTTCGTAGAACGTCGTCTTGTGTTTGTGATTCCTACAAAAAGGTAAATTAAATTGTATTATATATCTGTGTTATAAAATGTCATTACATACACGTCTCGACATCTAATGTCTACACAATGTCTGAACAGTGAACACTGTCTCCTCACTCCAAGAGCTTCTTCCCCTTCTTCTTCCATAAACACAATTAAGGAATGAACATTTAATATATAGGAATCGTTATAAACGAACAATCTTTCTAAGTCTCTTACAACAACATCTCTCTCTCTCGGAGTCTTTCTAAGCATCACTTCTAATAAGACTCTTTCTAAGCATCTCTCTCTAAGACTCTCTTTTAATGAAACCCCTATATGTATGTTAAGTGAAAGTACAGATAACCCGGTCGGTTTCTAATGTGAGGAAAATCTAGCCCCCCCCCAAAAAAAAGGGGGTACTCTGGATAATAACAAAACATTAAAATTGCCTCAGTCTCGAAAGATTTCTTCTCTACTGAACGAGGAAACAAACGGTGAAGTGTAGTTCACCTTCTGTTTCTCTCCCTCTCTCTCTTCCTCTCTTAATATCTCCCTCTATCCATCTCTCCCTTTCCCTCTCTCAATCTATCTTTCTCTCTGTATCACCCTCTCCATCTCTCTTCGAGCCCCTTTCTCTCTCTAACTCCCTCTATCTCTCTCCTTTCCTCTGTCTCATCCCTCTCTGTTTCTAACTCTCCCCTCTCTGTCTTTATCTCTCTATCTCCTTCTCTTTCTCTATTTTCCTCTCACTTTCTCTTTCCTATCTATATATCTTCCTCTCTATCTGTCCATTTCTAATCCCTCATACTATTTTAGTCTCCTAAATTAATTACAGTGAATAAGGCATTGTCAAAACATGGATAAATCCTATTTTAGTCACCTAATTTACTGACTGTGAGAATAGAAGTTATTTGGAAATTACTGCTACCTTGAACAGCACCAGAAGTAACTGGTAAAACCTTTCTAATTAAATTGATTTTGGCAGCCATTTGGTAACAAAATGACATAGCCTTAGCCCTTGCTGCATGAGGAATACCTGCGACCTTGCTGCCAAGTAGAAGAATGATTTATTCTACTTTAAAACGTTCAATTTTTCAAAAATCTCATGTTCGACATCTCCAAAACATCCAATATGGGGAAAAATATTGCAGAAATGCAAACTTATTGTTTAGGATGAATGTACAATGGTACGCAAAAAATCACTTGAGGCTCTTGGTCGATCCTTGCAAGATTTGCGTGGCAATGTCAGACCATTTGGGAATGCAGTAATATTGCTTGCAGGAGATTAACCCCCTCTTTCTACAGGCCGTCTTGCCATTTCGTGTTTCTCTATTGCATTCCCCTTTCCTTCCACGCTCGTAGTCGTAAACGGCCGAATGAATATGTGTACACCGAAGACTTTCATTTCTCAACAGAAAATAAATGACATGTTTATTCTATTCCAGCATTTGAGTTCTTTGTTTCGGTCATTCAATTCGTTTCATTATTTTTTCTTGTAGCGAGTTAGGATATTTATATCCTGGTCCGCAACAATATATATTAATCTAATATAAATTAACTAAAGAAGAAATTTCTTGGCAAAAAGTACATGAAAAACTGCTTTTCAGTTAATTTAATTCAGTATTTTGCCTGCACGAATACTAAGTTATTCAAAGGACTTTTCAAAGGATTTTACTACATTAAAAATAATGGATTGCCATGAGTGGCATAGCATCAGTTTTTGCCGCCCGGGGGGGGGGGGGATCGGAAAATTTTATGTAATATATTTTCCTCCCACACAAACATAAAGTTCATATTTTTGTTTGCGAAAACATATGCAGACATGAGGTGTTAGAATAATTCGAAAATAAAAAAAGACAAAAAAATCACTAATTAAATATTTAGAAATTTAAAAAGAATCGGAATCGGGAATCCTATGGGATCAGAAATTTAAGGCAGAATCAGAATCGGGAAAAAATTTGGAATCATCCTATCACTAGTATATATATATATATATATATATATATATATATATATATATATATATATATATATATATATATATATATGTATACATGTAGGCATATATACATGTATACACTTAGAGAATCGGACAAAAGGACACCGGACAAAAACCACTAGCTAATTAAAGCCAAAACAGATAAAATCCCAAATGCATCAAAAACATTAAAAATCACTTTTTATATTTTTATTTTATTTTAATTTAATTAAATTTAGGAAAATTTTGGCAAGGTATGAAAATTAAGCATCTGCGGAATAAATGTCAATTGAAGATAGAATTTAAGACCATTCTTAAAGACAATATAGTTTTAAATAGGATTCAAGTGCCTCTCAATTAATTACGTTAATAAAAAAAAGTAAAAAATTAAAATCCTTTTACCAGAATTAAGTCATCATAATAAATTTTGGCTTGATCATAAATACGTCAGTGATTATAATTTTTTTAATAGTTTTTAAAAAATCAATTACTGTGTGGTTGTTTGAAACTTGACAAATTCGGCAGTATTTAAACTATCAAATAAAAAGCCACTTAAATAGTATTTAAGGTGTTGCGCTTAGTTCGCATTTAAAATTATATTCCTTGATATGATGATCTTAAAATTTGTTTACAGTCGATTTTTATTCCGTACTTGCTTAATGTTTCTACAATTCCAAAATTACGTAATTTTCTGTTGCTAATTTTCCGTTGTATCATTTAATTATCAGTGATGTTTGGAAGTATTTTTCTTGACAAAAAATTTTTTGTTTAATTTTTTAACATTTTTTTGAATATTTAAATCAACTGCTTTCTTTGAAATATTACCTAGAGAATTTATGCAAATTGTTTAAACTTTATTTTACAAATAAAATAAATTTACATCGTATTTTATGTTATTATCGTTTTAGTTTTAGTGATGATTTAAAAACAATAAATATTTATTATTAGTACCAATAATAATAATGAAAAATCAAATTAAAAATTTAAAACAATCGGTTTTGGAATCGTAAATTAGGGACACATTTTCCCGATTCACATACCTCCAAAAGTTCTGATTTTTTTACAACCTTTTCGGTATAAAATTTCAAATTTATTGTTAGCTATTATTTATTTTTATTTATTTTTGATTTTCCATTTTTATCCTCACAAAATGACGCCCCTGGTATGCGCCGTCCGTAAAATAGGGACACATTTTTCCGATTCCAATAATATTTTTGTAGTATCTATGGAGAGAATTGCGAAGTCTGTAAGTCTTGCCTGGCTCATGTTTGATCGAAGGTAGTTTTTTATGAGCTTTAGTTTCGAGAGAGAGAGAGAGAGAGAGAGAGAGAGAGAGCTCACAGCTCGCAACTCTAATAGCTCAGGTAAGGAAAATGTATCGGAATTTATCTTGCTTCCAGATAAATTCGATGCTAAATAACTAACCTGAAAAAAAAAACAGCATGAAACAAAAGGGGAGGTAGAGAATAAAATATAAACGTCTTGCTTTAAAACGAAGGAGAAATTTTATTTACAATAATAAGTTGCAAATTTTTCCCTTTGCGGGCATTAAACTTATGAAACGCCAAGGTAACATATTATTAAAAAAATAACAACACTGGTTCTTATAACCATCCATTAACGAATACAATAATAGTATTCAAAATAGTATCTCCCAATCTCACTCGCATATGAAACAAATTTTAGGAGCGTACTCACAAATTGAAAGCCAGTCAGGCACGTGCCTTTTTCTTTTTTCTTTTTTTGTTTAAAGTCCTTTTAGAATGTTCTCTCCCTCCATGTTTGCGTGCAAACCGTAGACACACAGATGAATTTCAGGAGCAAGACCGCGTCGCTTGTCCGGATAGGAGATTCCAAAATTCCTTGTCACGTGAAAAAGGTATTTTCTTTAAAATAATTTCACTCCTAAAATACGTGCAAAACCGTAGTCACGTAAACAGTTTTTATAAGTATGTCTCGTCACATATACGGGTATTATTGCCGGGGTTTTCTTCTTTGAAGAATGCTCGTCAAAATTCCATTTTCAGCGCCGGGCAATGAACAACACGTTCAGTCTCCACGTCAGCAGAATTTCAAAAAGAGAAAGGATGTCGCGCTGGGCTCGTGACGTCATCAAGGAGCTAGCATTTTCCTTTTCTCCAAATTAAAGGGAGTTTCGTACAAACCCAAAATATACGAAACTAAAAATCATAAAGGATACGAAATACAGAAAATCATATATAAGAACCAGATAAAAAATAATAAATGTAAACAGGGGGGATGCACCATTATTGGTACAAAAAAAATTCCAACAAATGCGCAGCAAGATCACAATATTAGAGTCGGAATCCCCAAATTGGTATCCCTGTATAAAGTTCAAAAGTTCAAGAGATCCATTGGTTTTGTTTTTTCCTGAAGCTTTCACAAAATATTGTTTTTTCCTGAAGTTTCACAAAATACTGTAAAAGTACCGATTTTTAAAAAAACTTTTCAGTATAAAATTTAAGATATTTTGTTAGCTTTTATTTATTTTTATATATTTTTTCTATTTTCTATTTTTATCCTCTCAAAATGCTGTCCCTGACATGGGCAGTTCGTAAAATAGGGACATATTTTTCCGATTCCAATATCCCCAAAAGTTCCGACTTTTAAAAAATTTTTCGGTATAAAATTTAAGATATTTTGTTAGCTTTTATTTATTTTTTCTAATTTCTATAAAATAGGTAAACTATCCAAATTGCCCCCCATGATATGGTTCGCTCGTAAAATAGGGACACATTTTTCTGATTCCGATACCTTCAAAAGTTACGGTTTTTTACAACATTTTCGGCAAGAAAAAATCAGATTTTTTGTTAAAATGCCGCCCTCTACGTGTGCCGCTCATAAAATAGGGACACATTTTTCTGATTCCGATATCTCCTGATGTTTTGCAGCCTTTACGGCGTAAAATTTCAGATTTTTTGTTAGCTTTTTTTTTTACCCTCTCAAAATTCCGTCCCCTGGAACGTGCCGCCCGGGGCGGACCGCTCCTTTCCCCCGTCCCGCACTTGTTATGGCACTGTCAGTGTCATAGCATCAGTTTTTGCCGCCCGAGGCGGTCGTAAAATTTGCCCTCCCCCTACCACTGGCATATAATTACCCCCCTGGCATATAATTACATGTTTTGCCCCCCCCCCCCCGTTGGCATATGATTACCTGTTTTGCCCTCCGCCCTGCTGGCATATGATTACCTGTTTTGCCGCCTCCTCCCACTGTTGGAATATGATAATCTGTTAAAATCTTCAAAATTCCCCCCCAAAAAAAATATCAAAATAATTATTTTCATTGAACTAATGTTTACACAATTCCCTTCAGATTAATGTTTACACAATTTCCCTTTTTTATTTTTAATTCAATTTAACAATTTCTTTTTAATAATTTGAATAATAATTAGTATGTAAACATTAATCTAAAGTGAATTATGTAAACGTTAATATGAAACAAAAGAAACCAAATATTTTTTCAAAAGAAAAACGTATAATTCAAATTATAAAACAATGTTAAATTAAATTAATTGGCTACACAAACAAATATAATCATAAATTTAAATACCTGAAAAAGTTATGGAATGATAAAATCATTTACTTTTTGTTGTTGTTAAACTCCGAATTTTCGCCAAATAACATGGTGTATCAAAGAGAGGATAGTCCGATGTAGTTTACTTTTTCTTCATAATGCTATTAAGAGGTCGAGCCTTCCGAAGAGAAAAAAAACGTCTTGTACCCGTGCTTTTAAAAATCCGTGTGTGTAATTGCTCGGTTTAAGCGTGAAGTTTAAGAAATTTGTTGTTGTTAATAATGTTTCAATCCTTTTAAAAAAAGTTTTAATTTTTTTTTCAATAAATATAATTATGAATTGAAAATAAGACTATAACGTTATTTTTTGTGAGAAAACTATCGTAAGGCACTAAGTCGGTTGAAGATTTACAAACATACTTTTCGCGCTTTTTTTCGACAAAGTTATCCATAACTCTGCCAAAATTCACTCAAACAACAAGTTCCCTATCTATGGAGAGAATTGCGAAGTCTGTAAGCCTTGTCTGGCTCATTTTTGATCGAAGGTAGTTTTTTTATGAGCTTTAGTTTCGAGAAAGAGCGCTCACAGCTCGCAACTCTAATAGCTCAGGTAAGGAAAATGCGCAGCAAACTCACAATATTAGGGTCGGAATTCCCAAGGTGGTATCCCTGTATAAAGTTCAAAAGTTCAAGAGATCCATTGATTTTGTTTTTTCCTAAAGCTTTCGGCAAAAAATTTATCTTTTTCTATATCTTCGCCAACTTCATCAAGCTGACAATCATAATTATCATGAAGCAGATTTGACGGTGTAAGAAAAACGTATTTACTTGCAAGATTGTGAACTTGCTGAAATCTGCAAGATATTTCTTCAGTCAACCTGTCTACGACAGACAGCATTTCCCGTCTCAATTCAGTATCAAATCCCAGTGCTGCATCAGTCAATCGTTCACCACACATTCGTTTCTTTTTGCGGATACGATGATACATGCTTATCCCCATTTCAGAGCAGCGTTTTTTTGACTCGTCTATTGCAGTATCCACCATCTTTTTTTCTATTTTGAAGAAGGCAATCTCTGAACGCCGTCAGCTGACAGAACTTTGTTGCAGATCCAGACCCTTTTCTTGAAGATACTTCTGGGCATCATTGATTTCTTAGAGAATAGTTTTCCAAAAGTTTAGAAATAAAAGAAACGGAAACGACAATACCGAGTTGAGAATTAAAGATGTATCTGATCTTGTGGTTGCATTTTCTCCTTCTGTGAGCTGTTCTAGGGAAATGGCGACTTCCAAATAGTTTTTACGGCATCTGCTCGACTACTCCATCTAGTTTCCACAGCCCACTTGATACTTAGACCGGTCAACTGAATCAAGACGTCCCAGCGATGTATAGATGCAGAAAAGAACGAGAATGACCGGTCCAGTATGCAAAAAAATGTAACAGAGTAAACTGCTACAGAAGCGGCATGCACACAAGCCAGATTTAATGAATGGTTAGTACATGGCGCAAATAGAGCTTTTGGGTTGATTTCGGATATTCGTTTCTGCACACCCGATCGGTGGCCTGATTGTAAAATTAAGCTTTGCTGGGTAGAGAAGCAATAACATCGAGTCTACTAGTAAATTCTTGTAACCTTTGGGTGGTTTGTTTCCACTGAAAGACGTGGACATTTTGCCAACATTAAAATGTAAGTTTATTTCTAAAAATCTATTCTAAATACATTTAAACTGTTTTATAGATTAAAAAAGAATTACTATTTTATAACGTTTTATTATTTTTTCATATTTAAACTTATAATATATAAGAACTTACAAGTAGTAGTAGTAGTAGCAGCAGTAGTATATTGAGTCTCTCGGCTAGGTAACCCTTCCAAAATAAAAAAGATTCTATTTTTTAGGCGATTACGCGTTAACACCTTAAAATACTTGGCGGAAAGATAAAAAAAAAAGCAATTATTTAAGAATTTAGGGTGGAGATCCGCTCCAATATTAATTTAACAAAATGATTCTTCATTTCAGAGACATTGTAGCATTTTAGAACACTAAACAAAACACTATTTTCCTCACGGAAATAAATTCTGTGGGGGGTCTAAGCGATTACGCATAGTTTTACAGCCTTGCCAGTCAGACTTCGGGTTAGTGAACATTTCTACAATGTTATAGTAGCCTGGAAATGATCATTATTCATCATTTTAGGTTAAATTAATGTACGAAAGTTTAAATTTAAAAATAATTGTACTTTTTTCCGACAAGATTTTCAAGGTGTCCATATGCAATCGCATAAAACAAAATGAAAGTCGAATAAAACAAAAGGACAATATCATTTTTAGCAAAGAATGTTAGTCTAAAATACTCACAATATTAATAAAAAGTATTTTTATTATATATATCTTGATTTTTGTTTCTTTTTTTTTGCATTTAAACAAATCATATGATATCTATGACATTGTCAGTAATAATAACCAGGCAAATATTTATGATTAGGATAAACACATGAACATTGTTTGGATGAGAGAACGTATAGAATAGTTAAGAATATATTCACATCCGTTATTAAGTTAAGAATTGTTTTCTATATAGTAACTATGTTATTTAGAAACTCATGTTTAAAATGGAGAGAGGAGCTTTTTTTTTTTTAACTATTCTGTTCCTATACCGTTTTATTTTGCATAACAATCGCTAATTATTTCCAATTGTTTATAAAATATTCAAATAGCATTTTGCCAACTAATGACAAATGCAAATCGGCTTTATTTTAAAAGAGAAATGCATCTTTGGCTGTTTCATTATTTTAAATCAATTAAATAGAAAACATTCGAGAACAATATTTGGACCCCCACCCCGTATATTTAATATATGTCCCTCCAACACTCACACTAACTGCAGTTTTTGTTTGCGAAAATATATGCAGCCACGAGAAAGTTTTAGAGTAATTCGAAAAAAAGAAAAGAGAAAAACAAATCACTAATTAAATATTTAGAAATTTAAAAAGAATCGGAATCAGGAATCGTATCGGATCGGGAGTTTAAGACAGAATGCGTAATTGAATCGGAATCGGGAAAAAATTTGGAATCTTGCTATCACTAGTATATGCACATATATACGTATATATACACACACATATATATACATATATATATACATACATGTATACACATATGTATACATGTATACATATATATATATATATATATATATATATATATATATATATATATATATATATATATATATATACATGTACATGTATGCATACATTCATATATACATCTAGGGGATCGGACAAAAGGACACCGGACAAAATCCACCAGATAATTAAAGCAAAAACAGATAAAATCCCAAATGAATCAAAAACATTAAAAATCACTTTTTATATTTTTATTTTAATTTAATTAAATTTGGCAAGGTACCAAGATTAATCATCTCCGGAATAAATGTCAATTGGAGATAGAGATTAAGACCATTCTTAAAGACGATATAGTTTTAAATAGGATTCAAGCGCCTATCACAGAAATATACATATTTTTAAATATGTACTCTTGTTTGGAAGCAAGTAAGTCGATTTTTCTAAGGTAGGTACACGTTCTAAGGAGATTTTTCTTGTATTATCTTGTGCAATTATTATATTAATAAAAAAAAGTAAAAAATTAAAATCCTATTAACAGAATTAAATCATCATAATAAATTTTGGTTTAATCATAATTACGACAGTGATTATAAAATTTTGTTAATAGTTTGAAAAAAATCAATTACTCGGTGATTGTTCGAAACTTGACATAAATTCACCAGTATTTAAACTATCGAATAGAAAGCCACTTAAATAGTATTTGAGGCGTGCGCTTAGTTCCCATTTAAAATTATATTCACTGATATGACGATCATAAAATTTGCTTACAGTCGATTTTTTATTCCGTACTTGCTTAATGTTTCTACAATTCCAAAATGACGTAATTTGCTGTTGCTAATTTTCCGTTGTATCATTTAATTATCAGTGATGTTTGAAAGTATTTTTCTTGACAAAAATGTTTTGTTTAATGTTTCAACATTTTTTGGAACATATAAATAAGCTGTTTTCTTTGAAAGATTACCTAGAGAATTTATGCAACTTTTTTTTTTAAAACTTTGTTTTACAAATAAAATAAATTTACATCGTATTTTATGTTATTATCATTTTAGTTTTAGTGATGATTTAAAAACAATAAATATTTATCATTAGTACCAATAATGAAAAATTAAATTAAAAATTTGAAACAATTGGTTTTGGAATCGTAAATTAGGGAGATATTTTCCGATTTCGATACCTCCAAATCTATCGATTTTCGGTATAAAATTTCAGATTTTTTGTTAACTTTTATTTATTTTTTCTACTTTATATTTTTACCCTCTCAAAATGCCGCTCCTGGCATGTGCTGCTCGTAAAATAAGGATATATTTTTCCGATTCCGGTAACTCCAAAAGTTCCAATTTTTTTACAACATTTTCGGTATAAAATTTCAAATTTTTTTTTTTAGCTTTTATTCATTTTTTACATTTTAAATTTTCTATTTTTATCCTCACAAAATGCCGCCCCCTGGGATGTGCCGCTTGCAAAATAGGGACACATTTTTCCAATTCCAATGCCACCAAAAGTTCTGAAACTGAAAAACTTGTCGGTATAAAATTTAAGATATTTTGTTAGCTTTTATTTATTTTTTCTATTTTCTATTTTTTTTCTCTCAAAATGCCGCCCCTGACGTGTGCCGTTCATAAAATAGGGGCACATTTTTTCTGATTCCGATATCTCTAAAATCCCAATGTTTTATAAACTTTTCGACATAAATTTTCAGATTTTTTTGTTAGCTTTTTTTTTTATTTATTTATTTTACCTTCTGAAAATACCGCCCACTGGCACGTGCCGTCCGGGGCGAACCGCCCCCGCGCCGCCCCTCTCTTGGTACGCCACTGGGAGAAATCCTTCATGACCGAGACGATTTTTATTTTTATTTTTGTTTCAATCCAGAGTGTTGCTTTTTGGGGGTAGCTGGAATTTATCCACATTAAAAAAAACGATTTTGTGTCTAACTCTGCCCTCGGGGGAAGACAAGTAAATAGGAACAATATTATTAGCAATATTATTATTATAAAAATCACCGTTGTATTTATAACTTTACTATAATCATTTATTATTATTTTTGTTTCTACTATTACTATTATAATTATGAGAACTACAATTTATATTATTTTTTCGTTAAACACATTTGTTTCAGTTTCTAATCATTTATTTAATACTTATTGAAATCAATTGCGTCTTTTTTTTGCCGTATGAAATGAACGCTAATGCGTTACAAAAACTTTTAAAAATAAAAAAAATAACAAATGCAACATCTTCTTCCACAAACGGTAAAAATAATTCACAGGTACTCTTTCAAACATTATTGCAAGGAATAAACGCTGTCCAAAATACAAATTTCCAATTTTTTTTTTTCAACATCTTTCAACTTCATTTCGATACTTTTTTGTGAACAAGAGCATATATATATATATATATATATATATATATATATATATATATATATATATATATATATTGTTCCACCCTGTATATACAAACTTGCGTCTTGATTTTTGCGAATATATATATATGTGTGTGTGTGTGTGTGTGTGTGTGTGTGTTCGCAAAAATCAAGACAACAAAATATGAAATGAGAACATCTTATTGTGTGTTTTCTTATGCGTTGCAATTGTTTCATAACTATTTAGACAATTGTAAATATTATATCATTTAAAAATATTCCAAAACAGCTACTATATATATTAAGATGGAAACATAGGACATAATATTATAGTTAATAGTAAAATATTTTATAATCTTTATTTTTCAGGTTATAGTGTCTTTACTCGTGGATTATCTCCAACACATTTTCTTGGTTATTTAAAGATTTTCAACTCGGCCATCACTCAAATCCAAGCAAGAAATGATCCTGAAGATTATCATCAATGTATCATAGGTAAGAACATATCTCCCCCCTCTCCCTCTTTCTCTCTCTCTCTCTTTATATATATATATATATATATATATATATATATATATATATATATATATATATATATATATATATATATATATATATATATATTAGCATTTAAGCCCGGCGTTGCCTGGGTGTTTGGAAGTGTATGTTGAGCAAAAAAAAAAAAAAAGCAGTCAATTTTTAAAAATTTGACCTCTATTATGACCCCTTAACATTTATTGTTTTGGGCCCAAATCAAGTTATTAAGTTAAATCAATGTCCAAGGAACCTATATCTAAAATTTCAATTGTTTATATCCAAAATTGTCGGAGGCGTTCTCAAAGGTCAAATCTTTGGACTTTGACCCCTTATTAGCCAAATTTCTGGCCAAAAACCGATTACAAAGATTTTCCCAAATCTCAGTAACCTGTATATCAATTTCGAGTCTGTAGATTGAAAATTGAGAGTTATTGCGTAGGGAAATGCACACACACACACACACACATACACACACACACACACACACACACACACACACACACACACACGCGTTCACTATTATAGATATAGTATAGTATGGGTGCCCGGCGTTTCCCAGATGTTTAGAGGTGTATGCTGAGAAAAAAAAAAAAAAAAAAACGGTCAATTTTTTTTTAAATTTGATCCCTATTATGACCCCTTAAAATTTATTGTTTTGGGCTCAAATCAAGTTATTAAGTTAGATTCATGTCCATGGAACCTATATCTAAAATTTCAAGTGTTTAGACCCGAAATTGTCGGAGGAGTTTGGTAGAGTTCTTAAAGGTCAAATCGTTGAATTTGACCTCTTATCAGCCAATTTTCTGGCCGAAAACCCATCATATAGATTTTCCCAAATCTCAGTACACTGTATATCAAATTTAGAGTCTGTACACTAAAAATTGACCGAGTTATTGCGTAGAAAAATGTACACACACACAGACACACAGACACGTTCACTTTTATAGATATATAGATATATAGATTGGTTAAAAAATATTAATAATATATATATATATAAATTACTAACTAGCTCTACCTACGTATTGAGCACTTTTGAAGTAAATACTTAAAGTTTACGCATGAATCTATACTTTCATATATTAATTTTATGTGAGTAAATGAAGTAGTTATATATATATATATATATATATATATATATATATATATATATATATATATATATATAGTGCAAAATTTTGTTGAAAATTCAAAGACTCACGTTTTCTTTATTTATAACCTTCGTTTATTTCCTGGATGTTTCCATTACAGCTGTTTCGTTAGTTGGAAGGCAATTTTACGATTTATGTGTCCATAAAAATATCCTATCCCCACCAACTTCTTCAGATGTTTTTCCATTAGAGTTTTACAACAAAAGGTATATATATATATATATATATATATATATATATATATATATATATATATACATAGATATATATACATAGATATATATATATATATATATATATATATATATATATATATATATATATATATATATATACTAGCAGAAGTACCCGTCGTTGACTGGGTTCAAAAACAGCCTACATAAAATAGACTGTGATTGATGAAAGTATGATAGGTTATGAAAAGGAGGGGTTGTAAAGAGATTGGTTTTTATACTCAAAAATTTTATCCTAAGCAAAATATGATAAAAGTAAAGATAATTTTTGCGAAAATATATTTTTTATATCAACTTTGTTTCCATTCGTAGCCAAGAGTGACCAACAAAATTATGTTTCCTTACAAAGAGAAAATGTTATATGTATAATAATATAAATATACAAGAAATAAATGTCACTATAGTCAATAAAAGTTACTTTTATGGTAGAAAAGTTTATTGGTTTGTATTTTTAAGTAGTTTGTAAAAAAAAAAATGTTGTTTTTTAATTCACGAACCGGTTTTAAAAAACTCAAAATGGAAGCGACTTTGAAATGGAGAGCCCCATTTTCAATTTGAAGGAGGGGCACCTGAGCATTCCGTGTTAACAATTAAAGGGAGTTCCGTCATTGTAAGGCATATTTATAAACATATTTTAATGTTTTCCGTTATTTTTTGCCTGAGGAATATTCGATTATGGCATGTGTAGTTTATATAAAACTTCATTTAAGTAGTTATCGCCTCAAATTTCGTTTTAATTTCGGTTCGCTGAAATTATTTCAAGTTAAGAGCATTAAAAACTATTTCAAAACAAAAAAAAATGAACTGAACTTTTTATTGACTAAGGTAACATTTATTTCTTGTGCATTTATTTTTTCGGGTAGTCGTTTGTTGGCTTTTCTGCTAAACACTCTTACTAAATAATATCGACGAAATATCAAAAAACAAAGAAACAAAAACAGTTTTGAAAAATAATGAAGCTTTACTTACTTTAGTAAAATAATCCGAAACAGCAAAATGGAATATTAAAAAAGTAAACACGTAATTACTTTAGTTTTTTAAAGCAAAGACTCGATATAAATATGAATAAGAAGAAAATGGCGCCCTTTTCAAGCAGAACAGCTTCGTTTCCGTTTTACACTATTGAACGGTGTAGTATTGCGCTGTCGGATTCAGGGTTGTACTATTTTAATGTAAAGAATACGCAGAAAGGGTTGTAATCAACTGAATTCCTTCTCGTACACTGACAAAAAAAGCTTAAACAGATATATAAATAAAAATAAAAACGTTATGTAAATGTTTTAAAAAAGACACAAACACGTGAGCAGGATTTTTCCTTCTTTTGACACGATAACAAGTAACGTTCTTATTTTTTATTATTTATCTATTTATCTATTTTCGAAAGAGTGCCACGTGCAAGTGGAAAAAAGAAAAAAAAACAGAGTTATGCAAAAATTGTGTCGAGAATTGTCTAATGTTTTTTGTTTTGGCTTTCACTTTAATAAGAAGGTGAATTTATGAGGTGAATTTATTCGGCACAATATGATTCAACTCAGATAAATAAATAAATACTAACGTGAATTAAGATTAAAGTTAAGGTGTTATTGTGGACCCTCACCCCTTTTAAAAAACCTTGTTAAACTTGTGACATATTTACATTCTATGGAGGTCAGGCGCGAACGAACACCCAATAATTTTATTATACCATATTTCTTCAAACTGAAACATAATTATCAAAGTATACTTACGCAAATAGATATGAAACGTCTTTGTTAAAGTTTGTGCCATATTTCCATGGAGTACAGGCGCGAACGCAGACCCCACAATTTTATTATACCATCCCTATTTAAGTTGAAACATATTTATCAAAGTATTCTTATGTACATCTATATCAAAAACCCTTGTAAACGTTTTTTTTTTTTTTTCATTTTTTTATTTCCATACTTTGGGGCCAGGCGCGAACTCCGACCCACAATTTTTATGAACCACCATTCTGCCAGATCCTCGATACATCTTCTATCATTATATATAATCAGTTTTTTTAAAATAGTCAACCATATAGGAGCCTATTCTTGACCACACACACACACACACACACACACACACACACACAGACGTTCAGCTTTATATATATATATATATATATATATATATATATATATATATATATATGGAAAAAATCTGGTCTTTCCATTCAATTTTATAATCTGTAAAATTATGCTTATTTTTGTAAACTACTTAAAATTATCAGCTGAATGATTTCAGTGCGTATGAAGAGAAATTAATTTCTATTTATATAAGTAAGCTAAATTAATAGTGCATCTTCCTGTCCATCTCTATTACAATTGAGAAAAATACGATATGTATTTGGGTGGGGGATAGAAATAGGAGTGAGTAATAAACATAAAGACCTTATAATTTGAATTCAACCGCCTTTCATTTTTTTTCCTTTCAATCACATCTAAAAATAAATTTCACTAAATAATGAACTTTACAGGCTAGTTATGTAAAAACATTTTTTTAAATAAATAAAAAATCCACGAATGTGGAAAGTAACCTACATAACCTAATCAAACACAGGTCAGTTGAAACAGAAAAAGAATTTTGCATATACAGGGTAGAACAATAAATTTCTTACCACAAAGAAAACACCACTTCAGCTTTATTTTAAAACTTCAGGTAACTTGCTTAGTAGAGCTGACGTCTATTCAATGTAGCCGTCTTCAGCCTCAATCACTGCCTCGATATGGGTTTGGTGGGAGCTTGGTGGGAACTCAGCGAGAGCTCAGTGGAAGCTCGGTGGGAGCTCAGTGGAAGCTTGGCGGGAGCTCAGCGGAAGCTTGGCAGGAGCTCGGCAAATACTCAGCAGATGACGGCGATCAGGCTGACTTTGGTGTTGTGGGAGGTCATGTTAGTGATGTTCTTGACATATGATCAAACAAAGTAGTTTAGCGAGTTCAAGTCGGGGGAGGATGAGAGCTAGTGAAAGAAGGGTACAAAGTCGTAGCATTCCTTCTAAAGTAAAGCCTGGGTCTCTTTGAACTTGTGGGCTGGTGTCAAGTTCTGCTGCCGCACTCTTCAGCACATTCAGGTACAATTTGATGTTAACTTCCAAGCCGACTGTGAGGTTGCATGATGTGGCCCTCACTTGAAACCACGCCCAAATCATTAACTGTGATTGGAAACTTCGTTGAGTTGTGCCCTCAAGCATTGAACCGTTCAGATTTGCATTTTGAAGGTGTTGGCAATGGTCCTGTTGTCATAACTTGGATTGGTGGAAAGCATGAGTTGTACAGCGGCGGATCTTCGATCTCACTTGTTGAACATTGTGTCACTTTCAGACATGATAGAAGGTTCCTATCTCTCTTGGGATTTGTACCAACTAGTAGATAAAAAGAAAACTGGTTTATATCTTTAGTGAGGTCTGTTTGTCGCAGTGGATACTCAAATAGCATTGTTGTTTGCCTTCTAGACGTCAATCAATTTTATGCTCTTTGTTCTTTGTGTGAGTCGAGTTATATGTAAATTTTAGCTTAACTCTCGCTCGATCTCGTAGAGCTCCCCACCAAGAACGGTTGTGGGAATATCACCACCGTTCGACACTGATGCGTCAGTAGCAGAAGGTGATCGTAGAATTTAGGTACAGTAATCTCTTGCGAGTTTCTTGGGCTAGTGAACTACCCTTCCTGCTCTCATTTTGTATGGTTGAGTTGCTTGTTTAGTTGTTTTAATCAGTGACTGTAAAGGGTTGAAAGCGATGAGCGAGTGCATGTGGGTCTGCACATTCTTAGTCTGCAAGTGCTTTTGCAGAGTCTAAGAGATGAGGTTGAAGTCAGTTACACAAAGGTTTGCAAGCGACTCTGCAGTGCCGAGTACAAGCGAGTTTGTACCCATGCCAGTGTACATTGTTCATGTTGATCGAGGTTTCTATGCGTTGGTTGAATCAATGAACATCCAGTCGTCGAGTTTTTCAATGTGCATGTAGCAGCTAACTCATTTTAAACTGGTAACTTCTTCCATAACATCCAGTCCTTGAGTTTTTTTAAATGTGCGCATTTCAGCTTAACTCGTTTTAAACTAGTGTGACTTCTATGGTGGTTGTTATTGATGTCCGTGGATTTTTTATGCTTAATGAAAATCCATGAAGGTTCGGGTTTGTTGAATCAGTTGTCGGAAAAGTTTGGAAGTTCTGAAGAGTTGTTGATATTTGCTGAACCCGACTTTTTACATCTTGTATGAAGTCAAGAGGCTCTTGACTCAAGAGCTTGCATTAGTGCTCGGAATTTTTTTCTCCTCTGAAGCGGTGTTTCGTTTTAGCTCCTCTGTTTTTAAGTCTTTGTATGTCATACCTGGAGGTGGATTAGTTATTATATCCCGAACTGTTTTAGCTAATGGTGCCGGGATGCCACAATACAAAATGTGTAGCTGATTAAGGGGGGGGGGGCATCGTGAATTTCCAAAAAAGCTTCCACTTGTGAAAACCATAATTTTGCATCTTCTGCGAATGGCGGTAGAGATATAAAACTCGTTTTTTTGTTTTGTTTTTTTTGTTGTTTTTTTGGAGAAAACAACAAACAGGCCAGATGAACAAAAGAAAATTTTATGGACTAGCTGTCCAAGAAAAATTTGCACACAAAAAAAAACGTTTTTTTTCCTCTCAAAATATAAAATGTCACAATTAATAAATAATACTAAAAGGAAAAATTGTATTTTTTTAGTGTGTGTGTGTGTGTGTGTGTGTGTGTGTGTGTGTGTGTGCATAAAATAAAAGGAAATTTTCAGACGTTCTTCAAAACTTTCTTTGAATAAAGTAATAAAGTTTCAACAGCCTAGCACAAGAGGATAAAAATTCTTTTGTTCGTCTGTAATACTACTTTGTTGTAATTTTTTAATTGAAGGAAAAAAAATGTTAGCAAAACTAACGCAAAATATTCAATATAGTTTAAGTTAAGACTTACAACAACGAATATTCTGTTTTTGTTATTTGAGCCAGTTGCTCTTGTGTAATTCCAGTAGGATGTTTAAACCGATGTTAGGTCGAATGGTGTGTGTGTGTGTGTGTGTGTGTGTGTGTGTGTGTGTGTGTGTGTGTGTGTGTGTGTTTGTACTCGGATAGTGTGTTCGTCGAAGAAGGGGTCACCACTTTAGCAAGGTCCGTTCGTCGTGGTGTATACTCAGATAGCATGCGTTGTTTGCCTTTTAGACATCAACTAGTTTCACGTTCTTTGTTCTTTTGTGAGTCGATTACTATGTAAATTTTAGCTTAACTCTAGCTCGATCTCGCAGGGAGATCTCTTTTCTGCTACACATCAAACAGAAATGGAATAATGTCGTCTTTCCTAGAGCGACAATTTTATCGTTTCATCCTGTATTCATATATACTAGCAGGGAGGCCCGACGTGGTCCAGGATTGAATGAAGATCAAATGTTTAACTCTCTATACTTTTATTGAAATTGGTGAAATCGCCCATTTTTTAATCAAATTGATTGATTGCCTGCCCTAGTTAGGGACCACATCTCTACAGTGTAGCAGGAGGAAATTCACATGCCTCCATACAGTCGATAATACATTGTAGTCTACATTGCACTGTAGAGAATTCACTGCTGATTTTATGAAATTATCTGTAAATAATAGCTTCACTTAAAGTTTAAAATGCAAAAGTCAAGTTCAATTGTGCTGTAAGTAGAAACATTCATTTTGAACGCGTCTCTGTCTTATCAAAGAACCAACTGTTGATTTTATGGAATAATTTTTACATAGTCACTTGAGTGAAAGTTAAACGTAAAAAAGTCAAGTATTGTGGTTCAATTGTGTTCTAAAAAGAAATATTCATTTTGAATGCGTCCCTGTCTTATAAAGGATCTACAGTTGATTTTATAGGCTGTGCCTTTCTGCTTTTACGGTGATAAAACTGATCACATGCAATTGTGATGTTAGGTTGTATAAAAATGTTAACTTTGATAAAAATCGACCTTCGTTCTTCAATCGGATATTTCCGATTATCGATTTTCAATACTTATCAGATGCATTCCAATACAAAGCCTACATAAGAACGCTCCCAGAAACATCAAGTACGTTCGTGTGAAATTAAAAAAATAAACTGGCCCACTCGTTTCCAAGTTCATAAGGAACAAATTCGCACACACACACACAAACAAAGCTCGTTTAATATAATAGTAGTGATAGAGACATTTCTTAAATTTTACCGCTTATACAGAAATAGATAATTTTGGGTTTTATTTGCAAAAAAAAAAAAAAAAAAAAAGAAGAAGAAATATTTATAGCTCTTTTATTGATCTAGAACTTTGTGTTATTTACATATATATTTGAATACTATCTAAATTAGTAATATATATATATATATATATATATGTATGAAAGTGAAAATGTGTGCGAGTGTGCGTGTGTGCGTGCATTTCCCTACCAAATAACTCTGTCAATTTTCAGTCTGGACACTAAAGACTTAACATAAGGAGTATTGAGATTTGGGAAAATCTTTTTAATCGGTTTTCGACCAGAAATTTGGCTGTCAAAGGGCAAAGTTCAACAACTTGACCTTTGAGAACTCTACCAAACTCCTCCACCAATTTTGGGTCTAAACGCTTAAAATTTTAAATGTAGGTTACTTGGACATGGATCAAAGTTTATAATTTGATTTCAGCCGCCAAAAATAAATGTTAGGAGGTACAAATTGGGGTCAAAGTTTAAAAAATATTGATGTCTGCGATCTCTACCAAATTACTCAGCCAATTTCTGGTTTAAACATTTAAAATTTTACATAAAGGGTATTCAGAGATAGGGCAAGCTTTTTAATCGGTTTGGATTGAAAATTTGAGCTGTCAAGGGGTAAAAGTTCAAAAGATTTTACCTTTGCAGTGTCTAGCAAACTACTCAGCCAATTTTGGGTCTAAACATTTGAAATTTATACATAACGAATATTCAGACTTACAGCAAGCATTTTAATCAGTTTTGGGACGAAAATTTGGCTGCCAATAGGTCAAAGTTGAAAGAGTTGACCTTTGCAGATTCTACCAAATTCCTTCCCCAATTTTGTGTCTAAACATTTGAAATTTTAGATGTTGGTAACTTGGATATGGGTGAAAGTTTGTATTTTGATTTGAGACCAAAATACTAAATGTTAAGGGGTCAAAATTGAGGTAAATGTTTTAAAAAAAATTGATCTCTGAGGTCTCTACGAAATTACTCAGACAAATTTTGGTCTAAACATTTGAAATCTTACACAGTGTATCCACACATTGGGCAAGTTATGAACAGTACATAGGGCCCGAGCAAAGCCAGGCTAAACTTCTAGTATATATATATATATATATATATATATATATATATATATATATATATATATATATATATATATATATATTGCTGATCAAAGATTTAAGACCATTTAAAACTCTTTAAAAAAAAACTCTTTTTAAGGATAGATTTTAAACTCTTCCAACTTAAGGTTACCAATATTACAATCTAAAAGGTTATGGAAACAAAAAGCTACATTCCAAAGATTTATTTTTAAAATTTACATTTTTATTAAATTAGGCTTTTTACACATGATCACAATTATAAGACCAGAGACAAAAATTCTATTAAATTGTACAAAAACTGTATAAAAACATTCAGCAATCAAACTTAATAATGTGTTCTAACTCCACTGCTTTTGATGACTTCAAAAATTCTTTGGGGCATGCTAGAATTAAGGGTTTCCATTAAGGTGCAGGGGATCCTGTTCCAGTTTCTGAAGATGGCTTCACGAAGTTCATTTTTTGTTGAATATTGTTTGCCATTTCGATAAACCCTTCTTGTCATCCATCCCCAAACATTTTTAATTGGGTTCAAGTCCAGTGAGCATGCAGGGTGTCTCAAGAGATGGACTCAATTTTCTTGTAGAAAGCTCAAGGTCCGTCTTGCAATCTGAATTGCAGCATTATCCTGTTGGAATAACCATCCATCCCCACACAAACGATGACCCTCCATCATCAAAGATGCTTTGTGTAGCATGCTAACATAAGCAGCTGCTGCCTTACAAACATGCACCACCTGGAGCTCCATTGCTCCTCTGTAAGAAAAGGCACCCCATACCATTACGGACCCTCCACCACTATGACGTGTGGAAAAAATTTCAAGGGGTATGTTTCTGGCATGCCAATATCGCTGGAAGCTATCAGGACCATCTAAATTGAATTTTTTCTCATCAGAAAACAGGACTTTCTTCCACTTCTCAATATCCCAGGTTTGGTATTCACAATCAAATCTTAAGCGGTCCACTTTGTGACATGGAAGCAATCGAGGAATTTGTTTATGCTTTTTATTTACCATGTCTTTTTGTTGTAAGTGTCGTCTGATGGTTATTGGACTGCAATCAGCATCTGTAACCGCCTTAATTTGACTAGAAGAAAATCCTCTGTCATTCATAACAACTCGTCTGATTCTCCTACTCAATGCAGGAGAAATTTATTTTGGGGATAGGGGCTACCAAAGGATTTTGCTTTTTCATAATTCTCGGTGTTCTTTAGAAAGTTGCAAATAACAGTTTTACTGCGATTTACCTTAGCTGCTATCGCTCGCTGTGACAAAACTTGCTTATGGAATCCTAGAATTCTTGAGCGCTTAACTTTGGTTAGTTTTCATGCTTTAGGCATGGTAACACCTTTACACCATGATTGCTTATCTCTACCTGAACTTAAAAATATGGATTACCATAAATCTAACAATATATACCCTTGGTCTTATAATTTTGATCATGTGCAAAAAGACTAATTTAATAAAAATGCAAATTTTTAAATAACATTTTTGGAATGTACCTTTTTGTGTCCATAACCTTTTAGATTGTAGTATTAGTAACCTTAAGTCGGAAGAGTTTAAAATCTATCCTTAAAAAGAAAGGTTTCTTTTTAAAGATTTTTAAGTGGTCTTCAATGTTTAATCAGCAGTGTATATACATTTTTGTTGTTTATTTTTTAAACGATAATTCGGTTAACTTTAACTTGAAGATCTTGTTTCTTAGGAAATCGCCCATATTTTTATTTGGACATAAACAAATAATATTTTTATTTATTCATTCATTGTTTTTTAAAACAGTAATCTATGGACATGCATGTTTCGAGACTCTACTTCTCTTCATAATGAATAAAAATAATGTGTGTGTGTGTATATATATATATATATATATATATATATATATATATAATCATTTACTATAATAATTATTAAATACCTACAGTTACTAGTGTTTCATCCTTTCAGGAATCATCTGTGCATGGTGTCATGATTAACACCAGTCGATAGATTCGAACCCGGCGACAGAAGCCATCGCTGGCTTCATTAGTAAGGACCTAATCCATTCGGCTACTGTTAACCGCAAGAAATGCTGTTGAATTTAAACATTTATTTTTTAAATACTTTTTAACATCTGTCAGAGTGATCTAATCATTATATGATGATCTGCACATAAGAGCTAAATTAACTGACTTTAATTCAACTGTAAAGTGCTCAACGATAAGAAACGAGTTCCTTAAAGGGACTGACATAATTATTTACTATAATAGTTATTAAATACCTACAGACACTAGTGTTTCATCCTTTCGGGAATCATCAGTGCAGAGTGTCACAATTAACACCAGTCTAAAGATTCAAACCCGGCGACAGAAGCCATCCGTATCTTCATTAGCAAGGACCTAATCCATTCAGTCATAGCCTATGTATATATACTCTCCTACAGCCCACACCATTGGACAGATCATGATGAAACCTAGCATGATAATGGTCCCCAACCTAGGGATGGAGCACATTATTTTCCAAGGTAAAGGTCAAAGATCAAGATTATAGCATATGTATATATAATCTCCAACAACCCATGGGATCGATCATGACCAAACCTCCCATGATGATGATCTCCGACCTGAAAAAAAAGGGGGGGTAATATACTTAAAACAAAGCAGTGTTATGATATATGTACAATGATAGAATATCGTAGAGGCTAATCACATTCCTCCTTTAAACAAACATGAACAGTCTCTTAAATCTTCAAATGATGTTTTGAATGAGCCCAACTCAGAATGAAAAATGAGCCAATGCTGAAATTCATTGCGCATAATGGGATTTAAAGTAAATAGTCCATTATAGATATATAATACTTCGAACAGCCGTTAATCAGTAGGTCCCATTACTATTTGGTAGACCTTTGCATTTAAAGATAAATATTCACCTTCCGTATGACTAAGACTGTAGCCAAACATATGCATGAAATAAAATATATATATATAGGTTATAAATAAATATATATATAAGTTTCCCCATTGTAATTTTGATAATGATAATAATGATGACGATGACGATGGCAACCACAACAATCATACTAATAATTACTGATCCCAGTAATTCACAACACTACATGATAGTCTGGTGCAAAGCTTGAGAAGATATATTTGCAAAACAGAAGTACCAGAAGCTTCTGGGCTTGACCATTACTCCTGATCTTAAATGGAACACGTATATCAAATCTGTTGCCAAGGCCGCTGGAAAAATGGTGGGATCTTTCTATCGATCCAGTAAATATCTCACTGCTGATGCTATTCTTTATCTATATAAGAGCCAGGTACGTCCAAGGATGGAATACTGTTGCCACATCTGGGCAGGAGCTGCTAGAAAGGACTTGTCCTGCCTTGATAGAGTTCAAAATAGACTTCGTAGCCTCGTAGGAGATGTCCTTTTCTCCTCCTTGCAACCTCTATCTCACAGAAGAGATGTTGCGAGTTTGTCTCTGATGTATTGTTATTTTCATGGAAAGTGTTCAACTGAGCTTCAATCTATGGTCCCCCCTCGCCAAACTTTCACAAGAAACACTCGTCTAGCTGTAAACACTATCAATAATTTCCCCCACTCTTTATCTGTGCCTAAACCTAAACGTAGATTCCATGAACAAAGCTTCTTTCTTAGAACTGCACGCCTGTGGAATTGTCTTGCGTTTTCCTGCTTTCCGGCTGACTACAATATGGTTGTGTTCAAGTCTAAAGTAAATAAGTTCTTGATGGGCCGTTCCATATAGGTTATTAAATTTGCCAAATTTTCATTACTAATGATTACTATATTGACCAATTTCTACTGTACACTCTTTAACCCTTATCCTTGAGTGGCCTCTGGGCCTTGATAATGTGGTGATGCCTTTGTAAAAAAAAAAAAAAAAAAATGACTAAAGGAAAAACTGTGTTTATAGAAAAAAACGCTGAAAAGAGACAACAATAAGCAATTACTAACCATGTAGAAAATCTTAACAGCACAACTGAGCAAACGTGTGCTGCAATAATTATAGCATTTTGAGAATCAATGGTTTTTATTAAACCTAAACAGATTGAATACTTAGGGAAGTTTGCCTGCTTCATCCCCACTCTCTTCCTCTTCACACCACTCATATTACTCTTACCTTCTTCCCAATAGTCTCTCTCCCATCTTTCACTACTTTCTATCTCTTTTCAGTATTTCTCTTCTTTAACTACTCTCATAATCCTCCTCCTCCTCTCTTTTCTCCCACTGCTTCCTATCTCTTTTCTGTATTCACTCCCATCAAATTCCCCACCAGGCTCTTTTCCTCTGTTTCCTGCACGTCGCTTTTTTTTTACATTGAAATTATTGTATAATCTATTGCAATATTATATTGATTCAATTCAACTTTATGGGTCTGTGGACTGCTAATTGAGAATATGACTGTCCTTGAGGGAATCCACAAACCTCATTGTTAAGAATCTGTCCATAAGTCCGAGGTGCTTTGTCTGAGGTAACCCAATCACCTTCTCTCTCCATGCTACCCAATGAATTTTCATTTTCGGATGTTATCTATAACAATGAAAGTCATTAACATCTGTTTCTTTAATTTGACATTGCAACTTTTATCTCAGTATACAATGTCAGGTCCTGAGCCCACGCTAACCACCCATGATTCATCGCAATAAAATATGGCACAGCTGTTAAAATTGAAGTGAGTGTCATCCACTTTTTACACCACATGTTTGTGCAGAAAAGTAAGATTATTTAATATTTTATTTTACGCCTATTAGCGACACACCCTTGATAAAAGAAAGGGCAATAATAAAGAAAAATTTATTCTCACAAAGACAAACTTAAGAATATTGATAAAAACCACAGACATAGTTACTAATGAAAAGGCTATCTTAAAACCTATGTTAAACTATCCAGGCACAAGCGAAAAAGAAACATGTATTTCTAAGGTAAATAAATAAAGATAGATGCATGAGTAACGTACGAGTAAATATGACTTACTTTGCGGATCACATCTGAGAACATGTAGCTGTGACCAGCAAAGATGGCAAACTGTCTGGAAATTTGAAAAGCGATCATGAACATGAAAGACATCTGATGAGAGTCATCTGATGACCTTGAAAATGAACCAAGAAAGAGTTTTTTAAATCCTCATGTGAGATTATATTTTAATATTTCAGAAGTACAGAGTTTATTTGTTCGTTGGCAATTAATAATTCAAGGAACAAAACTTGAATCTGGTCTAAGAGAGACAAACCCTGAATATTCTGAATCAACAGAACAAAATTAATTTTTAGATTCATTACAAGTTTTACATTATATAGTATATTAATAAAAATGGATTGTTGATAGGTGCAACCTTTAAAGATAGCTAATAAACGTGGTTTCATCTTGATATTAATCTAATTTATAAAATTCAGTATGTCTGCCTGTCTGTCTGTCTTCAAACTCCGAAACTAAAAGTCGCAGAGCGGTGCTATGGGCCTCAAATGATTGGAATTTTTATGGACCGTTCTTTTATGGGTCTTTAGCCGGTTAAAATAATTTTTAAGGGGTAAAAAAGGGGTAAAAATTGAAAAAATCGTTATACATTTTGTATATTAATGTTATTTTATTTATAATTAGTTCATATGCATGTCACATTAGTACCGTGGTAACGTCACAAGCTTTTAATGCTACAGTTTTGCTTTCAGTTTTGATTCTAGCTGATGGCACCTAAATACTTTTTTTTTACTTTTGAAATCACGACTCTGTAATAATATATATGAAATCTGGACAGATTAAAATATCATGTTTAAACGTATTTTATGACCGGGCAAAGCCCCCCTCCCGCTAATAAAATTATAAGACAGCTTCATCTGTGTATGTGCGTGTGTGTGCTTTCTTTTTGTGACTATGTGACTTACACATCAAATTTATATTTTTCAATTTATTTCTTATTAATCGAATATTTATTGAGATTAAAAAAAATAAGATCGTATAAATTATTAAAACAACATTTTTTAAATCACATAACTGGCTTTACATAATTAGCAGCCCTCGAGTGAATGTGGAAAGTGTTTCACTGTGAGGTATATTACCAAGAGTTCATAGCCAAACATGCTGTAACGTTATTCTGCCGGTTTCAGCTGTCTCGAAAAAGATGCAAGAGATTGCAGTTGCTGTTGGTGCTGCTATTGTTACAGTGCATCTACAGCTGTGCCCGATGTATCAATGATCTGCAAAAACTGGGCATCGGATAGAGGATGTGCGAGTAATGGTGTTGTTGCTAGTTTCTGCTTCGTTTCTTTAAAGGTTTTAAGCTGAACGTCATTCAGTGAAACATGCTAATTTTTTTTCCTGTTACGTAACAAGTCAAAATGAGAAAACAGGAAATGCACAGTGTCTGTAGTAATTAAGCAGATCAAGGGACACCAAAAGCACATTTACCTGGGTTAATCCTTACCTGGTACTGCTGAAACCATTCAAACAGTATGCGAAATTGAGTAATATGTTCATCACAAGAACATCATCTATATAGCTATAGACAAAGTCAAAATCAAATACTACTTCGTCCATGAAGCATTGGAAAGTACTAGCCAAGTTTTGCAGAGCAAAAGACATAGTCAAAAATTCAAACACTCCAAATGGAGTTGTTACCACTGTTGTGAGTATGTCAGACGAATACACTGACATCTGATGGTAAGCCTTAACAAAATCTAGTTTGGTCTTACAAATATGCAGAGAGAAAGCAGTCCCATATATGTAGGTTTGAGTAACGATGAGATACCATCAAGGCATTCAGTCGTCGATATTTGTCAGTCAGACACCAATTTCCTAAATGCTTTGGGGTCGTATGCAAAGGGGAATCCCATGGGCTGGAACGAGTAGTGTATAATTCACAGCTGCAACATATGACTGAACTCTGCCTTCGATACCTTTTCTGTAGGGAGGCGGCGAAGGTATGAGCACCTGTGGTTTTAATGTGATGTTTTGTTGAGTGAGTTGGTTTGCTCACAACATTTTCGATGTAGTCACAAATAAAGTAAAGATTCATTTTCTCTCACAAATTAATGCAATTCGGCCACACTGACGAATCAGTTGACAGAGTGCATTGATTTTTCTCTGTCTCCTACGAAATTTCTTTAACTCCTTTGAGAATAACAATCAGATAGCAGAGAGAACCAGACAAGCATTGAAGACACCCCCCCTCTCTCTCTCTCTCTCTCTCTCTCTCTCTCTCTCTCCTATCCCTCTCACTCCAGCCTAGACGATTTTCACTTGAAGATAACTGTTGGCTGACCTGCGACACAGTCCAACTTTCGACCGCCAAAATAAAGCTTTCGTTGTTTTGTTTTCGAAGAGGTTTTGTTGTTTATTCCATGCTACGTGTTCGACTATCAATAATTTTTTTTATTTGTGACTGCTACAGACGACAACAGACGATATTGAAATTTGCATTTTATTTGGGCTGTTTTGATAAGCAATTAAAACAGTTAAGAATCAACCTGTATAAAGGGGTATCATATGGTAGATTTTCATATCATTGGTTATTTGGAGAAACCAACAAAATATGTCTTGCTCAGACGATGGACTCATTCCAAACCGCAAAAGCAGGAAATTGAGATCACATGGGCACTGTATGAAGTAGTTTGACGATTCTTGCATTTATAGAATAAAGACAACGAAATGAAGTTTCATTCGATATTCAAAAGCAACTTTATTTGTCATCTTCATTAGTCGTATGTACAAGAGAGAAACGGGTTAGTAGTTGGAAGTGTTCTCGTGTGTAAGGATAGTATGAATATTATACCGACTTGTTGACGGAGAGAATGGCTCAGTTTACACATTAGATAAACTGTTTTAAATTTCCTCTTTTGACAAAATTGCCAATCGAAATGCAGACGGGGTTTCCTTTACAATAGAGGATAGAACTGAAGCAGTATACTTATATGTACAATACGCCGGTTTGCAAACCTAAATTGCTTAAGGAGTAGATAGGCTCTGTCTATCGCCCGGCTTCCATACTCCTTCTTTGCCTATTAGTCAGGCGCAGAGATACTATCACAGTGATTCGACAGAAACACCCAGTGGTAGATCTTGTTTCTTGTCTAGGGCAATGAACGCCGTTTCCCCACTCCCGACACACCCCACCCCTAAAGCTAGGCACTTGAGAATGCTTGAGTACCACATATGCCTGAGCAACTAGATTGGGTTGACCTTCTTCTAAAGGGTTGAGGGTACCGGATTGACAGTTACTGGCTGCTGTTTCCGACTGGTAGTACAGGAGCCCTAACTCTTTGGTAGCGCTTAGAGCGGCTGCTCCATCAACAGTTGAATAATATCGGGATGTTTGCAGTGCCATGGCGCGCATGGAAAGGGACTCTGCACTCATCCCCGGTGGGCTTTCCTGAGGCCACAGTCCTAGTTGATGGAGGGTCAGCTGATGGTCTACTTGTGATGCATGTGTGATATTCTGCATAACCTCCTGTTCGGCTTCCCCTAACCCAACTGAAACTCGTTAAAAAAAAACATGATGACAGTACAATCTAAAAATAAGCTTAAACCAGGCTTAGGGTCAAACAAATCCAACTTGCCTCCTCCCTTGAGGCTTGCATTCACAAATATCCGTGGGCTTAGAACTAATTTAGCTGATGTTGAAGCATTTCTCCTAACAAATACCCCGGATATCTTAGCACTAAGTGAGACTAACCTACACTCCTCCATCCCCTCTAACTACTTTAACATGCCTGGATATCTCCCACTCTACCGTAAGGACTCTGACAGACATATGCACGGACTTGGAGTTTACATTCGTAATACCCTTCCCTTGACTAGAGAAACAAACCTAGAAACGGATGATCAAGCCTTTATGTGCTTTAGACTAATCATGCAACACAACATTAGCTACTTTTACTTTCTCTACCGCTCTCCCTCGACCCAAGACTGCACCATAATAAACAAAGTATCTGACAGCATAGACACAGCACTCTCCTTCGACACTAGCGCCCAAGTACATGTATTTGGCGACTTTAATGTCCATCACAAAAACTGGCTTGGATTCTCTACTTACACAGATGCAGCAGGCAGCGCAACTCATAGCTTCTCTGTATCTCACTCCCTAGCGCAAATTGTTACTTTTCCAACCCGCTTCCCTGATCAGGAAGAACAACACGCATCACTTCTAGATCTGTTTTTGACCACAGTTCCTGATGATTGTGTAACGAAAGCCGACAGCCCCCTTGGGAACGCTGATCATGCGGTGATAATGGTTGAAATCGCCCTAAACTCTAGACCCAAAACTGAAGAGCCAGTGCTCAAAACAACGAGATATTATAAAAAGGCTGACTGGGAAGCTATCAGAGATCTTATCAGAGACGCCCCATGGGGAAATATTTTTTCTCTTCCTGCTGAACAGTGTGCAACCGAGACCACTGAATGATTCAAAACTGCAATCGAAGCGCATGTTCCCATGCGGAAATTCTATAGCAAGCCCCACTCTCCCCAATGGTTTACTTCGACTTGCGCAACTGCCATTGCTCAAAGGCAGTGTGCATTCTGCAGGTTTAATCGACATAAGTCCAGTTCAAACAGACAGAAGTACATAGAAGCTAGAAGTAATGTTAAGAAAGAAATAGCGACAGCTAAGAGGGAATTTACGGAAACCACGAAAAAACGCATCGAAGCACAAAAACTAGGAACTCGTGACTTCTGGAAAATCTACAACAGTGTAGTAAATAATGGGCAATCAACAATTCCCCCACTAACCAACAATCACGAGGTTCTTTGCTCAGCAACCGAGAAGGCTAACATGCTTGCCAGTCGGTTTGCCTCAAACTCCACACTGGACCCTCTAAACCACCCCCTACCTCAATTTCCTATGCGAACAGACGCCACGCTAGACGACCTGAAAATCACCCCTGCTCAGGTGCATACTATCATAAAAAACCTTGACACTTCCAAAGCATGTGGACCCGACCTCATCCCAGCTGTGCTATTAAAAAAGTGCTCAGCCGAAGTAGCTCCAGTTCTCTCCAAACTCTACAACAAATGCCTTAATGAATCTTGCTTTCCGAGCTGTTGGAAAACTGCTTCTGTAGTACCAGTATTCAAGAATTCTGGCGAAAGAACTGACCCATTAAATTATCGCCCTATTAGCCTCCTCCCACTTTTTTCCAAAATATTTGAGACCTTAATTAACCATGCTCTAGTCCAGCACCTTACAGATGCTAAACTTCTGACCGACCGTCAATATGGATTTAGACAAGCCCGTTCCACGGCAGACATCCTCACTGTAATCTCTGAACGCATATACCATTCACTGGACAAAGCGGGAGAGGGAAGAGCGGTAGCTCTAGATATATCTAAGGCTTTTGACAGGGTATGGCATGAGGGTCTCCTCAGGAAGATTAGATCTTACGGTATCACTGGTAGAATACTTAACGTAATTAAATCCTTCTTAGATAAGAGAAAAATCCAGGTTGTCCTCGACGGTCGTACATCTAAACAATATGATATAAATGCGGGAGTGCCCCAAGGATCTATCCTGGGACCTCTGCTGTTCCTGATATTCATAAATGACCTCCCCGACAAGATTGCCTCTGAGATGGGGATATATGCTGATGACACCACACTCTATAGCAGGCACGACAGGAAAACAAACGAACATATATCTAAAGTAATGGCAGAAACACTAGAGGATGACCTCCAATCAGTAGTGGAATGGGGACAAAAATGGATTGTAACGTTCAATGCCACCAAGACAAAACTGGTTTCATTCAATAATTACAAGAAACCTTCTCTACCACCTATAGCAATGGCCAACGACTCTTTATCTGAGAGTACGTCTCTCAAGCTCCTTGGCCTAACGTTCACTGGAAACATGAGTTGGAACAGTTACATCGAGGGCATTGCCAGGGCCGCTGCAAGGAAGGTGGGCTCTCTCTACCGTGCTAGAAAACTTTTAACACCCGAAAGTATCCTGTACCTCTATAAGGCCACTATTCGCCCATGTATGGAGTATTGCTGTCATATTTGGGCCGGTGCATCGGCTACTAGTCTCTCGCTCCTTGACAGGGTTCAAAAGAGAGTCGCAAATCTGATAGGCCCTAAACTGGCATCAAAACTTCGGCCTCTGTCCCATCGTCGAAACGTTGCATCCCTCTGCCTGTTCTACAAGTACTATAATGGTGAATGCTCTGAAGAACTGCAAGCACTTGTGCCCCCACGACATGAACACCCTCGACAGACCCGACAAGCTGCAAAATCCCACCCCCACACTGTAGAGATCCCTAGATGTAAAAGATCCTTCTACTCCAGGGTTTTCTTCCCCAGAACTGCTAGACTTTGGAATTCCATTCCGGGTCACTGCTTCCCCAACTGTACTGACATGCATAAGTTCAAGTGCAACGTGAACCAACATCTCGCTGCCCTAATCCCTACATAGTACCCCAGTAGATGTTTCCCCTGATAGTAGCCCCCTACACCAAAGTGGCAATGTGCCTTGTTTGGGGTGAAAATGTAATTAAAAAAAAAAAAAAAAAAAAAAAAAAAAAGTAGTAGTCGGGATAAAGAATTAGACAGTTCTGCGACGTAGATAAACTAAGCCGGTTAATGAAGAAAGAAAGAGAAAGGTATTCAATGTGTTTATGTGTTGTAGTGGATAGTAATAGCGTAGGTCTAGTCTATGTACCGACGTGAGTAATCCTTTAGATTTTAAGGAGAGTTCGTGCATGTACTGCGTGTTGTGGAGAAAGGATTAAAGAGTGCATGAGAAAGAAGGTCGAATGCAAAGATACCATGTTGGCTTGTGGTACTCACGTTAGCTTGGGGTCAAAGGTCTGCTGCCAGGCAAACCAGGAAGGAAAAAGGAAGAGCGTTGCTGATTACAGGTTTTATACACTCAGTCACGTGGCTGAGAGCTGGTTTGTGATTTGACAAGTCAGGGAGACGGAAGATTTAAATCTCAAGCCACGAGATTTTACCTTTGCCAGTTATTGCGGCAATTTCCGTCTGCTACACATTCTTATGCTGCTTCTGATTCGATAAGATGGCCAAATGTGCTGTAACATTGTTTTGCTGGGTCCAGTTGTCTTGAAAAATATACGAAAGGTTGTAGTTGTTATTGATACTGGTGTTACAACACTGCATCTACAAATTTATCCGATGCATCAATGACCAGTGTAAACTTTGCATCGGGTATACCTGTATATTGATAACCAAAGCAAACAGTATATAAAAATATATGACAGCTACAAAGACTCCATAGATCGTCCTAGCTGTATGCTAATGTTCCTATTTATTAACTGACCACTTATTTCCAAATCTTTTCTCTAACTATTGTAGTCCGTTAAATTGACACAAGGGATGTTCTGCATACTTACACTTTACAAAATGTTGGTCTGTAAAAATATCTAGAAAGATAAAAACAAAAATGGTTTCACTAATTTGAGGTGGGATTTGTCTGTGAGACCACGTGCTCGCCCACTTGACAACAAACACTGACCCCAATAGTGTTTTTATCGGCTTCTTTTCATATTCTCTTTTGGCCATGTTGCCACCTCTCACATTGACGGCTGTTGAGGGGGAGCACACAGATTCACAAGGATAATGAAATAAAACAAAATAAGAACTTTAGAGAAACAAAAGACTCCAATGCATTCTGAAAAATCGTTTGGTCTCTGGGTGGATATGCGACACTATCACGGAAAAAAATCCTGTAACAGCTAACGTCCACATCTACATATTCTCTTTATTGGTTGATATTAGTTCATATCGACCTTTCCCGAGTCAACTGTTGCAAACTTAAGACTGTCCATAAACTATCCCTGTCGTAAAATCCACGATACTTTGTCAGTTGACATTAGTTCATATTGACCTGCTCTGAGCCATGATCTGCATTCTACTATATCCAACTGTCCTATAATCAAAAACTGTCAATTGTTGCAAACCTGACACTATCCATACACTATCTTTAACTGTTGTAAACTCTCGTAAAATTTTTGTCCTGGTAATTAATTTTTTTCTTTTTTTCTTTAATTTCTAAAACTTTTATTTTACGATGGACGTTGATAGTATTTACTTTGTTCTTCTGTGCGTTTTGCACGTTTTTGTTGACAAAATGTTGGTCTGTTCAAAGATCCAGAATGGGAGAAAAACGATTAGCTTCACTAATTTGAGGAACACATGAATTCAACGACAAAATTCTTTCCAATAATTTGAGCCAGATTTTGTTTGTTTCGTTTTGTTTATTTTCCTCACTGATATACTGTAAGGGGAGGGGACTCTTTAAAATTTCTGTGTTGATGGATGATGATGAAGTCAAACCGTATTGCTCAAATCTGAGGTCACTGTTAAATTTGAACTTTATAAGCCTAACCTTTCGCCAAAACAGTTAATTCCATGTAATTATGCTTAGTAAAGAAAAAAAATGCCAGAACCTGATGTACAGTTATTTTTAGATACGCTTTTATAGCATTAAAAAGAGTCCGAGATTAATTTGCGTGTATATGTATATGTGTGCATGTGTGTGTGTGTGTGTATATATATATATATATATATATATATATATATATAAATGTGAACGTGTCTATCTGTGTGTGTGTCTGTATGTCTGTCTGTCTGTGTACATTTCCCTACACAATAACTCTGTCAATTTTAAGTCTACTGACTCGAAATTTGATATACAGGTCACTGAGATTTGGAAAAATCTTTGTAATCAGTTTTCGACCAGAAATCTGGCTGTTAAGGGGTCAAAGTTCAACGATTTGATCTTTGAGAACGCTACCAAACTTCGCCGCCAATTTTGGGTCTAAACACTGGAAATTTATATTATGACCACTTTACATTTATTGTTTTCGGCTCAAATCAAGTTATTAAGTTAGATCTATATCGAAGGAACCTTTATCTAAAATTTCAAGTGTTTAGATCCAAAATTAGCTGAGGAGTTAGGTAGAGTTCTTAAAGGTCAAATCGTTGAACTTTGACCCCTTAACAGCCAAATTTCTGGCCGAAAACCGATTACAAAGATTTAACCAAATCTCAGTACCATGTATATCAAATTTCGAGTCTGTAGACTGAAAATTAACATAGTTATTGCGTTGTAAAATGTAAACAGACACACACACAGACACAGAAACGTTGACTTTTATATGTATACTAGCATTTCAGCCCGGCGTTGCCTGGATGTTTGTAGGTGTATATTGAGCAAAAAAAAAAAGTAGTAGTAGGAAGGCAAGCTCGAACCCGTACCGTGAAGGAGGAAAAGAACGTGGAAAAAAACCTGACGTTTTTGCTGTTACGACCACCGCTAACCGGAACTGACTTATATTTAAAAGCTAGATAATCGAAAGAAGAGGATGACTTTAAAAAATATCGGTGAAAAAAGCGGCCCTCCCCTGTGGAAAAGTGCCTAGTTTAAGGTGAAGATATTTATGTTTTTAGCCAATTTTTCGATATCTGTCGTCTGAAAGATCGAACTTCAAACGATACTAATCTTGGTAAAATCCGTCGCCTCTGTCGAAAGTTTTAGGCAAACATGCAAACATACATACACACATAATACTATATTTATATATTGGTAACTGAAAATTTTCGACCCAAACCGATTAAAAAGCTTGCTCTATCTCTGAATACCCTTTATGTAAAATTTCAAATGTTTAGACCAGAAATTGTCTGAGTAATTTGGTAGAGACCACAGAGGTCAAGTTTTTTTTTTACTTTGACCCCTATTATGACACCTTAAAATTTATTGTTTTGGGCTCAAATCAAGTTATTAAGTTAGATCCATGTCCAAGGAACTTATGTCTAAAATTTCAAGTGTTTAGACCCGAAATTGTCGGAGGAGTTTGGTAAAGTTCTCAAAGGTGAAATCGTTGACCTTTGACCCCTTAACAGCCAAATTTCTGGCCGAAAGCCGATTACAGAGATTTTCCCAAATCTCAGTACCATGTATATCACATTTTGAGTCTGTAGACTGAAAATTCTTAGAGTTATTGCATAGGGAAATGTACACAGACACACACACAGAGACACACACAGACATGTTCACGTTTATATATATTTTTTCCGAAATTAATAATGGAATACGTCGCATAGGCTTACAAGTAAGACATTTTACCATACAACTGAATAAATATATATATATAATATATATATATATATATATATATATATATATATATGTATGTACTTATTGATTTGTAAATCGCCACTTGTTCTCGTCTCCTCTTACCAACAGCGACTATAATTCATTCCTCGCATTGTGACAGCCTTCTAAATCTCATTTACATACCTAACCCACACAATGCTTCAAGCAAACTACATATCAATCCTATATATATATATATATATATATATATATATATATATATATATAGGGTGCGTCTGGTATTTGAGAACATCACTTATTTCATCTCTTTTATCTATTATTTATTCTTTTACTTTGTTTCTTTCAGAAAATTAATTATGGCAGATATTAATATAACTCAGGAAATGAAAAGACAGGCTGTAATAGTTGCAATCATGGCAGAACACAGTGATTTGCAAATTGCACAATTTCTAAAAGTTGCTCGATCGTTCATTTTTAAATTTCGCAAAGAATTAGAGGACAAAAATGGCCCAATTTCTCAAGTTTCTAAACGTAAAAAGCATCAACAACGCTCTGACAGCATAAGAATATCTGAATTTGTTCAAAGAGTTCAGAACATCATTGATGAGCGCTCTCAAAAGTCAATGAGGTCAATTGCAAAAGATCTTAATGTCTCAGAAGTCACAATTCGTAGAACTTGTCATGAAAATCTTTGATACAAGTCGTATGTGATGAAGAGAGGCCGGTTTATCACCAAAGAAAATCGTTTGGTAAGATCCAAGAGGCTTTTAAGCAAACTGAACATCCTGCTGAGCAACACATTCTTTGTTTTTGTTTTATTCAGACGAAACAAATTTTGATCAAGACCAAAAGGTAAATCGAAGAAATGACAGATGGCTATGTGCCGACCCTTCTGAAGTTCCAAGAGTCATGCACACAAAATTTCCAGCAACTGTTATGGTTTTGGGGGTGGTTAGCAATGAGGGACATGTGATGCCACCACATTTCTTTCCACAAGGACTGAAAATCAATTCTGTTGCTTACATTGAAGTCCTGAGTACTATTGTGAAGCCTTGGATTGATAGAGTAAAAAATAGAAGGCCCTACATCTTTCAACAAGACTCTGCACCGGCACATAAGGCTCAGAAGGCACAAGAATGGTTAGCAGAGAATTTCCATGATCACATTACACCCAATTTGTGGCCTCCAAGCTCTCCAGACCTAAATCCGTTGGATTATTATGTGTGGGGCGTTGTTGAGAGAGATGTTAATAAACATCCTCATAACACTAAAGATTCTCTGAAAGCATCCATAGCCAGAGTAATGCAGGATATTGACGAGGACCATCTTAAATGTGCCTGTCAATGGTTTAGGTCTCGAACAGAAGCTGTAATTGATGCTGAGGGCGATTTTTTTTAATAAAGTTAAAAAATAATGATTTATGTACAATAAAGTGACTTTTTGTAATATCGATGTTTTTGTTTGTCTTCTTGATTATTTTTAAAAAGGAAATATATGTTCTCAAATACCAGACGCACCCTGTATATATATACATATATAGTCATCCACATACAGTACTGTTCCGCTATTTCACAGCTCATCAGTGCGGTTAGACAGGCGACTACCTCAAGCCAGGATTGAAACCTGTATATATATATATATATATATATAACTGCGTGTGTAATTGTGATGCAAAGGTTGAGCAATCTCCAACCACACTTCTCTTGAATCAGTATTCCAGTCACAAGGAGAAGTCTAGGATGCTCGGAAACAATTCTGAGATAAGTGGAGAGCTCATACAGCACCTAGTATTCTCAAATGTTCACCCATTTCGTAGTATTGACCAGCGTCAATGTTGCTTAACTTTGGTGATCTAATGGAAAGAAATGAGTCATCATGATTATGCCGTATACTGAGACCACAAAACATATTTACTATAACATAGTTTAATGGTTAATTGGAGAGAGAGAGAGAGAGAGAGAGAGAGAGAGAGAGAGAGAGAGAGAAATTGATGTTCTTCATTTCTTTACTAACCCAACGTCTGAGAGGTAAAAGGGGAACTTTAATGGAACACTCGGATATCTATGCATTTCATATGAACATTTAGTGTTAGCCTCAGGAAGGGGCCCCTTGATTTCAGAGAACTTACACTAAAATAAAATTTTTAAAAATGTAATTGTTATTAATCCCCCCCACACACATATATATATACATACACATACACACACTTCTACATTAAACTTCATGCATGTCTATTAAGCGCTAAGTCACTAATATCTAGTAAAGAAAAAATGTTAGTGATATTTATAGTAATAATTGATTAAATAATTAAATACAGAATCTGTGAAAATACACTTATTACTGGAGTATAAAAGGCTGTATAATCTTGCATGACAGTAACAACTTCTCTCAGAAATAGTGTCCCTATTTACTTGCCGCCTTACGAAGGCAAATTTAGACACAAGGTCAGTTTTTTATGTGGTGGATATCCAGTTCTGCAAAAAGGGGTATGCTGAATAAGACAAAAATGAAATTATCCCGGTCAAGAAGGATCCTCTTCCTCCTCTGACCAAAGACAGAAACGGTACTATACTCTGATCCTAGTCTGAAGGCCAAAAATATAATACGGTTGTAAATTCCTTTTTGTTTTTGTTTTTATTCATTGACAGGTGATGGTAGTCCAAATGCTCTCTGGGACTTCACAGGATGGAACAAAATTCCGCAGAATCATGGTCTGACTCTGCCAAAATACCTGACTCCCCATTGCATCCATCATTTAACTCCCGATGCAAAGTTAATCATCATTTTGAGAAATCCTATTGATCGGTGAGTTTGATCTATGTATCAATAGCAATATTGACAAGGTATGCATGTCTGTTACGTTCTCATCAACAAGGATCGCACATGTTATGTTTTCACCCACAAGCAATCAAGAAATGAAATAAAGTCTTTTTATACATACGTGCACAGGCTGTTTACGTGCTGGTCTTTTATTATTTGTATCGGCACTTCTTTCATCACGTTTCATGAATGATTGTCTATGATTGTTGATTGTCTTGTCCTTTTAACTTATGCAAAACAAGCTTTTCGTTCATGAATGACACAAGAAAATATTTTTGAGTTCTTCAAGATTTTATTTGAGAGAATGAACATGGGAGAGAGAGAGACTATATGACTGATTATTTACTTGGTTTTCTAACTTGAGAAATGAGTTTACGTGCAGAAAGACGGAGACATTGGCAACATTCAACTTAAATTATTTCTACATTCTTTTTTGTATTTCATCTGTATCGCTTCCTGAGAGAGACTGATTTAAAAACCCTTGCTCTCTTTTGCTAAAAAAAAACATGGCGTCATCATATCCCCACATTGTTCAACACCTGTTTTTTTAGTACATTCGACCGCTGCCCCTGCCCATTTTTTAATGTTTGATTTATTCTAAAAATATATTCAGTGTAATTGAATGAGTTCATAAATGGATCATAACATTTAGTGCTACTAACGATTAAGTTTATTTCCTTTAACTACAATAAACCTTCTCACCTATCGATCGCCATGACAAATAACAGCCTACCTGAGAGTTCATCGTTCAAACTTCCCAGCTTAGCATTCACAAGCAACATGAATTGGAACAAATATGTTGAGGACATTGTCCAGATTGTTATAAAGAAGGTAAGCTCCCTTTACTATGCTAGAAAATTGCACTTTTAGAAAACCACAATTTATCCATGCATGGAGTATTGCTGCCACATCTGGGCTAGTACATGTACCACTAGTCTCTCACTCTTAGACAGAGTCCAAAAAAGAGTCTCAAATCTAGAAGGTCCCACACTGTCGACCAAGTTCCAACCTCTATCTCATCACCAAAATGTTGGATCGCTGTGCCTGTTTTACAAGTATATTAATATGTACTCTGCTAAACTCATAGACTTGTGCCCCCATGACGTACACATTCCAGACTGAGCTGACAAGGAAAAAAATCCCACCCCTTCACCGTTAAGTTGTCTAGATGCTGGAAAGCCTTTTACTCTGATAGCTTCTATTTTTGGGTTGATAGACTTTAGAATTCCTTCCCTGTTTCCTATTCCCTAACTATACTAACATGCAGAGATGTTGCGTAATGTAGCAATTGGTTCTCCCGAAGGATTAACAGAAGGCATCACGTGAAGGTTTGCTATTTGCCCCTATACCGATTAAGTGGCATACCACCACCTAAAGTCCGCCGGGATATAATTGCGAGAGTTGAGCATACTAAACAACTCGAAGACCCCAGACACCCTCTCTATGGCTACTCGGAAGTGGCTAGACGACTTGTGTCCCGGCAAAGCTTTGCCACAGTGGAGGAACTACCAGACACTCCTACATCCTCTTACCGGCTGCCGATGGGGAGAGAAGTAGACCCTCAGTCTACAAATATAGCACTGCCAGAGCCCAGTGAAACCTTACCACCTGGCACACACCTGTCCCGTTCAGAGTAGGTCACTCTGAATAGGGCAAGGGCAAAAGTTGCAAAAACTGGCGATAACCTCCTCATGTGGGGTTACTCTACAACTGCTGAATGCCCCTGTGGTGCCCAAGTTCAGACCATCGAGCACATTTTAACATCTTGCCCACTGGGGCCCAACTGCACAGACGAAGACCTCAGTGTTGGTAATGAAACCGCACGCCACTGGTTGAAAAGATGGAGCGACAAGATATGACTAACATGCAGAAGTTTAAATGTAATGTGAATAGACATTTTGATCAAAATCCATTACATGATTTTCTATCTATCGATTTATCTGGATAGGTTCCTTGCCCAGACCAATGTGACTCTCTCTCTCTCTCTCTCTCTCTCTCTCTCTCTCTCTCTCTCTCTCCAGCTTGTCTTCCATCAGCTGCCTCAGATCTTCAGGATCACAGTTGGTGTCATGTGCAATTTGTTGGACGAAGTGGATCTAGGTCATCCAATGCTCATACGATCATGCTGTGGAGTTCACAGTAATACATTTCCCACCAGCTCTTACTTGCTCCTCTGGCAGTGACCAGTAAATCATAGATGTCGCTCCCTGATGATAGTAGATATGGCAGGTAGGTTGCCATAAAGTTGCTGCTTCGTGGGATGATCTTACTAAGATATATTTAACACTGTTCGTAGCATTCGGGTGTATGTGCTGTCTAGTTTTTTTTCTAATCTTTTGGTGAGTGTCCAAGTTGTAGCACTGTAAACAAGGACAGACTCCACCACTGCTCTGAAGAACTGCCTTTTCAGTTTGTCAGTTAGCCTTGAAGTCCATACTGAACACGGCTTATCCAATAGAGGCCCATACTTTTGAGATGCTAATTTCGATGTCTCTTTCCGTGGAATCCATGTTACTTCCGAGGTACATAAACTCAATGACTTCTTTCAGTGTTGTTCCATCTAGAGCTTTGATCTCCACCCCCCCCCCACATTGAAAGTCATAAACTTTGTTATGTCCACATAACATAAAGACCAATGTCGTTTGCAGAATTTAAATTTTAGTAAATGTCTAAAATTTGAAACTTGAACTTGAAAAAAAATTAAAATGTTTTATGTCTAATGACTATTGATCAAATTTAATGCAAATCTGAAATCTTTGAACTTTCAAATGTAAAATGATGCCTATATTATGCACCCCCCTCCCCTTTAAAAACTCTTCAAAGAAACTGAAATTTGGGGAATATTTATTCATCAAACTTTCATAAAGGGCTTCCACCTCCTGTTTATTCTTTTGCATAACATTTAATTAAACTAAACCTAGTCCATATTTGGACCTTTTACTTATAAGTTGTATTCCATAAAGATCGGTAAATTAATTCAGAAGTGTATCTGTATATAAAATATATAAACATCCTATACTTTTTGCCTGCTAAAAACAGACAAAAATTATAACCTGTTAACTTAGAATGAATTCTTTATGCTAAATTCATGATTAAATATGCTTACATTTGTGCTTATTCTTGCATTAAATACTAATTCTGTATTAATCCCTAACTGTGTATCAATCAGATATTTAATTTGCTGCACTTTATCATAACAAAGATTCATACAAAATTTTAGCCAGATTTGCCTAGTAGTTTCTAAGAAAAATTAGAACGGACAGCTAGATAGACAAAGAGAAATATATAGATAAATATACCAAACTATATATATATATATATATATATATATATATATATATATATATATATATATATATAGTAATTTATAAAATATATATGGCGATTAAGCTACACTGAATATTCTGCGTTTCATCCGCTATAGGATTCGTCAGGCCTATAGCGGATGAAACGCAGAATATTCAGTGTAGCTTAATCGCCATATATATTTTATAAATTACTAACTAGCTCTACCTACGTATTGAGCACTTTTGAAGTAAATACTTAAAGTTTACGCATAAATCTATACTTTCGTATATTAAATTTATGTGAGTAAATGAAGTAGTTATATATATATATATATATATATATATATATATATATATATATATATATATATATAACACTGCTTATCAAATTATTAACGACTGTACATTTTTTTTAATATTTAAGGAACAAATGAATAAAAATCGATGGAACTTGGAGAAACTGCTTACGATACTATTCAGCTACTCCAGTCCAAAAATAAAGGCCCTGTCAGTGGGGCATTAGAATACACTGACTGCCCCCCTGCAGAGGGTAAAAGTCCCTCAATGGGGCCACCTGTTGGCCGTGGGTGGCGACCCGTGACACCTTGGAACGGAATCCTGGTGATTGAAGGTCCTGAAGGACGAGTTCATGAGCCTCCTCTTCCTAACACATCTCTTTGGCCCTTACCTCGGTTAGACGGGCGGTCGGAGGGGCCCGATCCGATCAATCGGCTGGTCAGGTCAAGCACTATGTCTACTATCAATGGTTCAGACTAAACTGAGAAATTTAAAATTAGCAAAAGAAATCCTCTTAAACAAAACCATAGAAACTGATAAACCTCACCCCTAAAGTAGACGTTCGAAAGCGCTGGCCAAGGGTCAATCAGCAAGTGTAGAATCCAATCCCGACATGGCTGCAATCACAAAATTTTGTTCACTCTAGATTTGGGTAGTGAAAAATTGAGTAACGACAGATGCTCGGTATTTCTTACTTGACTGAGTATACTGCCTGTGTAGCCCTGACTCTGTCAAGGCGAATGGGTTTCCCCCTTGACAAGTCCCAATATTGGGCTCCGGGGTGGGTGGGGAACACAGGCAAAGAAACTTTTATCCATATTTATGTCAAAACAAAAAAAAAAAACCCAAACGCGCCTTATCGGACTCAGATAATGAGGAAAATACGGATTTTCCTAAATACTATGTATTAGAATCTTTGGACGAAACGCCAATGTCAAAATTATCCCCTTTTCTCATTGAAAAGGTGTTAACAAGAAAAATAAATCCTAAAATGGTAAAAAAAACTAAAGATGGTAACCTATTAATAGAAATTGAGACAAAAAGCCAAAGCCTAAATTTAGAAAATATGAAAACTTTCCGTAATATTAACATTAAAGTTACCCCACACAATAAACTAAATCAATCCAAAGGAGTTATCCGTAGCCGGGAACTATCTCTGGCTTCACCAGAAGAAATCCAAAACGAACTGAGCAAACAAGGAGTCATTGACTCTAAAAGAATCTATATAAAGAAAAACTCAGAAAAAATACCAACCCATACTTACATTATTACATTTAACACTCCAAAAATTCCACCTAAAATTAAAATTGGTTACACCATGGAACCAGTTGAAATATACATCCCAGATCCTCTGAGATGTTTCAACTGTCAAAAATTCGGTCACCATAGAGATGCCTGCAGAGGTCATCCCACGTGCGCTAAATGTGGCTCTAAAGAAATAAGTCACAATGAACAAGAATGTCACGAGTCCAAATGTATAAATTGCCAAGGGGAGCACCCTGCCTACTCAAAAAGCTGTGAACGATGGAAAACTGAAAAAGAAATCTTAGCCACAAAGCATAAACGAAACATTTCTTACTTAGAAGCGAAGACAATAGTGGAAGGAGTCATTAGAAATAAAACATATGCGAAAATAACAGAAAAAACAAATCCCACCAACCAGCCTGATAAATACAATGAACTTATTGAAAAACTGGTACATCTAGAACCAAACGAATTGCTTAACTTCCAAAAAAACCTAAAAATACAACACTTTCAAAAACTAGAAAAATTAAAACTAGAAACTAGGAAAGAACCCAATAAAGTATTTATCTCCTCCCAAACCCAAACCTCCCCTCTTAAAAGCCAATATCCCCAAGAACTAACTTTCTTAAAACCAAATAATAAACCAGCAAAACAAAAAATAGAAATCCTCACCAAAAATTTAATAGAAACTGATGAAATGGAGACTGAATATCAAACAGAAACCCCAAAACAAGAAATTTCCTATCGAACACCACCAAAACAAAAGAAAAACCTAAACAAAACAGTTATAAGGTCCCGTTCAAACTCCAGAACTAGAACCCCAATCCCTAAAAATCAAACTGAACCTGAAGATGAAATGGAAACAGAATACCCAAACCAACAAACAGAAACCTTAACTCAAGAAATCTCCCATCGATCAACGTCAAAACAAAAGAAAAACCAAAACAAAACGGACATAAGGTCCCATGCTAATTCTAGTTCCAGATCCCCAAACAAAAAACCCGAAACAAAAGACCAAACAGAAGACAAGCCAAAAACAAAAGAAAAAAACAAAGCTAATTGAAAACCCTCCACAACTTGCACTAAATCCATACCTTATATCAACACCAATACTAAAACCCATAATCAACAAAAAAAAAGAAAAAAAAAAACACAGCACAGAGGATCATTACCTTACCACCAATGACCTATAAACCAGTATTCCTTCAATGGAACATTAGAGGTGAAAAGGCAAATTTCGACGAATTGAACCTTCTCATTGCCTCTTTTCACCCAGCAGTCATATGCCTACAAGAAACATATAAGAAAATTCAGAACACACTACATATCAAACGATATACAACCTATGATTATATACACGAACAAGGAAATAGAACCTCCGGAGGAGTGTCCATTCTAATTAATAACAATATAATTCAAAGCGAAATCAAACTGAATACAACACTACAAGCCGTTGCAGTAACCATCAGTCTAAGAAAACCGCTAACAATTTGCTCCCTATACCTGCCACCTAATGAAAACATAAATAAAACAGACTTGAACTTATTGATCCAACAACTCCCTAAACCTTTTATCCTCATGGGTGACTTTAATAGCCACAATGAACTATGGGGAAACAAACAAACAAGCAGAAGAGGTAAAATTATCGAAAATTTTCTAGATGAAAACCAACTATGTTTGTTTAACAACGGAACCAACACCTATCTTCACCCTAGCTCTGGAACACTCTCGGCTATTGACCTCACCATATCAGAACCCAGTATTTTCCCAGAATATAAATGGAATGTACATCATGAGACCTGTGGGAGTGATCACTTCCCGATCATCCTAGAAGGTCAAGAACCAGAGAATGACACTAAAACACCCCGATGGAACTTGCATAAGGCCAACTGGGAAGATTTCAAAAAAAGGTGCCACACAGACCTAGTGCAAGAAGCTAATTTAACAAAAGATGATGACATTACCCACTTCACCAATACTCTAAATATTATAGCTGAGAAAACTATTCCTAAAAGCTCCCCATCAACAAGATATAACAAGCCTTGGTATAACAAAGATTGCAAAGAAGCGCTCAGAGCCAGACGAACAGCACTCAGAAAATTTAATAGCCAACCAACTAAAGAAAATTTAGAAAATTACAAAATAAACCGAGCCAAAGCTCGCAGAACCATTAAGCAAGCTAAGCAATCAACATGGCAAACTTATGTTAGCCAACTAAATTCAAACACCAAACCTAAGGAAATATGGAACATGATAAACAAAATTACTGGGAAATACACTAAACAAGCTAATAAACATCTCATCCATCACAATGTCAAAATCACTAACAAAGAAAAAATAGCTGAAATCTTAGCAGAAAACTTTGCCAAAAACTCCTCACCGACTAATAGGAACAAAGAATTCCAAGTCATCAAAAACCAAGCAGAACAACAACAAATCCGCTTCCATTCAGACAACACTGAATACTACAATCAAATCCTTACTATGTACGAATTAGAAGAATCTCTCAAAAACATCCATAATTCAACAGCCGGACCAGATGAAATCCCCTATGTCTTCCTAAAAGAATTGCCAATGAAATCAAAAGAATACCTCCTCAAAATTTTCAATGATATCTGGATCAATGAAAAATTCCCCGACACTTGGAGGCATGCCATTATAATTCCCATACCTAAACCTTCAAAAGACCCCTCAGATCCAATAAACTACCGTCCCATTGCACTTACTAGTTGCATCTGCAAAACCCTCGAGCGAATGATCAATAGAAGACTATCCTGGTATCTAGAAAGAAATCACCTAATCTCTGAACACCAAGCAGGCTTCCAAAAGGGCAGAAGCCCTATTGACCATATCATAAATTTGGAAACCTATATTAGAGAAGCTTTCATCCTCAAAGAACATGTGGTAACAGTTTTCTTTGACATAGAAAAAGCTTTTGATACCACTTGGAAGTATGGAATATTAAAAGACCTGAATGAACTAGGTCTAAGAGGCAGAATGCCAACATTTATCAAAAACTATCTGAGTGACAGAACCTTCCAAGTAAGACTCGGAAACATCTTATCAAAGTCTCAAAAACAAGAATTGGGAGTTCCCCAAGGTGGAATTCTTTCAGTTACACTCTTTAATGTGAAAATAAACAATATAGTTAATAACATAAACTTTGGAACAAACTATGCCATCTATGTTGATGATCTCATGATTAGTTTTAAGGCCAAACATATGAACACTATTGAACGACACCTACAATTATGCATCAACAAAATTACTAGCTGGGCTACCAAAAATGGCTTCAGCTTTTCTCAAACAAAAACAAAATGTGTTCACTTCTGCCAACATAGAAAAATGCATCCTGACCCCGAGCTAAAAATTAACAATAATAGACTAACAGTTACGGATCAATACAAGTATCTTGGAATCACCTTTGACAAAAAACTCACCTTCATACCCCACATTAAATACTTAAGGAAAAAATGCAACCAAAGAATGCAACTTGTGAGAACCATAGCTCATACAAACTGGGGAGCTGATTGCAAAACAATTCTAAAACTCTATCAAACACTGATAAGATCAAAGTTGGACTATGGCTGCTTTATCTACGGTGCAACAAGAAAATCCTACATTAAAGAACTGAACACAATTCACCACCAAGGACTCCGACTAGCACTTGGAGCATTTCCCACTACACCAGTCGAGAGTCTTTATGCAGAAGCGAATGAACCTACACTTGAAATGAGACGGACAAAATTAGCCCTACAATACTATACAAAACTTGCATCTAACACTTCAAGCCCTATATACCAGAGTGTCTTTCACCCCAAACACCAAATCCTATTCCAAAAAAAGGAAAAAGCAATCAAGTCTTATGGTCTCCGTATGAAAGAAATAAAAGACGAAGCCAAAATTAACATCTCGCAGATCCACAAAGCTTCTACACTCAAACATCCACCCTGGCTTTCCAAAACTGCTGTAAACCCACCTGAACATCTAAAACACTCTCCTATACTATTAGATCTCTCTAAACACCCCAAATCGAATACAATCAAACCCATCTATATGGAAAAAATACATGACATTCTTCATGACTATCCGGACTATGAACACATTTATACTGACGGAGCTAAAACCAAAGAAAAAGTCGGAAGCTCTGCTATTTATCGGCAAAGAAAAATCCAAAAACGCCTACCTGATAGGTCTTCCATCTTTAGTGCTGAAGCCTCAGCAATAAACCTGGCCCTTAATATTATAAGTGCTGATCAAGCAAACAAGTTTATAATATTCTCAGACTCTTTATCAGTCCTAACTTCATTAAAAGAAAAGAACATTTGCAATCCGCTAATAACTAATCTATTAAACAAACTCGATTTTCTTCATACTCAAAAACAAATCATCCTATGCTGGATCCCAAGCCATATTGGCATCCTAGGGAATACAAAAGCTTACCTAGCTGCTAAAGAGTCACTAAACTTGGAAATCTCCAACATAAAAATCCCCTACACTGACTTTAAACCAACCATAAACCTGTATATCAAAACAAAATGGCAACAACAATGGAACACTTATACAAAAAACAAGCTACAAGAAATCAAACCTACACTTGGAGAATGGAATCCCAAATCTAAACTAAACCGAAGAGAAGAAGTGATCATTACAAGATTAAGAACAGGGCATACAAATATCACCCACTCATTCCTATTAAAAGGAGAAAATCCACCTGAATGCTTACCTTGCCAAGAAAACTACACCGTTAAACATTTTTTAATTAACTGCATTGACCTAGCTCCCCTACGCCAAAAACACTACAGCATTAACAACATTAAAGATCTCTTTGAAAAAATAAATGAAAAAACAATTCTAAATTACTTGAAAGAGGTAAACCTCTCCTCCAAAGTATAAATCTACCAAAAAAAAAAAAAAAAAAAAACTTTTCAACCCAAATCTCTTACAAACCTTCCTCCAATCTTACCTTGACATACTGGAAAATAAAGAACACCTACCTTACTAAGACATCCAAAGGAAAAAAAAATGAACTTATTTGGCCTTAAATGACCATGCAGCTGTTGATAGGCCAATAAACTGAACAAACAAACAAACAAACAAAAACCAAAAATAAAAGTATTTAAAGTATTATTAGCAAAACTATGGCAAAAGATAGGAATATCTGTTGATTTCAGTGTCAAGTTATTAAAGAGGTTGAGAAAAAAACACAATATATGCATAAGTTGTTTATTGAAATAATATTCAAACATTACATAAACTAGGAAAAATCCTTAGAACAAAATAATTACATAGCAATTTATACGTTGACATAATTAGTAGGGCATATGAAATCCTTTTTTATGAATGACTTGTAAAAAACATTGGTCCGCAGAATTAGTCAAATTTGTGATTTCGTCAACAGTTATTCCTCGCAATACCTCTTGGAGAGCATCTCACAACTCATCTTTGCTCTTAAATTGGCGTCAACTTGCATAGAGGCGTCGCTTCATGATACTCTAAAGGTTCTCAATTGGGTTCAAATCTGGTGAATTTTCAGGCCACTTCATCTTCCGTCGCCCAGATAACTCCAGTTGTTGCAAATACTCTTTGATTTTGTTTGCTGCATGCGAGGGAGAATTATCCTGCATAAAAATAATGGTTCTTCTGAACGTCAACCTCTGCTTCTTCAGCTATGGTTCAAAGTGCTCCTTCAGAAAAACTATGTAATAATTTGACATCATTTTTACGCCTTCTGGGACTCTCCATGGGCAAACTAAAGTACCTCCGATAATCCCAGCCCAAATCATTATCCCACCACCACCTTGTTGGCGCCTTAAATGTTGATGACGATATCGTCCATCTAGTACCCATCCCTTGCTCCAGCCATCTGAGCCATCAAAAGCGACACGCACTTCATCTATGAACAAAACTTTGAAAAAATCCGTTTTCATGTTGTCCTCTGCCCATTTCTATCGGTTTTGTATAATGTTGCTTTAATGGAGGCTTTGTTAACAGACTGTGCCACTTATTTCAGAAGGCGACATCAAGTACTTTTTGAGACATTCTTTAACCAGGCTTGGTCAAAGACTTCTCGACTTGTCTACCTAGGGTTCTTAACAACTTCACATTTAATTTGGAGCAGAGAACGGCGTGAAACAATTAGATTTACCTTTATCAGATCTCTTACGAACCTTTGTAGGGTATTTGACAAAGTTCTTAGTTTGATGGTACCTTCCTATCATTTTCGATATTTGGAGGGTGGTTTTAACTTTTGCTAGCTGTTCTTATTTTTTTATAGGGGTGGGGGGGGGTACCACTTATCAAAACCCAGAGGCCATTTGAGGATAAGGGTATACATTAGTCATTGTGATTTTAGCATAGTAAACATTAGTGGGAATTTTGTAACTTGGATTACTTAGGGAAACGGTTCAATAAGAACTTGTTCACATTGAACTTGAAGACAATCAGATTGTAGTCAGCTGGAAAGCAGGCAAACGGAATAGATTTCCACAGGTGAGCAGTTCTAAGAAAGAAGCCCTGTTCATGGAATCTACGTTTAGGTGTAGGCGTGGTTTAGTGGGGGATGCCCTTTTCTCTACCCTGCAACCCCTCTCCCACAGAAGAGACGTTGCGAGCCTATCCTTGTTTTATCGTTATTTTCATGGCAGGTGCTCGTCTGAACTCCAATCCCTGGTCCCCCCTCGCCAAACTTTCACGAAAAACACCCGTCTAGCTGAATCCACTGTGAAAAATTTCCCCCACTCTATATCTGTGCCTAAATCAAAACGCGGATTTCATGAGCAAAGCTTCTTTCTTAGAACTGCACGCCTGTGGAACTCTGTTCCGTCTGCCTGCTTCCCTCCGGACTACAACTTGGATGTCTTCAAGTCTAATGTTAACAAATTCCTAATGAACCGCCCCCCTAATTAAACACTTCATAAAATCTCCTCACTAACGTGATGTACTTGCAATAACCCTTATCCCTGAGTGGCTTCCGGGCCTTGATAAGTGGTGATCACTGTGTAAAAAAAAAAAAAAAAAAAAAAGGCACAGATAAAGAGTGTGGGAAATTGTTGATAGTGGTTCTGGCTAGACAAGTGTTTTTCGTGAAAGTCTGGCGAGGGGGGACCATAGATTGAAGTTCAGATGAACACCTGCCATGAAAATAACGATAAAGCAGGGACAAACTCGCTACGTCTCTTCTGTGGTTGCAGGGAAGAGAAAAGGGCATCCCCCACTAAGCTCCTGCCCAGATGTGGCAACAGTACTCCATCGTTGGCCGTACCTGGCTTTTATATAGATAGAGAATTGCATCAGGAGTGAGATATCTACTGAAGCGGTAGAAGGATCCTACCATTTTTCCAGCGACTTTGGCAATGGATTTCATATACATGTTCCATTTCAGATCGGGAGTAAAGGTTAAGTCCAGAAGCTTGTCAAAATATGGAGCCTCCCAAAGACAAGAGCCATTCATTTTGATTGATGGCAGCTGGGCAACAGAGCGTTGATGATGTAAAGATAGAAGCTTGGTTTTAGATGCATTAAAAGTAACTAGCCACTTTTTCCCCATTGTACCACATGCTCAAGATTAGAGGAGAGAGAGTCAGAGAGAACTTGGTCGTTTACGGTCTTTGAAATGCTGCCATAGATGGTCATGTCATCAGCATTTACGAATGATCTAAGGATGTGGTTTGGAAGATCATTGATGTAGATCAGAAAGGGAGTTGGGCTCAGGATGGGCCCCTGAGGGACTCCAGCATTAATACTTAGAGCTTCTGATTTCTGCCCATCAACCACTACTCTTAAGAACATATCAGAAAGAAATGATTTAATAGTTGAGAAGACATTTCCAGCTATACCATCACTGGAGATCTTGTGAAGTAGACCTTTATGCCATACCTTATCAAAGGCCCTTGATACGTCAAGAGCAATTGCCCTAGAGAGGAAGCCTCAGTCGAGGGATTCACCAATCCTATGAAATATAACTGTGAGCACGTCTGCTGTAGATCTAGCAGAACGTAAACCATATTGCATGTCACTAAGAAGGTTATTTATACTGAGATAGTTGACTACTTCTTTATTTAGCACAGATTCCAGCAGCTTACTCATGATGCATAGGAGGCTTATTGGTCTGTACTGCGAGGGAGATGAGCGATCATCTGAGTTATTAAATACAGTGCATATGAGATTTTCCAAGGTGTTGGGAAGCATTTCTCTTTATGTCAACGTTTAAATAACTTTGTAAGTATGGGCGCTAGTTCTGGTTGAAGCCTTTTGAACACTATAGGACCAGTTGCTTTACTGGAATCTGTAATAGGACTCTTTCTAAAACTACTCAATCCACCTTTATGACCCATTTTATTGATGAAACAAACTGCCTTGTTAATAATTTGACACACCTTACATTGCGTGGAACAGTACGAAAGTTTCACAGTAAGCGCAGCTCAACATTGCCAACGTTTCCGAAGCTTTTGATATGAAACTACCGGCCGGTAAGTTTCTGAAACTGGTAAGAAAATGTTATCTCATTAATAATTTGAAATGCAGTATTTATATATATATATATATATATATATATATATATATATATATATATATATACTGCCTTTCAAATTATATTAGCAGTGCACCCAGCTTTGCTTGGGCCCTATGTACTGCTTATAACTTTCTGTGCATATGTATATATATATCAAAAGTTTGACTCATAACCAGGGAACCTACATCTAAAATTTCAAGTGTTTAGACCAAAACTTGGCGGAGGAGTTTAGTAGAGTCTGCAAAGGTCAACTCTGTAAACTTTGACCTCTTGACAGCCAAATTTTCGCCCAAAAGCTGATTAAAAAGTTTCCTGCATTTTTTAATACCCTTTATGAAAAACTTCAAATGTTTAGACCCAAAATTGGCTGAGTAGTTTGCTAGAGACCGCAATGGTAAAATATTTTGAACTTTGACCCCTTGGCAGCCAAATTTTCGGCCAAAAACCGATTAAAGGCTTGCCCTATGTCTGAATACACTTTATGTAAAATTTCAAATGTCTAAACCAAAAATTAGCTGAATGGTCAAATTTTTTTTAAACTTTGGCTCCAATTTTGACCCCTTAACATTTATTATTTTGAGCTAAAATCAAATTAAAAACTTTGAACCATGTCCACGGAACCTACATCCAAAATTTCAATTGTTTAGACCCAAAATTGGCAGAGAAGTTTGGTAGAGTTTTCAAAGACCAAATCGTTGAACTTTGACAGCCAAAGTTCTGACCGAAATCTCAATACCCCTTATGTCAAATCTCGAGTCTGTAGACTGGAAATTGGCAAAGTAATTTGGTAGGGAAATATACACACACAGACATTTTCACTTCTATATATCTATACGCCTATGAATTCGTTTTTCTTTTGTGTGTATTGATATTCATATTAAAAACCCCCTTTTCTATTTATTTATAAACAAAATACAGTTTTCTTATATATGCGTTGTGGAAATGCATTCACTACAAAAGATCTAGCTAATTTGCATATTTTTTTAACATTCATTTTAATTAATTCCCTATTAGTTTTTTCGATTTTCTTATGGGATGATCATCTAGAGTTAACTATTACGTGTAATTATATTCATGCATATATTCTACATGATTTATACTTGCATAATATTTGTGTAAAATCTTTACAGTAAACAAAAAACTGTTTCCATATATATTTATGTATACGTATATATCTTTATTTAATCTATTAGTCTATATATCTATAAACGTGAACGTGTCTGTGTGTCTGTGTGTCTGTCTGTGTACATTTCCCTACGCAATAACTCTGTCAATTTTAAGTCTACAGACTCGAAATTTGATATACAGGGTACTGAGATTTGGGAAAATCGATGTGATCGGTTTTCCGCCAGAAATATGGCTGTGAAGGGTTCAAAGTACAACAATTTGACCTTTGAGAACTCTACCAAACTCCTCCGACAATTTTGGGTCTAAACATTTGAAATTTTAGATATAGGTTCTTGGACATGGATCTAACTTAATAACTTGATTTGATCCCAAAACAATAAATTTTAAGAGGTCATAATAGGGGTCATATTTAAAAACATTTATCTTTTTTTTGTTTTGTTTTTTTGCTCAGCATACACATTCAAATACCCGGGCAACTCCGGGCTGAAATGCTAATGTATCTATAAAAGTGAACGGGTCTGTGTGCTTGTGTGTGTGTCTGTCTGCGTGTCTACATTTCTCTACGAAATAACTCCCCAATTTTTAGTCTACAGACTCGAAATTTGATATACATGGTACTGAGATTTGGGAAAATCTATGTGATCGGGTTTCGGCCAGAAATTTGGCTGTTAAGCAGTCAAAGTTCAACGATTTGACCTTTGAGAACTCTACCAAACTCCTCCGACAATTTTGGGTCAAAACATTTTAAATTTTAGATATAGGTTCTTGGACATGGATCTAACTTAATAACTTGATTTGAGCCCAAAACAATAAATGTTAAGGGGTCATAATAGGCGTCAAAGTTTAAAAAATTGACCTTTTTTTTTTTGCTCAGCATACACCTCCAAACACACAGGCAACGCCGGTCACCCATGCTAGTATATCTATAAAAGTAAAAGTGTCTATGTGTGTCTGTCTGTGTACATTTCCCTATGCAATAACTCTGTCAATTTTCAGTCTACAGACTCGAAATTTAATATACAGGGTATTGAGATTTGGGAAAATCAATGTGATCGGTTTTCGGCCGGAAATTTGCCTGTTAAGTGTCAAAGCTCAACGATTTGACCTTTAAGAACTCTACCAAACTCCTCCGACAATTTTGGGTCTAAACACTTGAAATTTTAGATATAGGTTTCTTGGACATGGATTAATAACTTGATTTGATCCCAAAACAATAAATTTTAAGAGGTCATAATAGGGGTCAAAGTTTTTTAAAATTTGACCTCTGCGATCACTACCAAATTACTCAGACAATTTCTGGTCTAAGCATTTGAAATTTGATATAAAGGGTATTCAGTTATAGGGCAAGCTTTTTAATCGCTGTGGGTCAAAAATTTTTAGTTACCAATATATAAATGTATATATGTATGTATGTGAGCATGCTGCCCAGCACTTTCGGCAGAGACGACGGATTTTCTCAAGATCAGCATCGTTTTAAAGTTCGCCCTTTCAGACGACAAATATCGAAAAATTGGCTAAAAACATTAATATCTTCACCTTAAACTGGGAACTTTTCTATACGGGGGGGGGGGCGCTTTTTTCGCCGATATTTTTTAAAGTCATCCTCTCCTTTTGATTTTCTAGCCTAGATTTTAAAAAATGTCACTTCTCTTTTGGCGCTGGTCGTAACAGCATAGACGTCAGGTTTTTTCCCCGTTTTTTTCTTCTTTTGTGGTACGG
>NC_136483.1:63061139-63098639 GCF_053919585.1 Euprymna scolopes
TGGAGATGGTGTAAAATCTTTTTTTTTTTTTACTGCATTATAATTCTTTATCTTTCGGAAATGAAAATACTGTCACTTTTTGGTCCTTTACGATAATTTCCTCAGCAAGTTGGAACGATGCACCGTGAAGGCATTTTAATAAAAAAAGAAATATTACACTGACTTCAAAACGTTACGAATGCCTACCGGTGACTACCGGTGTCACCGGTATGGACTATCCGTGATGACGTCAGCAGATTAAATTATTTTTGCTCACCGGCCATCTTGTCTTTTAAGACGGTCTTGGTAGAGGACTAAGATAAATCCTAAATCCCATTACAAAAGAAAAATAATGAAACGAATGGAATGAAGGAAACAAAGACTCAATTGCTGGAATAGATAAACGTGTCGTTTATTTACTGTTGAAAGAATGAATGTTTTAGATATTACACGTGTTCATGTCCGCGCGGTTGTAACCATCGTTTGTTGCGGGACTGGTAGTTAGAAGGAAAAAGGAAATGTGTGTTCATCTCACGTTCGGGTCACTATCGTTTGTTCGCGCGTGGGAAGAGAAATGAGTGATGTAGTGGAAAATGGGAATGATAGTCCAGCGTGTAGACAAAGAAAAAAATAGAGGGTTGATATTAGTTAAACTATACGCCATGTTAGTCGTCAGCTACGCGGTGGTGTTCTCAGGGACAAGTAGTAGATAGAGAGAGAAAGAGTGAGAATGTCAATCCAGTTCATGGCGAGAGAAAGCGTATAAAGTGTACGTACTGTTTGTTAGCTTTTTGTCCCACATAGTATCAAGTGGCGTGAGGCACGCGTGTGCGCGTGCCTGCCGAAACGGCGGTGGCTGGTGCGCCGACCACTCATCTCGGAAGGCGAGATGGAAAAGGGCTGAAAACAGCTTGTCTCTTGCTTTTATAGGTGTTTCCGGTGGTCTTTTGCGCATGTGTGGATTTCCTTTGAAAGGGTAAGTGACGTTGTCCATGCGTGCGTGTATGTGCGTATGTTAGCGTGTGTGTATACACGTGAATGTGAGTGTATGTATGCGAACGTGAATATATGTACGTGTGTGGATGTGCACATGTATGTTTGTGTGCGCATATGTATGTGACAAGTAATATAGCTTGAGATGTGAACGTGTGTTTTTGTGTGAGACTAGAAAAGTCTTGCGCACACGTTCTTGTAAGCGATTCTTTGGTCCAATTACAAATTAGATTATTGATCTAAGTAAAATCAAACTACAGAGTGAATATGATATTTTGGTGATAGTTTCTATCTTAGGTTAAGTCCAACAGATTTTGACAAAACTGTATGACTATTGAGCCCCCCCACAGCCCCCCTCCCTGCAAAAAAAAACAAAAAAAAAACGACTTGGGCTTCATGCCAAAGGCAACAGATGAACTTTATGATTATTATTTTGTTTTTAAAACATTTTGCTTTAAATGTACATTTTTTTGTTTGCTTGAATAAAATAACACCCAAAATGAGAACAGTAGTTCGAATCATCCAAATAATTCACTCTATTTTGGGGTAACTTTTTTGTTCATGAACGATAATAACTTTTCACATTTATTTCTCTTTCAGACTCTTCTCCGATTTTCTGTTTGTTCGGGAAAAACACAAAGCTTTCAAGCCATCACAGCGAGTGCGTTCCAGAGAAAATTTTCATGTTCAAGTTGTTAATGCCACTAATAATCTCAAGAAGTGCATCCATAAAAACAGCCTAAAATACTGCCTTTTCAACAAAATCTTTCATTTGGATTCCTTTGTGAGTGACTTTTTGCCTTTTCATCCAATCGTTAATATATTGCCTTTTCATCCAATCGTTAATATATTCCTTATCGAAATTGGAATTGCTGTTAGATGGTTTCTTAAGAACTAATCGATTGCATTGATATGGTCATGTAGAGTGTTCGACCTCCTGGATAAACCATTGTAAAAACATGGAGGTCTAGAACTGCAGGAACGTTGGAAGACTTGGAAGCAATTGATTGGATAATATATAGGGTGGAGTTCGGAGACGGTTGACCCACAAAGGCTTGAGGACTAAAGAGTGAGTTTGAAAAATATAAAAACGGTTGAAAACCAAACAAGAAAAAATGATTAAAGTGAGAGAGAAAAAAGAGAAAATATGAGAAACAAAGAGAGATTGATAGGGAAGACAAAAGAAAGAAAAGAAGAAAGAAAAAAGAAACTTATATGAACGCAACAGAGAAATTGAGAGAATGACAAGAAAGCTGAGTGATAGAAAAAGCGAAAGACGGTATTACATGCAAAAGAGAGAGAGAGAGAGAGAGAGAGAGAGAGAGAGAGAGAGAGAGAGAGAGAGAGATGGGAGGAAAATGTTTTATCATTATACGCGATAAAAGTGTTGCCCAAAAGAAAACAACACTACAGCTTTATTTTAAAACTTTTATTGAAAAAATCAATTCAGGAAACTTGATTATGTAGTAAAGCTGGTATCTATTCTTCAGCCTCAATCACCTACTTGATATGGGTCCGGAATTGGGACCATGCCTTTTCCACAAGTGCCGGCAGGAACTCGGCAGACGGTGATGATAAGGCTAGCTTTAATGTTGTGGGAGGTCATGTTGGTGATGTTCTCGATGTATGAGCAAACGAAGTAGTCCAGCAGGTTCAGGTTGAGGAGAGGAGATGGGCCAGTGAAAGAAGGGTACAAAGTCGTAGCACTCCTTCTGAAGCCAAGCCTGGGTTTCTTTGGACTTGTGGGCCAGTGCAGAGTCCCATTGCCACACCCAGGGTCTATCAGCGGCCACCTGCACCAGGGGATCACCACACTCTGCAGCACATCCACGTACACTTTGGTGCTGACTTTCAAGCTAACTTTAAAGATGTGAAGCGGCATGATGTGGCCCTCACTTGAAACCACACCAAAGACCATAACTGTGGCCAGGGACTTTATTTTCATCACCCTGGGTATGTCCCTGTTATTCGTGGCAATCCAGCGATGCATTTTGAGGGTGCTGGCAATGGTCCTGTTGTCATAACTTGGATCGGTAGAGAGCATGAGTCGTACTGTGGCGCATTTCCTATCAAGTTTCTATTTATTCCTCTTATCTTATTTATTCATACTTATCACTTCTTCATATGCTTTCTTTGACCTTCTGTGAAGTGAACTTGCTACCACAACTGTTCTACATCTACTAAGCCAAGAACTCTCATCCATTTTTTTCAGTGTGGTAATACCATCAAAGTCTCCTGCTCTGCATACATTTCCCTATACCGTCCATATTAAACCTTCACCTGAGGTCATCAAACCTAAGCGTGGCTTTAAAACTCAAATTACACATCCATCATGTCATTCTCATCGCATTTCTTTCAACGCAATGCATTTCCGCAACCCTCACTATGCATCATGACACTACGCACACTAATCAACTGTTTCCTTGTTCAACAGTGGTAACACTGCTGGTTAATAGCAGCAGAATCTTGAAATCATTCTAGCACCTGCTCCAGCCTGTGCTCCAATGCTATCACCGAAGTAACAAAACTTTTGGAAAACCTCAATAGCTTTGTCATTCAGATATATGTTCTCCACATCAGAGTTCTTATCCATCTCCATTTTCCAAATACCATAAAAATCAATCTTTATTTTCAGAGTGGTGATGGTGGTGGCGGGGGTGGGTCTGTGCTCCTTTTCTTTCCTCAAAAATAAGTCAAACATAGTTGATTACACTCTCTATAACATCCTTGAAACTTAAGCTTAAGGCGTCTTAAAAAGAAATTAAAATTCAAGGAATCTTGTTTTGTGTCTAATGACTATTGATCAAATTTAATGCAAATCTGAAATTTTTGAATTTTCAAATGTGAAATGATGCCTATAATATACCTCCCCACCCAAAAATCTCTTTAAAATACTCCAATGAAACTGAAATTTGGGGAATATTTATTCATTGAATTTCTATGAAGGGCTTCCACCTCCTGTTTACTCTGCTGTCTATGTTCAACTTTTATAAAGATCTCCAGTAGTTTTTGAATACATGGATACATTTATTTTTACATTGAAGGAGAGTGGGGAGGGGCGTCTGCCTCCTTTGTTTCTCTAAAAACTAAATCAAACATAGCTCATTATATTTTCTTTATCGTTTGCTATTTACATGCCAAATTCCCTCCAAGTCTGTACAGTAATTGTTGAATCCATGGGTACATTTTGAAATTTTTATCTTCTCAAAAAAAATCAATCAAATATAGGTAACTAGCAGGACCCGTTCACCGGCGTTGCCCGATAGTATCATGCATCCCCTGCATAAAAATTTAAAGTATGGCTGTTGTTTGTTATTAGTCAACCCCCAACCTCCTCATGTTAAGAACAGCTTTCGGAATAGGCATCCCCAAGAACGGCTTTCAGAATTGACACCTCATTTTGTGAGTTGGGGTGGAGTTGTCACAAAATTTGCCATAAATATAACTTTGCTAATCGCTGTCAGGAATCCCACACACAAATACTATGAATGAACAACAAAAATTGGTGGTTGCTGTGTCGTTTGGCTTGTGCAGACTAAGCTGGTGGGCAGGGTATGGTTCAGCGTATTTTTCAGGGTATGGTTCAGGGTATTGTTCAAGGCATGGTATTTTTGTTGTCAAGACTGGAGTTAAGGTGGCAGAAAACTCTCGAATCCTCTATCACTTAAATGGAACTAAATTCCTGTAGTCACATGTACGTTACCATGTAAAAATTATGTTTTTTCAGAAATTAACAGTTTTAAGTAAGTGGAAAAAGGAACAGTATAAACAGAACGGTTTCTTTAAGTAATAAACAATTCTTTTTTATTTTGAACGATATATACAGGATATTGTTTCTATTATAAACTATATAACTAGAACAATGTAGAGATTGAAACAATGTAAACCTTTTTAAATGTTAAATGTTAGACAACAGAAACAGAATTATTGTATAATTTTTAAAGAAATATTGTTTATATACTTGAAAGGAAATGAATTTTGGGAGAAATTAGGCTCAAACAATTTAATATGTTTAGTAAGCTATTTTTGTGTAAATAAAATTATGGTGAATTAGGAAAAAAACAATTTATTTTGGTTTTTGACCTATTTGTGTATCTCAAAAATATAGAAAAAATTAATCCACGCCATAAAAGCAATGTAAATAGCAGCAGTAACCCGTTATAGGAATGGGGGGAAAAAATTAGCTGCAATGGTCAGGATCAAACGTTCAATGCTAGTTGTAAAAGGTGATGCACAGAACGGAAACATTCGATGTTACAACCTTTGAAATGGCTGGTTTAAATAAACTGGAATCACGTAATGTAAACAGAAGTATATCTACTGTAAAAGTGAAACAACAATTTATTTTTGTTGGTCAATGTTTGTGAAATGTAATTATAAAACGAAGCACATGTAATCATCATGAAACATCATTCGGAAATATTGGTTTTCGAGAAGAATATCTACGTTAAAAGTAAAGCAACAATTTATTTTTTAAGAATCAATGTGTTCATATTTCAATTTTCAAATAAAGCACAGTTTAAAGTCTTCAAAACCACACAAAATTCATGTCTTGACTGTAGTAATGGTGTTTCATATTTTGGTATTTAACGTATAAGAAAAGAATTTTAGTCAGCTGTTTTAAGGAAGAAGGAAAAAAAAAAAAACGTTTTAGACAGTTTAAAGGCTTCCAAATCACGCAAATGCCAGGTCTGTACTACAATAAACATGCAATAATTTTTTATTTAGTGTATAAGGGAAAAATCTTAGTCAGTGGTAGTAAGGAAGAAGAAACTAAACATTGTAGACAGTTTAAAGGCTTCCAAGTCACACCCAAGTCGGGTCTGTACTGCAACAATGGTGTAATCAGTTGTATTTTTTTTTTATTCAGCCTATAAGGAAAGAATTTTAGTCAGTTGTACTAACGAAGAAGAAATTAAACGTTTTAGACAGTTTAAAGGTTTCCAAATCACACAAATGCTGGGTGTGCACTGCAATAATCGCCTACTGAGTTCTTTTTATTTTTTAATAAGTGTATAATAAAGTTTAATCTAGCTTTTAGAAAAAAAAAAGAAGAAATAATGGCTATCAGTCTGTGTCGGAAAACATTATGCATGCTGTAGTTAAACACAAAATATGTATCACGCTATCATTGCTGTGTACGAAAAGCTAACGTGTATGGTATATTTAATGTGTAAATGAAAGCAGTCGTGGCTTATGAACATGTTTCGATGTCTTAATATATTTGTAATCGAAGTATTTTATCTAAAATAATTGCCTAATCTAATCAGGGAAGCCATGTTTGTGTTAATCTCTGGTGCATTCTTTTTTGAATAAGAATTCATTCATTCCGGAATAAACAAATAGTTAGTTGTCAGCCAATGAGATTTTGTGAAATGTGAGTAGGGAGAAATCATTTGGAGGGGGGGGGGGAGAAAAGATTATGGTATATGTATAAGTATATGAGCCAGAAAATTAGGATGAAACCCCATATATGACCATAATGCAGAATACCTCCCAGTGTTGACTGGGAGCAGGAGTAGTACTTTTTTTAGAGGGAAAAATAACAGCTATTTCCATTGTAGATCTTTGTGATCATGATGATGTTTCTTCTAGGATAGAATGTAAGATTTTAATATAGCAGATAAGTGTGTGTAAGATGGCGTTTGAAAGTTACATAATATACTAGCTAATAGTCTTGACATAATAAATTTGTATGTGGCCTCTGTTGGAGCAAACCTAGTGTACTTTGGTCCATAGGGGAATTTCTGCAATCAAGTTATTATATATAGGTAATTCCACTCCTTTTCATGTGTCCTATCTATGTTCTGAAATTTGTAAATAAAAGTTGTGGAAGATAAGACATTATCAAATAAAATAATGAGTTGTTCAGACAATGAAAGATAAAGAGTTTGTACAAATGAGTTCTGAAATTGTTTTAGGTGTAAAGCGAAATTGAAAAAAAAAAAAAACAACATTTATCTCGGCTGTTATTATATGCGTTTACATTAGTGTAAATGGGATAGGCTTGAAAATGTGTGTGCGTGCGTGCGTTAGTTAATGTACCTTTTTTGTTAGTGAGAGAGTTCTGGTGCTGTCTATAGTTCATAAAAATCACTCATCAATGCAGGGTGCAGAGGCTTTGATTGTGGAAGAAAAACGGAAAAAACAACTGAAATGAATGTGATTTCTCAATTTCTCTTTACACCAAAAACAATTTCAGAACAGAGAGAGAGAGAGAGAGAGAGAAAGAGAGAGAGAGAGAGAGAGAGAGAGAGAGAGAGAGAGAGAGAGAGAGAGAGAGAAAAGTGGTTAGACAGACAAACAGACAGATTTTATCCCACAAAAAATCAATTCATAACAATGCTGTTTTTGGAAGAAATAAATAAAATTAACTTCGTGTGAAGTATATTTTTTCCCATTTAGGAAATTAACTTTAGTCTTTAATCTTTCAAATGCAATCAAAAAGTAGTCGGAAACCTACAAAAAAAAATTATGATAAATCGGCTTTCAAAACTAGGTCCCCCTATTTTTGCCCGCCCATTTTTGCCCGTACCTACTTTAAAGGGAAATAAATATTATAGTGGATAACAGTTATCTCCCTTGAACTGATTAAATTACTTAAATGTTGAAAATGAATATAAAATTTGTATATATAAGTAAAGATTATGTTCAATAACTGCACTACGTGACGTCATGACATTTCAATCGATGTTCGCCCCAACCCCCATCCCAAAATAAATATTCTGCATTATTTTGGCTTTTGGGGGGCGAAGGAAGAGGAGACTAAATATTTGTTTTCTGATTTTTGCGATAACAAATAATTTTTTTTTTTTTTCAGTTTTATTATGAAAATATTGAATAATTAATAATTTTTTCCCATTTTTTTTTTTCCAACATTAATTAACAAAGGATGAAATCAATGAAATAGATTTAGAAGGGGTGAAAAAATAAATTTACAAAAACTTTGATCAAACACAAGCAAACTTGATTTTTTATCTGCTTGCATATCTTATCAGTTTTGGCACTTTTTAAGTGTTTGATTTTTAAGATTTCGTATCATTTTCAAGAAGGGGTGCAGCCATGTAAGGCAGTGATATAGAATTTGAGAAAAAAAAACACTTAAAAAGTGTCAAAACAGAGAAGCTATGCAAGTTGATAGAAGATTAAATTTTCTGGCATTTCGTATAAGTTATTTGTTGTAATTTTTTTTTTTAAACTGCAATGCACTATTGCCAACTTACAATTTAACTAACAATAAACTTGATTTATTTGTTTTAATTAAATTTATATAAAAGTTATTCTTTTAACAGCCGTTTTGGTTACTGAGGAAAAATAACAAACGCCATTATTTTTGGCCTAACACCAGTTGAAATATTATGACGCCAGCAAATCGTTACCAATGCATATCTGATTAAGGAGCACAGAATTTTTTTATTTTTGTTTTGATCATTGTCTTGATTCTGCAAGCTAGTTTCATGGTCTCTGGTGTTAATTCATAAAGTATGGATTCAAGAGTTCTTTTATCATCCTCCTCAAAATGGACAATAAAAGAACTCTCAAATCAATACTCCATGATATATATATATATATATATATATATATATATATATATATATATATATATATATATATATATATATATATATATATATATATATCAGAATAGTGAGATGAAACTAGATCACAGATTAATGAACCTTGTGGTATCAAGTCTTACAAAAAGTCTTACAATATTTTTTTTTTTTATAATATTTTTTAATATTTTTATTTTTGTATAAGACAATTCCAGCCAAATAAAATCAATATATATCAATATATTAGATAGAGCAAATTAAAAATTTATGTTTTTTTATATTTAAATTTCATATATAATTTTTCAAAACAAAAATTTATTATTTGACCAAAGAATACAATATTCAAAGTAATTTCCTTAATCCATGAATTTTCGATGTAGGCTCATCTCCTCAGAGGACAGTCATTAGTAAAATATATAATATTGCTATTCAGCATACGCATAGAAAATATATTAAAGATTCAATCTTTTTAAGTGACATAGAGAAAGAAAATAAGAGTTGACACAAAAAATTATGAGATTTTGGTATCTAAATAGAATAGTAATCATATTTGGATAGTGAAAAGTTCACCATGCAAAGTGATTTGGGGAAGGCAGTGGCCTTCCATCCTATAAATGTAGCCAGCCATTTCAGCAGCATGGCCTCAATTACTACTGATTTTGACTTATTCGAGCACTTCAAGGTTGGTAATGAAGTCATTCCAGTGAATGTTGAAGATAGTATGAAGGCAGCATGAGTGAAAACGCTTGCAGAGCCACAGGTGACGATGACTGAGGCATACAAAAGGTTAGTCAGTATGATGACTCTGTATACACTGACCTTGGTAGACTTCTTCAAATCATTGTTACTTTACACTCGTTGATACAGTTTACCAAAAGCACCATTGACTTTGGCCAGCCTGTTGTCCACCCCTTTGTCTATCCTGGCGTCTGATGATATGGTGCACCCAAGGTTGGTGAACTGTTGAACTGCTTTCAATTTGGTTTCTCCAATGTTAATGTGTGGGCTGATGTACTTTTGTTTAGGTGTGGGCTTGTGGAGGACCTCTGTTTTCTTCAGGCTGGCTTCCAGTCTAAAAAGCTGAGCCGCTTCTACAAAGCAGGGCGTCAGACACTACAGAACTCTCTCTGCATACGCAACAAGTGCAGCATCATCAGTGAAGAGGAGGTTGCAAATTAGTTGCTCCTGGGTTATTGAGTGGGCCTGTGGCCACCTGAGGTTGAACAGGCTGCCATCGAAACAGTAGTAAGAACACTATCCTCAGCGTCAAAATCCTCAGTGGCTTGTGTTAGCATCATACTGAAGAAGATAGTGAAGAGCAAGGATGTAACCCTGTTTTACACTGTTGATGAATAAACGGGCACTGAGAGGTCGTTGTTAAGTCTGACTTGGCCACGCTGGTCTTCATGTAGCTGGACAACCATGTTGAGGAACTTAGCAGGGTGGCAACTGAGTCGTTCCATGATCTGCCACATTCCTTTCCTGCTTACAATGTCGAAGGTTTTTGTGAGGTCCACAAAGGTAACATACAGTTCTTTGTTCTGCTCCTGGCATTTTTCTTGGAGCTGTCTAAGAACAAACACCATGTCTATGGTGCTCCTGTTAGCCCTGAAGCTACACTGGATCTTCAGAAATGGAGGGCACCAGTCTGTTAAGCAGAATTGTTGTGAGGATTTTTCCTGTGATGGAGAGCAGAGCTGTTCCCCAGTAGCTGGAGCAGTCTACTTTACCCTTTGTTCTTGCACAGAGTGATGATGACTGCATCATGAAAGTCTTGAGGCAATTTGGCCTGCTCCCAGCAACAGAGAAGAAACGGATTTTGGAGTGCAACACAGAGCATGTTTCCAGGTGTCTTTAGCTGCTCTATTAGTTTCATAGTCCCTTCAATTGTTGGTGACTCATCCAGCTTCGCTTTCACTGGCTCCTGGGAACTGCGGAGAATTGCAAAATCTTGAACAATGCAGTCAGCACTGCAGAGGGCTTGGAAGTGTTCAGACCAGCGATTTAGAATGGATGCCTTGTTGGTGAGGAGCGACTGTCCATCTACACCATACAGTGAGCTCCGTATCTTTTGTGTAGGGTCATACACTGCCTTAAAGGCTTCATAGAATCTCCCCACCCAGTCGTTAGTGTCTGCACGTAGCTGAGTCTTCTCTGTAAGGTTAATCCATCATGTTCTTGATCTTATGAAGCTTGTGTTCAAGGTTGCTACATACAAGGTAGAAGGCTGATTTCTTCATAAGATGGGTGAGCTAAGTGGGCCTGGTGAGCTGATCTCTTCTTTGCCAGCATTTTCTGGACCTTCTGATCGTTTTCATCGAATCAGTCCCTGTCCTTTTTAGTCACAACCCCTAGGACCTTCTTAGAAGTCTACAGGATGGCAGTTTTCAGATGTTCCCAAAGTATTTTGGGGGAGGTATCCATGTGCAGCTTGTATTTTCGAGCCCATACATATATATATATGTATACTTATTTCTTCGAAACTCCGCGGGTTAAGGACTATCCACTTATCTAGTATTTCCTTTTCAGATTAAATATGTTTTTAACTCATTTCAAAGTGTTTTTTAACATGTTTTATTAACTGTTTGCTCGTTACAAACCGGCGATTTGAGCACTATAAAAGCGATGGCGGGTGTCCATTTAAATAGGCATTCCAACGAGTTATTTACGGGCGTCGCCTTCATGGTCGAGTGGGAGAACTGCCGACTGTCAACACGACGGTTCTAGGTTCAATCCTTGGCTAGGGAGAGATGCTAGTCTAGTGGCACTGATGAGTTGTGATACAACGAAACAGGACTGTATGTCGATGACTACAAATATATGTATATATATATATATATATATATATATATATATATACGAGCAAACAGTAAATAAAACATGTTAAAAAACACTTTGAAATGAGTTAAAACATATTTAATCTGAAAAGGAAATACTAGATAAGTGGATAGTCCTTAATCCACGGAGTTTCGAAGAAATAAGTATATATATATATATATATATATATATATATATATATATATATATATATATATATATATATATATATAGAGAGAGAGAGAGAGAGAGAGAGAGAGAGAGAGAGAGAAAGGCTTAGCAAATGGAGTTAAAAGTAGGTTCAAATCTCCCAAACAGTTGAAATTGTTATCCTACACTGATGATTGCATAAACATGAAAAACTAGTGTCTATAGTCATAAAAGAATAATTATTATTTAATTTTAAGGCTTCCATTTACCACTGTGTTTAGGAAAGTATAGCGTGTGACTTATTGCTCATCTCTGCCAGTGGCGATATGTAATCTCTGTATACAACTTTTGTTTTTATTGCCTATTTTCGTTTTCTTTTTGTCAAGTGTTGGACTTTGTTGCAACACTCTCTCTCTCATATAAATATATTTATATATACATATATACTCCTATAAATTTGGGTGTTTTTTGTGTATTGATATTCATATAAAAACTCTTTTTTCTATTTATTTAAAAATAAAATACAACTTTGTTATATATGGGTCAGGCAATTGCATTCATCTGCAAAAGATCTAGCTAATTTGCATATTCTTTTAAACATTCATTTTAATTAATTTCCTGTTAGCTTTTTTCAGTTTTCTTATGGATGATCATCTATTAACTATTACGTGTAATTATATTAATGCAGATATTCTACATGATTTATACTTGCGTAATATTTGCGTAAAAAAGTTATAGTAAACACAAACTTCTTTCTATATATATTTATGTATGCGTATATATATTTGTTTAAAAAATTGGACCTTTGGTCTACAGACATGAAACTTAATATATAGGGGTTCGAATCCATGTAAAACTTTATATTTGGGTTTTAGCCGAGGAAACTCTGTGCAAAAGTGTGAAAATTAAAAAAATGGAATTTGCTAGATGAAGATCGAACGACAGCATTACAAATATGCATGTGTAACGTAATCGCTATTGGTTCATGTTTTAATTTGTAGTCTTGCAGCAAACATGTCTTCAGAGCTCAAGCATTAACATCAAAGGAAAATGTAAATTGTAAGCTAAACGTCTTGGTTTCGGTTTTCGGTGATGACGAGCAAGTAATTTTTATTTTTTTAACTTTTTAAATTATTATTATATATTGGGTCCAATATAATATAATAATAAATACAAAATCTGATATTTAAACATATTTTACGACCGGGCAATGTATATATATATATGAGAGAGAGAGAGAGAGAGAGAGAGAGGGGGGGGAGAGAGAGGGGGAGGGAGAGAGAGAGTACGAAAGTTTGAAACAATATAAATATAACGTAATCAAAACTTCCTATCAGAAATTTCATGAAAATAGTTCCAATAGGATATAGACAAATTATTCATTGTCATATATTAGCTTGAAATATATATATATATATATATATATATATATATATATATATATATATATATATATATATATATTTTAATTGTATGGCCACCTCTGCATTAAACGGTTTTAGGGTATTTTTACCAAAAGGCGAAAGAGAAAAAAAAATAAAGAAGAAAAGGAAAAGGATATTTCAGATAATTGCAAAAAGTTTATATGGAGAAATTCCAAGAAAAATATATGGACACTTTAATTAATAAAGTAAATTATTTTTGATTGAAATAATAAAGAATAAATATTTTTAAACTGACATTTGTTTTTAAAGTTTTTTTTTTTTTCCTTCTTTCTTTTCAGTTGCGATTTGAAGTTGGCTTTTATTCTGTGTATCTGAAGGAATGGTTTAAAGTTTTCCCACGCAACCAATTTTATATCTTACGCTCAGAAGATTACAGGGAGAACATGAAGAAACACATAAAAAATATATTTAAATTTCTCAATCTAAGTAAGTTTCTTTTACCTCCATTAAAAATATATGTATGTGTGTGTGTGTGTATTACAATAAAAAAAAAATCATTCTATCTATTAATCTATTCATGTTAAATTTCTATCTATGAAAGAGCGTCTGTTTACTTTATACGTTTTCTTGGGCAAATGCAAACCTAAAATACATATAAATTATTAAACAATAGCTTGAGTATTGCTTATCAAACAAAAATTGGGACTAATATGCTTCCCCTCATGACATTAATCGATTTTTATTCTAAAGATTCTGATTTTAAGACAAATCAAGAGTAAGGGAGATAATTCTGTTTTATACTTTTTTAAATCTCTATCTCTACTATGATACAAAAGAAACTTTATCCGTGTGTGTGAATTCATTTCCTATAGACTTCTAAACGGCTGGGCCGATTATTTTGAAATTTCACAAAAATGTACTTTATACCTGGCGGTGTTCTTAGATAGGTTTTGTATCAGAATATTTTCATAAGTATTGATAATCAACAAAAAAAAAAAAAAAAACGATGAAAGAAGGAATATGCAATTTTGACTAAAGTTTATACCTTATATACAAGTGCATTTCAGAAATTTTATTACTATATAAAGCAAAAAGACCCAGCATATAAAATTAACAGTCAACAATAGGTTCTTTGATATGACAGGGTCGTGTTTGAAATGAATGTTTCTGCTTAGAGTACAATTGAACCATGATACTTGACTTTCCACATCTACATAGTCTGTTGAGGTGTCTTATCTGTATCTAATATATATATATATATATATATATATATATAAAATAAGAATTATAGTTAAGTTTACCAAAATGATCCAAGATGGCAAAACTAAAGTAAATTATAAATATTAAAGAATTAATATTTATAACGTAATCTCAACCAGATGTAAAAGCTCGATAAAACCAAATAGGAGATAGAGCTTATAATAAGAACAAGTAGTTAATAAAACATGTTAAAAAACACTTTGAAAAAGAGTTAAAAACATATTTAATTTTAAAACGGAAACACTAAATAAATGGATAGTCCTTAATCCGTGGAGTTTCGAAGAAATACTTTCCTTCTTATCAGAGGGTAGGATTTAGCAAAATGTGGGATCGGATTTTGCTTGCAAAAGTATTAAATGAAACTACAAGTAAGTCATAGATCTTACTTGATAACAAAAAGTGAAGCATAGGGAATAGGGTGAATAAAAACGTGAAGGGTAAAATTTCCAATGACAGTAAAATCCAAAGATGCAGAATCCAAGAAAGTTAGTTAAAATTCCATTCGCACAAGTAAAATCCAAGGGAACCGCGTAATTGGAAGATGATCCAAAGTAATCCAAAAGGCAGAAATCCGTGGAATAATTCACAAATAAGTATAAGGAAATGGGAAAGAATTCCAATATATTATTAAAAGAAAGATAAAATATGCGTAAAAAAGAAATGGATCAAATATACAGCTCGACTGTCGAGGCAAGATTGAATTAAAGAAAATGGGTGAAGAAGAAAGAAAAAAAGGGAGGAGAAAAAAAAAGTTGAATGGTATTTGGAATAATTTTAAAATAGAAAAACCAAAATGACCCAGACAAGATAACGTTAAAGGTGCCAACAATTTTAAGCAAAAAAGAGGTCAACTGAAATTTACAAGTTATTATTTAAGAATTGAATTATCAGCAGGAGTTTTTAAAGGACAACTAAATGAAATAAGAAGAAATATAAAATAAATATGTACACATGTAAATACATACATACATATATATGAATACATACAGTTACACGTATACATATACATATATATATATATATATATATACACACACACACACAACAAACACACCCACATACACACACATACTTACATATAAGTAAATAGATGAATAAATAAATAAATAAATAAATAAATTTTAAATTAAAGGGGAGAGAAAGGCCGGTATCTGCAAATTCCGAATAAAGCAAGTAAGTATGTAAGTAAATGCATATAGTAAAGTATAAATAAACATACATGCAAAATATAAAAGTGTAGGTAGGTTAATATATTGATAGATAGGAATATTTGAACGTTAAAAACGGAAATTACAGATAAAAAACCGGCCAAACAAGGAAGAAAAAGAATTACAATAAAAAAAAATTTTAAGTTGTAAAATATTAAGAAAGTATGTAGAGAAAACGATAATGTTATAGAAAAGAATATATATCTGAAAGGTTAAATTAATGGCTATGTAATTTCAAATTTACCATAATTGAATTTGGACATGTTTGCAGAAAGAGATCAGTTCGTTTTTAGAGTTTATTCTATTGCTACTTTGAGGGTAAGTAATTATAGTTATAGCTTCAGTTCTGCAGAGGCGACATGACTTAGAGCTTGGAGTATAAGACTTAACCTTTTTTAGGATGGCCCATTTGATTGAGAAAGGGGTATTATTAGAATTAAGTTTTTTAATTAACGTGGTTAGAGAAGTTCCTTGGTTATTATTAGAATTTTGGTTGTTAAAAGAAGAAATGTGGTTTGATATTTTTTTCTTAATTAATGTTGAAGTAGCACCGATATGTGTATGTACTTTATTAAAAGCTTGAGGTCTGAAATTAATATTAATTTGCTGATTTGTATTAAGGAAATAATTTGAATTTTGTTCATTGTGTTCAACAAAGGGTGGGACAATGATTGTACGAGGACTGTTTTGGAGGGGATAATGGATGTTGTTAGAGTTAGGATGGCTGTTAGGAGAAATATCATTATTCTCATTATTATTATTATTATCATTATTGTTATTGCTGGTTGTATGATTATAGATGGATGGGCTGCTCGTGTGATTAGTAACTATATCAGATGGAGGATGAGAAGGGGGATAACTGGAAGATAAAATATTAGTGTCTATTATGGGAGGATTGCGTGGGAGCTCTGTAATTGTGTATGAATATATAGCATCTTTATGGATGCAATCATTGAATGGACAAAGATGTTTGTTATTACAATTACAGTTAGTTTTGGATTTAATTGGGAAAGGGATTTTTTGGACTGATTTAATTTTTTCTTATTAGATGTTAAGATCTTTTGTGCTAAATTAGGCATAGTTGAATAAGAAATCCTTACTGAGTTTTTATTGAAAATTTATTTAGTGTTTCCTTTTTAAAATTGAATATGTTTTTAACTCTTTTCCGAAGTATTTTTTAACATGTTTTATTAACTACTTGTTCTTAATATATATATATATATATATATATATATATATATATATATATATATATTAAGTAATGTGATTTATAATTTAAAATTTAGAAATCAAATTTTAATTAAATTAAAAATCCGTTTCATAAGAAGGAACAACAACAAAATCAATTATCTGTACGATCGTTTCGGAAAACAATGCTTTTTATTGTGGTATACATCAAGTTATGTAGAATAATTATATATAGTTTTCTGGTAAGCAAGGTCTCCTCATCTGCAAATTTTGGAGGGTTTTTATTGAATTTAAAAGACACCATAAATAAACCTAGCATTAAAAGTAAGGCAGATGAATCTGAAAAATTGAAATAAAAGGTCTGGATTTAAAATTTATAAGAAAATTAATATGGGTTAGAGATAGAAATAAGTAGAGAAAAATATATATTTTTGAATTTACATAATAAACTTGCTTTAAAAATATATAGAGATATTTACCTTTTAATTTTTCGTTTTTAAATTCAATAAAAACCCTCCAAAATTTGCTGATGAGGAGACCTTGCTTACCAAAAAACTATATATAATTATTCTACATAACTTGATGTATACCACAATAAAAAGCATTGTTTTCCGAAACGATCGTACAGATAATTGATTTTGTTGTTGTTCCTTCTTATGAAACGGATTTTTAATTTAATTAAAATTTGATTTTTAAATTTTAAATTATAAATCACATTACTTAATATTGAATTAGCTCTAGGACATTTAACTATCGAGCTTATTATATATCTAAATTACAACGAGCACTTTCTATTTCCTGTATTTTAATTAAACTAGTAATTTCACTGTTACATTAAAATACACTCAGCTCTTTAGACTATTGTTCTAATCTCCTTTAAATTATATATATATATATATATATATATATATATATATATGTGTGTGTGTGTGTGTGTGTGTGTGTGTGTGTGTGTGTAGAAACACAGGGCACTGTGATGCGTCTAGTGCAGCAACGTTAGTGCTAAGTTTTTGCTTGCATGCTTTTCACTTCCAGCTTCTGCCGCTGGCTAGCCTTTAGGTGAATAAGAAGCAGAATGCGTAAGCCTTCTCTGCCAGTATAATTAGCCTCTCCAGTGTTAAGACCCCTGACATGCCTGCTCGTGGCCACACAAGGATACTGGTGCCTTGCAGTACCAGGCTAATATGTCAGGGGATCTCGGAGCAGCAGGGGGCCCCAGAGGTGCTATGATATGGCCCACCAAACGTGTGGACACGCCCTGACACACCACCAACCCCTGCTCCACGGCCTTGCGGGTCCCTTAGCTGGGATAAGGCTAAGAGAAGGAAAACTCTGACTTTAAAATATCCCAATAGCCAGACGGACTGGCTATGAGGCCGTTAACAAACAAATAAACTGTTTTCTTTTCCGGCTGTCCGTTGCAACCAAATTCATATGCCAAAGGCTTTTCCTTCTTTCCTCTGGTTTGATTTTCTCTCTCTTTTTTTCTCTCTCTTCTATGACAAGACCAGCAGCGATGGGACAAGAGCAAAGGGAGAAGGTGTTGGTGAAACTCAGAGCTCCTAGTCTGGATCTGCATAGTGGCGGTGGACGCATGATGGTCGCCTCTCTTGGAACTGTGACTATCCGGAGACTCAGTCCTGTGTCTACGACTGGGCAGGCCTATTGAGGACAACCACTGCCCACCTTGAATAGGGATGGCCCTAGAAAATGTGGGCTAAAAATCGGAAGTCACAGCTGTGTCTGACTGGAAAGCCGCATCCAGTGGGACACCCTATTTTGCGGTCGAAGCCAGAAAAATTAAGAAAACAAATCCACAAATCTAACCTTCGGTGCATGGAACGTAAGAACCCTGCTAGACCTCAATGACACCGACAGACCAGCACGACGAACTGCTTTGGTCTCAAAGGAACTCGTGGCTCTTAATGTGGACATTGCTGCACTTAGTGAGACCCGACTCTCAGAGGAAGGTAAGCTGGGAGAAAAGGGCTCAGGATACACCTTCTTTTGGAAGGGAAGGGATAAAGATGAAAAAAGAATACATGGAGTTGGCTTTGCTATAAAGCCACATATCGTGCATGATCATCAGCTCACACCAACAGCTGTAAATGAGAGACTTATGTCTCTTAGAGTCCCACTGCCTTCTGATAACTTCATTACTGTCATTTCGGCATATGCACCAACCCTAGATGCCGACAGTAAAGAGAAACGAGAATTCTACTGGCAGCTTAGCAAGCTTATAACCAGAGTCCCACCACGTGACAAATTAATGCTGCTGGATGACTTTAACGCGAGAGTGGGGAAAGACCATAAATTCTGGAACTTTATCATTGGGAAGCATGGACTTGGTAAATGCAACTCAAACGGCTGCCTGTTGTTAGGACTTTGCTCAGAATTTGAGCTATTCATTACCAACACTCAATTCCAGCTCCCAAATAGATTTAAGACCATATGGAAACATCCTTGATCTCAGTATTGGCACCTTCTAGACTATGTCATCGTCCACCAGAAAGATAAAAAGGATATCCATATCACTAAATCAGCACTAAGTGTGTTGGACTGACCATCATCTGGTCATCACACGTGCTAAATATACCACCAGAAAGAAGCCGAAATTTGAATTAAAACAGCAATCTCGGAAAAAATATAACCTCTCAAAACTTCACCTAACAGAGGTAAAAACAAAATACCAACACACCATCGAACAACAACTTCATATAAACCCAACCAATTCTTGCAACCTGGAAGAAGAATGGTTGTCAATCAGTAAGATCATTAATGAATGAAAGTCACAGTTGGTTTAAAGAAAAAGAAAAGTCAAGACTGGTTTGATGAAAACTGTGCTGAAATTAATCAACTCATTCAAGAAAAGATAAATGCTCGCCATGCTCATGAACAAGACCCTCAAAGCCAGCATAAAACCAACATCTACAGAAACCACAAAAAACAGTGTCAATCAAAATTACGGGAACTAGAAAACAAATGGTGGCAGCTGAAAGCTTAAGAATTGGAGGGTTTTGCAGAAGCCTGCGACCATAGAAATTTACATGCCAGTGTAAAACAAATTTTTGGCCCCATCAGATCCTCCATCGGAATACTCCTTGCAGCAGACAATGCCACCATCCTCAACGATCCACAATCAATTCTGGATCGTTGGAAGGAGCATTTTGCCACTCTACTCAATAAAGAATCTTCTGCAGATGAGGACTTTCTCAAAATGGTCCCACAGTACCCAGCACAATTATGGATGAATGCACCACCATCATTTACAGAATTTCTAATTGCGATGGAGCAAATGAAAGTCAATAAAGCCCCAGGGCCTGATAATATCCATTTCGAACTTATCCACCATAGTGGACAACATCTGAAAACAAGACAATTCACTCTCATTCTTAAGATGTGGGAAGAACGTCAAGTACCAAAGGATCTGAAAGCCGCAGTAATAGTAACAATCTTCAAAAAGGGTGACCGAAAATCATGTGGCAATTACCGTGGGATTGCCCTTTTGTCCATAATGGGAAAAATCTTTGCCCGCATACTACTGAATCGCTTGCTGCAAATCACGGAATCCGTCCTCTCAGAATCTCAGTGTGGCTTCCATTCCTCTCGATGAACAATAGCAGGAGAAAAGCAGGGAACAACAGAAACCCCTCTATCTTGTATTTTATGACCTACGAAAAGCATTCAATAGCGTTCCAAGAGATGCAATGTGGAAAGTTCTCAAGCAATTTGGTTGGCCAATCCACTTTGTAGAACGCATCCAGGCACTGCATGAAGGCATGTCAGGATATGTATCGCACCAAGGCAAGGAAACAAAAAAGTTTCCAGTTACCTGTGGACTAAAACAAGGTTGTGTTCTTGCACCTACCCTCTTTTCCTTATATCTTGCTGCAATGCTGCACGAACTTCCCCCAAATAACCCGGGGGTGGACATAAGGTACCGTTATGATGGGGAACTTTTCAAGCCTGCTAGACTAAAATCTCCAAGCCTTGTGAAATTCCAACACATCACAGAGCTTCAATATGCAGATGACAACATGGTCCTTAGCCATTCCAAGGAAGACATCCAGAGATCCATAAACAACTTCACGGCAGCCTACCATCGCTTCGGACTCTCTGTTAATATTGGCAAGACAAAAGTGTTAGTACAACCAGTACCCAATAGCATCTTACAGGGCATAAGCATTCATATAAATGACACTCCTCTTGAGCAAGTAGATCACTTTCCATATCTCGGTAGCATAATATCAGAAAAGTGCTCAAATGAGAATGAAATAGAAAGCCAAATTGGCCTCGCCTATAGAGCTTTCGGTAAACTGACGAAGCGCGTCTTCAATAATAAACATCTTTCAATAAAAACTAAACTCATGGTATCCCACGCGATTGTTATACCTATGCTTCTGTATGGGTGTGAGACCTGGACTATATACCAAAGTGATCTCATTAAACGCGAAAAATTCCACCAACAAAAACTTTGAGCTATACTGAACATCAAATGGTATGACTATGTAACCAACACAAGCGTTGTTGAGAGAGCAAACAGCTGCAGTATTGAGGCTACCACCATAAGACACAGACTCCGTTGGTTGGGGCATATCCTCAGAATGGATGAAAACAGACTCCCTCGACAAACCCTGTACTCAGAGATAGCTACAGGAAAAAGACCTATCGGCTGCCGTCTACTGCGATATAAGGACCAACTCAAATCCACCCTAAAAAACACCGGATTTGATCTTCACATCTGGGAAACAACATCTCAGGATCAGTGCCTGTGGCACCAATCCATCATACGTGGTACCAAAGGATACGAGGCAGAAAGAAGAAGACTGGTGGAGATCAAGAGACAGGCAAGAAAAAACCGTGTTGAACAACAACGCCCCCTGCCAAGCATTGATTGCCTTCTCTGCCCACGCAAATTCCACGCTCAGATTGGTCTGAGAAGCCATCTGCGATCCAAACACTGAGCGAAGAGGAAACTGAAATTCTCGGATACGAGAAATTGGCCGACGACGGATATATATATATATATATATATATATATATATATATATATATATATATATATATATATATATATAACAAGGTCAATCAAGAAGTTTATTTCGTTATTTCTTTTTTTGTTTTGTAAAGTTTAAGGGTCATGTGAGCCAACCCTTTAACAAAGTTGGTGGGAACTATTTTCTTGAATAATTACTTGGCTAATATTAGCTGAGGGTTAACAAGTCTGTCTCAAAATAAAAAGATAGCAAAGAAGTCGTTTCTTTTTTTTTTATACATAAGTCTTATCAACACAGCAACTTTGTTAATTAATCTGTTTATTACCAGAATATTTTGAAAAAAAAAACAAACATATAAATCAACTTTCTTTTTCATTCTTTAGTGTATATCTAATAATTTTTCAGAAAGATCTTTTAAAAATCTCCAAAAATTGGATATTTGGGCTAAACAATTTTAAGGTAATTTTGTCTTATCAGTAATTTATGATGTACCTATGCTAAGTTGTTTTACAGCCTAAAAAGTATTTTCAGATTATGTTTCTGAATTTTTTAGATAAGGGTTGATTATTTGTATTGTTTCGATTCTTTGGACTACTGTTCTATATATATATATATATATATATATATATATATATATATATATACAGATGTGCATGTATACATACATATATATACATATATATCTATCTATATATATCTATAAAAGTGAACGTGTTTGTGTGTCTGTATGTCTATCTGTCTGTCTGTCTGTCTGTGTACATTTCCCTACGCGATAACTCTGTCAATTTTCAGTCTACAGACTCGAAATTTGATATACAGTGTACTGAGATTTGGGAAAACCTATGTGATCGGTTTTCTGTCAGAAATTTGGCTGTTAAGGAGTCAAAGTTCAACGATTTGACCTTTCAGAACTCTACCAAACTCCTCCGCCAATTCTGGGTATAAACAATTAAATCTTTAGATATATGTTCCTTGGACATGGATCTAACTTAATAACTTGATTTGATTCCAAAACAATAAATGTTAAGGGGTCCTAATAGGAGTCAAAGTTAAAAAAATTGACTGCTTTTTTTTTTACTCAAAATACACCTCTAAACACCCGGGCAACGCCGGGCTGAAATGCTAGTATATCTATAAAAGTGAATGTGTCTGTCTCTCTGTTTGTCTGTGCACATTTCCCTAGACAATAACTCAGTCAATTTTTAGTCTACAGACTCGAAATTTGATGTACAGGATACTGAGATTTAGAAAATCTTTGTAATCCATTTTCGGCCAAAAATTTGGCTGTTAAGGGGTTACATTAACGATTTGACCTTTGAGAACTCTACCAAACTACTCTGACAATTTGGACCTTTGAGAACTCTACCAACGATTAACGATTTGACCTTTAAGAACTCTACCAAACTACTCTGACAATTTTGGGTTTAAACACTTGAAATTTGTAGATATAGATTCCTTGCACATGGATCTAACTTAATAACTTGATTTGATCCCAAAACAATAAATTTTAAGGGGTCATAATAGAGGTCAAAACTAAAAAAAAACATTTGAAAAATTTAAAAAAATAACTTCAAATTGGGGAGGCAGTCCGAAGCAACAAATTCGCTCAAAACCAGCTTAAATTATCGCCCTAAATCAGTTTAAAATATCCACTAACAGACATCAAAGCATCTGTAATCGTAATTGTTGTTGTTCCAGGTCATACAACGTAACATTTATTCCATATGTCACGACTTTCTCTTAGTGATCGTCAGGAGTTCATTAATCTCCAACTTCCTGGTTTACCCAATCGAGAAATCGGCCGCAGATTGAAATATGATGAGAAAACAGTATGAAAACAGTGTTTGTGATGCTCCTAAATCTGGTGGTACTAGATTTCCTTCTAACTGGGAAGACAATGCTATCAAGATCCGCAGCCTATGAAACAGATTTGAAATGGCTCCCCAAATCCAACAACGATGCAACCTTGTTAAAAAGTGCTCTCTTTCTACTGTTAAGGTGCTCAGTTTCAATGCTGCAAGGTGGTGGAGGTTCAGTTTTGGTGTGGGGTATTATTAGTACCAATGATCCAGGGCCTATAGTTCGCTTGCAAGGTTGAATTAATCCGACCAAGTTCATTAATATGTTGACTGAGCATTTTCTACCTTAATTTAGTCGGAATTTGGATGATAATCCCATCTTCATGCAGGATAATGCTCCCATTCACATAGCAGGCAATGTCAAGATGTTTCTGGAAGATCATGATATTCTGTGTTTGGATTGGCCTGCACAACCTCCAGACCTCAATCCTATCGAAAACATATGGCATTACATCAAGCAACAGCTACGTAATGATAAAATTTCAAATTTGGAAGAACTTTGGACAAACATTTAAGAAAAGTGGTGTGCCCTTTCCCTGGAGTATTGCTGCTGTCAAGGAATTCCCAAAAGATTGCAGGCTGTCAAATTGCAGAAGGGTTATGCGACTAAATATTAACTAGTTCATTGTGTTCCTGTTGTATTTGTGTTGCATTAATGTCCTAAAGTTACATTTAAATAACAAATTTCCATTGTGCGGACTTTCTTTTTGCCTCCTCAATTTGAAGTTATTTTTTAAAATTAATGTGAACACTAGAATATTCCAATTATAAGTCAAATATGAACAGGCAAAATTATAGAAAAATAAAAGGGCAATCAAATGAGGTATAGATTTTTTAAACAGTTACATTAAATTTAGCTTAAATTTGCAGTTTTTGAAAAAATTACAAGTGTGGACTCTCTTTTTGCCGTCTGTGTGCCAAGACAAAGCTCGTTTCCTTTAATAATTACATGAAACCTTACCAACCACCAATAGCTATGGCTAGAGATACTTTACCTGAAAGCACTTCGTTCAAGCTCCTTGGCTTAACATTCACAGGAAACATGAGTTGGAATAGATACATCGAGATTATTGCTAAGGCTGCTGCAAAGAAGGTTGGCTCTATCTATCGTGCTAGAAAGTTACTTATGCCTGAAAGTATCCTGTATCTCTACAAAGCCACTATTCGCCCATGTATGGAGTACTCCTGTCACATTTGGGCTGGTGCATCTGCTATTAGTCTCTCGCTTCTGGATAGGGTCCAAAAGAGAGTCGCCAACCTAATAGGTCCCGAACTGTCATCTAACCTTCAGCCCCTGTCCCACCGACGAAATGTTGCATCCTTCTGCTTGTTTTACAACTATTTATATATACATATATATATCCATACTCCTATAATTTTTTTTTTTTTTTTTTTTTTGTGTATTGATATTTATATTAAAAACCCTTTTTTCTATTTATTTAAAAAGAAAAGACAACTTTGCTTTATAGATGTTGTGGAATTGCATTCATCTGCAAAAGATCTAGCTAATTTACATATTGTTTTAAACATTCATTTTAATTAATTCTCTATTAGTTTTTTCGGTTTTCTTATGAGATGATCATCTTTAATTAACTTCTAGCCTGGGTGCTTGGCGTTACCCAGGTGTTTGAAGATGTGTGTTGAGCAAAAGAAAAAAAAAAATTGGTAGTAGGCAGGCTCAAAAGTGTACCGCGCAGGAGGAAAAGAACATGAAAATAAAACCGGGACGTTTTTGCTGTTGGGAGTGACGTAGATTTAAATTAAGGCTAGACATTCGAAATAGGGGATGATTTTCGAAAATATTGGCGAAAAAAGTGACCTCGCCCTGTAGAAAAGTGCCCAGTTGAGGGTGAAGGAATTAAAGTTTTTGGCTATGTTTTCGATATTTGTCGTCCGAAGGGTCAAGCTTCAAAACGATACCGATCTTGCGAAAATCCGTCACCTCTGTCGAAGGTTTTAGGCAGGCATACATACATACATACATACATTTAAACAGACAGGTGAGATTTATATTATAGATTACATGTTCATGCAGATATTCTACATGATTTATACTTGCTTGATATTTGCATAAAAAGTTTATAGTAAACACAAACCTCTTTCTATATATATTTATGTATGCGTATATATTTTGTTTAAAAAATGTTGCCTACCAAACTCCTCTGTCAGTTTTTGGTACAGACATGAAACTTCATATATAGAATATGCGAATCTATGCGAAACTTTATATTTGGGTTTTAGCCATGGAAACTTGGTGCAAATATGTGAAAATTAAAAAAAAAGAAATTTATCAGCTGCAGGTCGAATTACGAATATGCATGCATAACGTAATAATTATTGGGTGATGTATTAATTTTTAACCTTACATCAAACATGTCTTTATAGCTCAGGCATTAACATCAAAGGAAAAAGTAAATTGTAAACTAAACGTTTTAGTTTCGATTCTCGGTGTTGGCACACAAGTCATTTTTTTTTTTAAACTTTTTAAATCATAACTATATATTGTGTTCAATATAATATAATAATAAATACGAAATCTGCATTAATCAAAATATCATATGAAAGCGTATTTTACGACCGGGCAATACTACCGAACAGCCTTTTTTTATTTTATTTATTTTTTAATTTTTTATATTTTCACCTCAAACAAGGCAAGTTGCCACTTTGATAGGGGGGGGGGGCTGCTACTATCAGGGACCCAAGTTGCAGGCAGGGGTACTATGTAGGGAGTTTAGCAGCAAGATGTCTGTTCACGTTACACTTGAACTTCTGTATGTCAGTACAGTTGGGGAAGCAGGAATAACAAAGTTCTGGAGAATAAACTATTAGAGTAAAAGGCTTTCTTACATCTAGGGATCTCAACTGTGAAGGGGTGGGACTTTGCTACTTGTCGGGTTTGTCGGGGGTATTTTTGTCAAGGGGGTACAAGGGCTTGTAGTTCATCAGAGCATCCACCATTAAAATACTTGTAAAACAGGCAGAGGGATGCAACATTTCGTCGGTGGGACAGGGGCTGAAGTTTAGATGACAGTTCGGGACCTATTAGGTTGGCGACTCTCTTTTGGACCCTGTCTAGAAGCGAGAAACTAGTAGCAAATGCACCAGCCCCAATGTGACAGCAGTACTCCATACATAGGAGAATGGTGGCTTTATAGAGATACAGGATACTTTCAGGCGTAAGTAACTTTCTAGCACGATAGAGAAAGCCTACCTTCTTTACAGCAGCCTTAGCAATAATCTCAATGTATCTGTTCCAACTCATGTTTCCGGTGAACATTAAGCCAAGGAGCTTGAACGAAATGCTCTGAGGTAAAGTATCTCTAGCCATAACTATTGGTGGTTGGTAAGGTTTCATATAATTATTAAAGGAAACGAGCTTTGTCTTGGCAGCGTTGAACGTTACCATCCATTTCTGACCACCATTCCACTACAGACTAAAGGTCTTCCTCTAGGGTTTCGGCCATTACTTTAGATATGTGCTCATTTGTTTTCCCCACATGTCTGCTATAGAGCGTGGGGTCGTTGGCAAATATACCCATCTCAGAGACAATTTTATCAGGTAAGTTATTTATGAATATCAGAAATAATAAAGGTCGAAGGATCGATCCCTGAGGTGCACCTGCATTTATATTAAATCTTTTTGACGTACATCCATTGAGGACAACCTAGATTCTTCTCTCATTTAAGAAGGATCTAATTATGCTAAGCATTCGTCCAGTAATACCATAGGATTTTATTTTCATCAGAAGACCATAGTGCCATACCCTGCCAAAAGCCTTAGATATATCTAGGGCTACTGCCCTCCCCTCCTCTCTCATCTAGTGCTTGGTATAAATCTTCAGAGATTACAGTTAGAATATCTGCAGTAGAACAGGCTTGCCTAAATCCATATTGGTGGTCTGACAGAAGTTTAACAGCTGTAACGTGGTGGACTAGAGCTTGATTAATTAAGAACTCAAATATTTTTGTGAAAAGAGAGAGGAGGCTAATTGGGTGATAATTTAATGGGTCAGTTCTTTCACCAGAGTTTTTGTAAACTGGTACTACAGAAGCAGTTTTCCAGCAGCCAGGAAAGCAAGATTCGTTAAGGCATTTGTTAAAAAGTTTAGAGAGACCAGGAGCGACCTCAGCAGAACATTATTTTAATAGCACAGCCAGGATGAGATCAGGTCCACATGCTATTGAGTTGTCTAGGTTTTTTTTATAATATCATGTATCTGGGAAGGCGTGATCTTCAGATCATCTAGCAGGGTTCTGTCCGCAGAGGAAAATCAGGGAGGGAATGGATTGCTGGATCCAAGGTAGAGTTTGAGGCAAACTAACGGGCAAGCATAGAGAAAATAGACCACATACTGTCTTCACATCCCTCGGCTAACATCCACATCTGTGGTGACTTCAACGTCCATAACGTGGAATGGCTGACCCATTCAAATAAGACAGATGATGAGGGGAGGTTTTGTCATGATTTTGCCATTGCTTATGACCTCACTCAGATTGTTCGCGAACCCACCCGTGTGCCCGATACACCCAATCAATATGCAAGCCTCTTAGACCTTTTTCTTTCAACTTCCCCTGAGCTATGTTCATGTACCGTTCATTCTCCTTTAGGATCCTCCGACCACTCCGTCGTATCAGTTAAGATAAAAACAAAATGTAAGAAGCCATCAGACGTACCCCTCCACCGTACTGTATACCGATACTCTATGGCTGACTGGGATAGCTTCCGTACATTCATATCTGATTTACCTCTGCACTCCATGTTTAAAAAGGAAGTGTCCTCTATAGTATCAGATCTGACCGAATGGTTAATTGTAGGCATAGACCAATTCATACCATCAAAAAAATTCCAACAAAAACCCAACAGCCAGCCATGGTTCTCCCCAGAATGTGCTGCTGCTATCGCGCACAGAAATCACTTTTTCCATAACTACCAACGTAATAGATGCACTGAGACTAAAGCTGCTTTCAGGACTGCCAGCAACCACTGTAAAAGAGTAATAAAAAATGCAAGAGAGCTATATGCCCAGTCTGTTAAATCCAAGGTAGCTGATCAACGGCTTGGTTCCCACCAGTTTTGGCAAATAACAAATAGGATCCTGAACAGAAGTGTGCGTTCTATCCCAACCATTATCAATGGACCAGAGGTTATCTCGTCAGCGTCAGACAAGGCCAAACTATTTGCAAAGAACTTTGCAGCTAATTCTACCCTATGCGACGAAGGCCATCAACTCCCCATATTTCCTCCTATAACACAGAACAAGCTAGGTAATATACAAATATCCGTGCATGAGGTCGCCAAGCTAATAAAAAACCTAGATTCCAGTAAAGCAACTGGCCCTGATGGCATCCCAATTATAGTGTTAAAAAAGCTTCAACCAGAACTTGCTCCCATACTTACGAAACTATTTAAGCGCTGCCTTAAGGAGAAGTGCTTTCCGACCCCCTGGAAGACCTCATCAGTTTGCCCTGTATTTAAGAATTCAGGTGATAAGTCATCTCCCTCTAAATACAGACCAATAAGTCTTCTCTGTGTTATGAGTAAGTTACTGGAATCAATATTAAATAGAGAAATAGTCAACCACCTCAGCAGAAACAACCTTCTTAGTGACACACAATATGGTTTCCGCTCTGCAAGATCTACCGCAGATGTGCTGACGGTTATATCCCACAGGATTAGTGAATCTCTTGACAAAGGCTTCCTTTCTAGGGCAATTGCTCTTGACATATCAAAGGCCTTTGACAAAGTATGGCATAAGGGTCTACTTCACAAGATTTCCAGCTACGGTATAACTGGAAATGTTTTCTCAATCATTAAATCATTTCTCTCCGATAGGCTCATAAGAGTAGTGGTAGATGGACAAAAATCGGAGGCCTGCAATATAAATGCTGGAGTCCCTCAGGGGTCAATCCTCGGCCCAACTCTCTTCCTGATCTACATCAATGACCTCCCTAAACACATACTTAAATCATTCGTTGACATCTATGCTGATGACACGACCATCTACGGCAACACATCAAAGGCTGTAAATGACGAAGTTCTCTCGGATTCTCTCTCCTCTGATCTCGAGCGCGTGGTTCAGTGGGGGAAGATGTGGCTAGTTACCTTTAATGCATCTAAAACCAAACTCCTATCCTTACATCATCAACGCTCTGATCCCCAGCTGGCATCAATTGTGATGGATGGCTCTCGTCTGGGTGAGGCCCCGTGTTTTGACAAGCTTTTGGGTTTGACCTTTACTCCTGATCTGAAATGGAACACGTACATCAAGTCTGTAGCCAAGGTCGCAGGAAAGATGGTGGGATCCTTCTACCGCTCCAGAAGATATCTCACTACTGATGCAATTCTCTATCTATATAAAAGCCAAGTACGGCCAAGGATGGAATACTGTTGCCATATCTGGGCAGGAGCTGCCAAAAACAGCCTATCATGCCTTGACAGAGTACAAAATAGACTTCGTGGTTTAGTGGGGGATGCCCTTTTCTCTACCCTGCAACCTCTCTCCCACAGAAGAGACGTTGCGAGCCTATCCTTGTTTTATCGTTATTTTCATGGCAGATGCTCGTCTGAACTCCAATCCCTGGTCCCCCCTCGCCAAACTTTCACGAAAAACACCCGTCTAGCTGAATCCACTGTGAAAAATTTCCCCCACTCTATATCTGTGCCTAAATCAAAACGCGGATTTCATGAGCAAAGCTTCTTTCTTAGAACTGCACGCCTGTGGAACTCTGTTCCGTCTGCCTGCTTCCCTCCGGACTACAACTTGGATGTCTTCAAGTCTAATGTTAACAAATTCCTAATGAACCACCCCCCTAATTAAACACTTCATAAAATCTCCTCACTAACGTGATGTACTTGCAATAACCCTTATCCCTGAGTGGCTTCCGGGCCTTGATAAGTGGTGATCACTGTGTAAAAAAAAAAAAAAAAAAAAAAAGCATGTTAGCTTTCTCAGTTGCTGTGCAAACACCCCCATGATTGTTTGATAGAGGGGGTATTGTCAATTGCTCATTATTTACTACTGCTAGTATATTCATATATACATATGTATATATATATTTTTTTCAATTTTCACCCCAAACAAGGCACAGTGCCACTTTGAAGTATGGGGCTACTATTGAGGACATAAGTTGCAGGGACATTATGAAAGGAGATGAGTAGCAAGATGTCTGTTCACATTACACTTGAACTTCTGCATGTCAGTACAGTTGAGAAAACAGAATCCCGAAAGGGAGTTCCAAAGTCTAGCAGTTCTGGTGAAGAAAGTATTGGAGTAGAAGACTTTCTTACACCTAGGGATCTCTACTGTATAGAGGTGGGATTTAGCAGCTTCTCAGGTTTGTCAGAAGCATTTATGTGGAGGCGGTACAAGTGCTTGTAGTTCGTCAGAGCATTCACCATTAAAATACTTGTAGAACAGGCAGAGGTATGCAATATGTCGGCGATGGGACAGAGGCTGAAGCTTAGATGACAGTTCAGGACCAAAAATACAAGTCATTTAGATCTTAAAATTTGAGCATGTAAAAAGAAGCCATTTTTACTTTTGTTCAAATGTCAAAAAAAAAAAAAAAAAATATATATATATATATATATGTGTGTGTAGGTAGAAAAGAGAAATATAAGAAATGTATTTTTATTTTTACCTTAAAAAGAGTGGGTATGTGAAAAAGGAAGCCATTTCTTAAGTTTGATTATGCAGTCTCGTTCCCCCCCCCACCAAAAAAAAAGAGCCAAAAAACAAAAAAAAAACTTATAAAGCATATTATATATATATATATATATATATATATATATATATATTATATATATATATATAAATGTAACTCTTGGTTCGTTCGTAATTAATAGTCTAAATAACTAAATAAATGATTGCTTCGACATTTTGGTATAATATGTTTACTGTACCCATGCGTGTTTTTATATATCTCTTTTTAATTATAACATTATACTTAATTTTTCTATAATAAATAGGTGGTTTTCTTTGTGCCGATAGGCCATTTTTTTATTTATGGACAATTATCACCGCTTGCTGTCACGTGACTAGTGTTTCCAATTTAGCCGTTTTCCCGCTAGATCTGGAAATTTCGTTTGCAATCTAACGGGTAATTCTAGAAAATCTGGAGATATTTCGCACTCACACACCCGCAATTTTAGATTAAAAAATAAAGAAAAGCGCTTGAAAATACTTTAAAACATAAAATAAACTCATTCATGTAAGTAAAAAAGTAGCATTTATTGCCTTTGGTAACAATTATTTATTGATTATTTGTTTTGTTTTTCACTTTTTTTTTTCGGCTAATCATTCTTAAATCTCGCTATAAAATCTATTTTTCCAAGTACATTTTAGAGGGGGGAGGCATTCCAACCACCATAGTTAAGTTTAAAATACGATCTAAGCAACCCCCCCTTAGTCAAAAATTCTAAAAAGCAAGAAACAACAGCAAAAAAAAAACCTCATTATCTACCAACCTAAATACTTTTAACATGCTAGAACAAAGTTTTTTTTGTTTTTTTTTATTTTTCTAATTTCCAGATATGTTGTTCAAAGTGGATTTTACACACTGAATAAAAAAAAAAAATAATAAACAAATGTCCGCTTATCGCTTAAGGAGTAAGGAGGCTTAATTTCTCAAAAGTTGTAAACAGATGACTAGGTGTATCAGAATTTTTGTATGAATTTTTGACACCCCTAACACGAAACTGTGAATAAAATATAAAAAAACTTGTAATTTCTCTTTTAAAAGTGGGTTGTTTATTTTCTTTATGGATTATACTTCCAAAATAAACCATTAAAGTCATATAAAAAGTAATAGAAATATTTTTTTTTAATTTTTTAAAAAACAGTAATGAAATTAATTGAATTTTACCAGCTCAGTATTTTGAATTTTTAAACTTTAAAAATCTATCAAAATTTTTCTATTGATTCAATTTTACGATATTTTCAGGGTCAATGTGAAATTTTATGTTCTTTCCAATAAACCGAATATAATATTTTAGACAAACGTTTTTTTAATTCAAGCCCCCCTCCCCATTTTCAAATGTCTATTAAAAAGTAAATAATTAATTTACTCACCAAAGTTTTATACATCACAAATTGAAGATAAAAGATCAATAAATAATATATTCAAATTTAAAACAAAAAAAAGTAGTGTTTTTTAGAAATTTACCTGTAAAATCCGAAGTTTTTTTTTTTAAAACACGTTGTTTGTTGTTTTGTTTTTTTGTTTCTTTTTTAAATGAAACGTTGGTCCTTGCTCCTTTAATTGAAAAAAAAAATTAGAGTTTGAGTTATATTTTTCGAGTAGTTATAAGCTTGGAAAGACAGGGGGCTGAATTAATTCACGCCTCCCATTTTGAAATGTCTATTAAAAAGTAAATAATTTACTCACCAAAGTGTTACATATCACAAATTTAAGATAAAAGATTAATAAATAATATATTCAAATTTAAAACAAAAAAAATGTAGTGTTTTTTTAGAAATTTACCTGTAAAGTTCGAAGTTTAAAACCTTTTTTTTTTTTTGTTTTGTTTTTTTAAATGAAACCTTGGTCCTTGCTCCTTTAATTGAAAAAAAAATTAGGGCTTGAATTACATTTTTCGAGGAGTTATAAGCTTGGAAAACGGGGTGAAATTATTCAATATTTTTCACGAAATTTCTGACACACCTAACAAATGACTTATCTACCACAAACCCTAAGTTCGAGTTGCACTCCCAAATTTAGAGTTAGTGATAGTCATAGATTTTTTATACAATTTTCCAAGAGTGAAGTCCCCAATGGTTAAATGACATGCAACCAGTTAATTGTTGGAAAGACAACTTTTAATAAAAGAAATGAAATAGAAATAACTTAAACACAGTTTCAGCACGTATAAAAGATACTTGAATTTTACTGCATTTAGTATCAGGTATTTTTGTTATTGTTTACAATTTCTCGAATATTAATTATTTTACACAAATGATTGTGTTGTTCCTACTTACTTGCCCACCCTCCAGAGCCGTCATTCATGATTTTACTTATTTTTACTAATTTTTAGACGTTTATTTTATTTAATTGTCAGCATGAACCAACTTTTTAAGATGCAGCATATGCTAACACTCCAGCGAAGTTTACTGTATTTATTTTTTAGCAAACATTAATAACAGAAAGTTTTCCCCTTTATTTATTTTTTGCATAATTAATGATGGAAGTATGTTTTCTGTTTTTCTTAACATCTGTTGAAAAAAAATAATTTGTACAGTCTCTTGAAAGAAAAATCAAACTTTTCTCTACTTTCACCTAACTATTTACAATGTTCATATAAAGCATTCATCTGTCCTTTTTATAATAAAAATTCTGTTTTCAAAAAGAAATGTTTACTGCCAAATTTCTTTTAAAAAAAGTGCAAGTTTTCCTGAAAAAAACCCAAAAAAACTTTCACCTAACAATTTATGGTAAAAAATTAATTTTTTTTTTTTGGGGGGGGGGGAAACAACAACTTTTATTGATAAAAAAAAATTGCAAAAAATAATAAAAGTAAATAAACGAACAAAATGCAATTTTTCTTGAGGAATGTGTTCCATTTTAACAAACTGAGCTACAGAAACGCGTGGTCGGGTACAGCTAGTGTATATATATATATATATATATATATTTATATATATTAGTGGGGCGATTCGAGAATTTTTCCCGATTCCGATACAATTACCGCTTCTGTTCTAAATTCCCAATTCCGATACGAGTACCAATTTTAATTCTTTTAAACTTTCTAAATATTCAATTAAAGATTTATTGCTTGAAGAAAAATTGTGTTTAATTACTGTACAACCATGTGTATTGTCCGTATTCATTTTTGCAAAATATAAAATGTACACTGGGATAGGTGGTGTGGGACATCTATTACATGAGTAAATCTCTCTAAATATTTTTCTCAAATGTTTTCTTTGTAATTGATTGAAAGTTACGAGACACAGAGATTTATATTTCTTTTAAAACAAAGCTGGTTTGCAAGGTTCATGCTTAATGTTATTTGAATTCTTTTCATAATTGAAAATAGTCGACGATTTGTATGCACAATTAGAGGACAGTGTAAAAAAAGAATAGTTTACAACATCCTCATTCCCCTATTAAAATATTTATCTAGAAAACCATTCTTAACATGGGAATTTCGGGGGGGGGGGTAACTATTCTGTGACTTCTCTCTGTCAAAAAATGTTCATATTTCTTATCCTAATTATTAAATTTAATTGGCTATTAGATTTATTTGTTTTACTGTAAATAGAAAAACATAAGGCAGAAGTGCTACTACTACTACTACTACTACTACTAATAATAATAATAATAATAATAGCAGCAGCAACAGCAGTAAATGTGTAGATTAAGATCTTTAGTTACCATTAGCCCATCCCAAAAAATAAAATTCTACTTTTTAGGCGATTACGGTGAAATTTTTTTCAATGGTTAGTTTTAAAACTTTGAACAGATTGTCGCTACTTGTTTTCTTTTTCTGTCAATTCGCAATTATAACATTTTATTGTGAAAGAAATAAAGTTCTCGTTAGAATTCTGCAACCTATGTTAATCCACCAAAAAAACCCTATTTTTCAGACGATTAGGTGAGTTATATACATCAAGTAACACGAGTTATCTCCCTTTGACTGGGATTACTCCCACCATCACCATTGCCTGCAACCTCCCACCACACAATTATGGGGTATATCGTAGTAGCAAAAACTACTACTCCTCCTTAGTGTTAATAAAGCTTCTGTTACGTTCACATGTGTGTCTCTCTCTTCTCTCGATGTTCTTTCTAACCCTTTACTAATACAATCCACACAATACAACATGGTGTCAGAAAATAATTTCGAACCTTAACACTCACAAACGTCAAAAAAAATATTTATATATATATAAAAACAAAAAACTATGGAATTTCTGCCACACCCCAAAGAATTCAACTTTTCAACAGACAATCTCGGACAAGAATAGGAAACATGGAGAAACCAATTTCAGTTATTTCTACAAGCAACAGAGTCAGATAAAAAGCCGGAGAAGGTTAAAACATCGATACTATTGACCTGTATGGGAAATGAAGGAAGAAAAATATTCTACCTTCAAGTTCGAGAACGAAGGACAAAAATACAACTTGGAAAATGTGATAGAAAAATTTGACTTGCACTGCCAACCAAGAAAAAAACCTAACTTTTCTCACATACCAATTCTTAACCAACAAACAAAAAGAAACACAAAGATTCGATGAATATGTCACCGAACTACAACAAAAAAAGCAAGCAAATGCGAATTTGGAGAACTTACCGAGAGACTAATAAAAGATATTCTCATCTGTGGCATTAACGATAACATGCTTTGAGAAAGAATGCTGAGAGAACCGTCATTGAAGTTAAAAAAAAGCAATTCAGACAGGGCTCAATGCCGGAGAAACAAAGAGACACTCTAAAATAATGGCCACGTCAGACACAGAAAATATATCGCTAATTTGGGACATGAAGAAAAACAGAATAACAAAAAACAAGATGTCTGCCCATGCAATCTTTAAACAAGAAGACAAAAAGCGCGCCAAAACACAGTACTGCATTGAAAAATGTACCTATTGCTCTGGGTCGCACCAGAAAAACAACTCTCCCGCATACAACAAAATCTGTACAAACTGTGAAAAAAAGGGCATTATGCACGAATGTGCCGAACAAAAAAGAAAAAATTATACAATGTTGGACAATCATACAACTCAGACCACGTGGAATCAGACCAGTTTAACTTGGACGCCATATTGAAAAAAAATATACACGTGCTCCAAACTGACAAGTGGAAAATAAAACTACAAGGTAATGAAATATTTATTAATTTTAAAATTGATACAGGAGCTGAAGTGAATGTAATACCAGTAAAGATTTACAACACAATAAAACCTAAACCTAAATTAACAAAAACAACCATAAAACTAACTGCATACAAGAGTACAAAAATTCTGATAATAGGAAGCTGCATGATACAGCTACAAAACAAAGACATAAAAATAAAAACCCAGTTTATCGTAGCAGATACCAATGCAAATGCAGTAATTAGTGCAAATACAGCAGAAAATCTGGGAATGATAAAAAGAATATATGCGATAAATAAGACTGATATCGAAGCCCCAATAGGAAGATACAAAGATTGTGTTGATGACATCAGAAAATTACCGGTCACTCACTATAAACCCAGATATAAAACCCGTTATAAATCCCCCAAGAAATATCCCCTTTGACATGAAACCAAAATTAAAAAAGGAACTTAAAAAATACAAAAATAGGAATAATAAAACCCACTGAAGAATCTCTAATGCACCATGAAATACCAGTAACACCATGGACGAAAGTAGCAACAAACATTTTTTATTTATACAATAAAGCATATGTAATAATAATAGACTACACAACGAGATACTTTGATATCCACAAACTTGATGACTGTAAATCATGCACAGTGATTAATAAAATAAAAAACACTTTTGCAAAATTTGGTATTCCACAAATAATGATCAGCAACAATGGACCTGAGTTCACATCATCAGAATTTAGACAATTTGCTAAAGATTGGGATTTCAAACACATCACGACAAGTCCGAACTATTCACAATCCAATGGACTAGTAGAAAGAAATATACAAACTATAAAAAGGAGACTAATAAAGTCATTTGAAAGCAACCAAGACTCATATCTAGCAATGTTAGCACTACGGACATTAAAAGGTAAATCGTCGTCGCCAGCCCAACAACTAATGAAAAGAACGCTTAGGACAAACCTTCCTAACATCATGCATAATAAAGCAATGAAAAAGCATGAAGTTGATAAAAAGTCCAAGGAACTACCAACACTAAGCAAAGACGACACTGTTCGTATTCGCTCCCTAGGAAAATGGAACCTGAAAGGTAAAATTGTTAAAAAACTAAAAGAGCCTCGTTCGTATTTAGCAAAAACAGAACAAGGAAAATATTTAAGACGTAACAGGCATCACTTTTTAAAAACAAATGAAAATCCAACACGCAAAGTTACACACGACTATGAAAACATATTCAGTCAAGAAAATAGTCCAAGACAAGCCGTGCCATAAACGGACACGGGAAAGAGAACAACA
>NC_136483.1:63103639-63366139 GCF_053919585.1 Euprymna scolopes
AAAAAAAAAAAAAAAATCTTGCTCGCGAATATTCGTCAAAATTTAATATTTAAAAATATTATTTTCAGAATATATAAATTGTCGCTGAAGTTAATGTTTTAAAGAATAAATATTGAATTGTCTTAAAGACGCCCACAGAATCCCCCCCCCAAAAAACACGGTACATAAAAAAATCAATCTTAGTCGCAAAAATCCGAAATCAGAAAGAGACACCCATTTATTTAAATATCTTTTATTTAAATACGTTCGTTTTGTTACTTACTTAAAAATATGTTTTGTAAATATATACTTTTTCTTTTAAATCTTCAAAAGTTTTGTAAATATATTTAAAAAAAAAAAATTGCTGGCGAATATTCAGCATGTTTGCTATTTGACGTGTTTACAAACAACCGACGCCTTGTGCTTGTGCCAATGTCAAGGTCGAATCACCAGTGTTAGTTGAAATGTGCGCCGGGCACCGCCTGGCAGCGTCGTCTGCTACAAGGTCTCTATTCTTTACTTGGTCCGTAAATTCTGTACGCAAAAACCATGATATTTTGCCAAGATCGGTTATTTTGAATTTTTATTTAATCTCTTCTTAACATCGGTCAACATTATGTCACAATTTGATTTGATTAAAATGTCATCGACCCATAAAACCAAAATCCGTAGTTTATTGTCTTTGTTTTGGGTATACAACCAGGGGTCCACAGGGCATTGTTTAAATTGTTGTTCAATCATATAATCACGAAATACTGTATTCCAACACTAAGTGCTTTGCTTTAAACCGTACAGTGTTTTTTTTTTTTTAAGCCTCAACGTGCAATTTTTATTTTTCATTATAAATCCCTCTGGATGGGGAGGTGCCCGGAAAATTCGTCTCTGGAAAACCCGTACCCGGATAACTCGTACCCGGAAAATTCCCCCCTCCTTTTTGCTAGGTAGGAAAACTGGTCCCTTATTGAATAAATATCGATTGAAAACACATTTTATTACCGTTCCTGAAGGAGATATTGTTTTTAAAAGAGGCTATGCACCCCCATAATATTTTTAAAAAATTATTTTTAACTCTTGCTTAAAAAAATAAACTTCATCACGGAGACGAAACCAAATATTCTTTCAAAAAAATATTCTAGTTTTAACACTTTTTGTGTCATTACGAAACAAAAATAAAGAAAGAAAACGCGTATTATCAAAGAAAGCAATTATTTTGTTTAGAAGAATTAATTCAATTTAAATAATTATTGTGTTATTACAAAACAACAAAAAAGAAAACACGGTCTTATGTAATTTTGGTACCGCGCTGAAATAATAACCTTATTATTTCGAAAGCCATTCTTAACATGGGGAGGGGAGGGTATCGTTTAAAAGTCATTTCGGGGGCACTTGTGCAGTACTTAAAAATATACAAATTTATTTTCTTTTGGAGGTTGGGGAGGCTCGTTTTAAATACTTTAGTATTTTCTTTAATTTTCGGTCATTTTTTTTTTAAAATTATTTACTAAGTAATGTCGAGTGCGACATTGCTTGTTATTTCTTTTTAACTAAATAAACTCTTTAAAATAAGTTTAAACACCAAAAACTTACAACGCTAGGTAGAAAACGAAAACTTAGAAAAATCAATTTAATTTTTTAAAAACAGTAAACAAGTAAAAATACTTTAAAAAAATATTATGGGATGTGTATTATTACCTAAAAATATACAAATTTATTTTCTTTTGGAGGGGGCCCATTTTAAAACTATATCTACCTCTTTAATTTTCTATTTTTGAGCAATTATTGAGACTCCTAAGATGTAATCCTCTTATGTCGGACATTTTTTGTTCATAAGTAACACTCGACATTACTTTTTTTTTTAAACTAAATAAGCTCTTTAAAATAAGTTGAAACACCAAAAGCTAGGTAGAAAACGAAAAGTTAGAAAAATTAATTTAATTTTTTAAAACAACAGTAAACAAGTAAAAATATTTTTTAAAAATATTATGGGATGTGTATTCTCTTTTAAAGACAATATCTTCTTCAAGAACGGTCATAAAATGTGTTTTCAATCGATATTTATTCGATAAGGCACCAGTTTTCCTACCTAGCAAAAGGGGACGAGTTTTCCGGGGTCGAGTTTTCCGGGTACAAGTTTTCCGGAGACGAGTTTTCCGGGGACGAGTTTTCCTAAATTCGGATGGGGAATATAAATTTCACAGTCTATTGGGGCATTTAAATAAGCATTTTTTACGTCCATTTGATGGATATTTAGGTCATATTGCGATAAAATTCTGATTGTCGTTAGGTTTGTGGTCGGTGAAAACGTAGAAAAATATTCTATACGATAAATCTGAGAGTATCCTTTAGCAACAAATCTAGCTTTGTACTATTTCGTTTTTGCTTCCTATTTTCCATTGACTTTAACATCATCATCATCATCATCATTATGGATACTCTTGTCAACGGCGACTTCATTGTTGTGATTTGTTTTAATAATTTGAGGAAATATAATTTCATCCTTTTCATACGATGGAGTTTTATCTTGGAAATTAAACGTGTCAGTGAATTTGACACAGTCGGATTCTTTTTATTTTATTTTTCTCTGGAGAAAATACTAAATAGGCTGGGCTGTTTTTATCCTACCCAAGGAATATACCGCTACCGGTTTTAATATTTAATTTGCTTTTTTATCTATAACTGCGAAGCAAATTGAACCAAATACATGCATTCTGCTTAAATTTGGTTTCACAAGATCGGTATTGTTTTGAAAGCTTCAAATGGGGTTTAGATGGTGTTTTGTTAAAGCACCGGTTGCGTATATATGCAGCCACTATAAGTGTGTACGTCCAGAGGTTTTTGGGGAGTTTTGATTCAATGAGTAGACATCTTGCCATTTTTCATGTTTGATACGATGGTTAATTAATAAAGTTCAAATTAATAAAAGTTCAAAGTCTTTCTTAGTGAATTCTGTACCATTCTCAGAGCGAATACATTTTACTTTACCATAGAGAGCCATGTAGGTAAATATTTTTTAGTTGCTAGCAGGGTACCAGATTTATTCTTGAAGAAATAAACCATTATTAAACCAGTAATCATCTACAAAAATCTAATGCACACCTGATATTTTTTCTGGCCATCGGTTCCATGGGACCGTTCAAGTCACAATGTACCAGTGATAGGATTTTCCTGGCCTTCTTGTCTGGTATCTTGTTTTGATATTTTATCATTGTTCTCTGCATACAAAGATCGCAGTTTAAGTTTTTTGATGCTTTTATTTTCATTCCATCAACCACATTCAGCAACTTTTTGATATATATGAAGGGCGTGCAATAAGTAATGCCCCTGACCCACTTCCCATAGCAGTAGAGCAACGAAACTTGGCACAGTTATTAGTCTTTACATAGGAACCTCCTATAACACAGAACAAGCTAGGTAACATACAAATATCCGTGCATGAGGTCGCCAAGCTAATAAAGAACCTAGATTCCAGTAAAGTAACTGGCCCTGATGGCATCCCAATTATAGTGTTAAAAAAGCTTCAACCAGAACTTGCTCCCATACTTACGAAAGTATTTAAGCGCTGCCTTAAGGAGAAGTGCTTTCCGACTCCCTGGAAGACCTCATCAGTTTGCCCTGTATTTAAGAATTCAGGTGATAAGTCATCTCCCTCTCAGTAGAGACCAATAAGTCTCCTGTGTGTTATGAGTAAGTTGCTGCAATCCATATTAAATAGAGAAATAGTCAACCACTTCAGCAGGAATAACCTTCTTAGTGACACACAATATGGTTTCCGCTCTGCAAGATCTACTGCAAATGTGCTGACGGTTATATCCCACAGGATTAGTTAATCTCTTGACAAAGGCTTCCTTTCTAGGGCAATTGCTCTTGACATATCAAAGGCCTTCGACAAGGTATGGCATAAGGGTCTACTTCACAAGATTTCCAGCTACGGTATAACTGGAAATGTTTTCTCAATCATTAAATCATTTCTCTCCGATAGGCTCATAAGAGTAGTGGTAGATGGACAAAAATCGGAGGCCTGCAATATAAATGCTGGAGTCTCTCAGGGGTCAATCCTGGGCCCAACTCTCTTCCTGATCTACATCAATGACCTCCCTAAACACATACTTAAATCATTCGTTGACAGCTATGCTGATGACACGACCATCTACGGCAACACATCAAAGGCTGTAAATGATAAAGTTCTCTCTGATTCTCTCTCCTCTGATCTCGTGCACGTGGTTCAGTGGGGGAAGATGTGGCTGGTTACCTTTAATGCATCCAAAACCAAACTCCTATCCTTACATCATCAACGCTCTGATCCCCAGCTGGTATCAATTGTGATGGATGGCTCTCGTCTGGGTGAGGCCCAGTGTTTTGACAAGCTTCTGGGTTTGACCTTTACTCCTGATCTGAAATGCAATATGTACATCAAGTCTGTTGCCAAGGTCGCTGAAAAGATGGTGGGATCCTTCTACCGCTCCAGAAGATATCTCACTACTGATGCAATTCTCTATCTATATAAAAGCCAAGTACGTCCAAGGATGGAATACTGTTGCCATATCTGGGCAGGAGCTGCTAAAAACAGCCTATCCTGCCTTGACAGAGTACAAAATAGACTTCGTGGCTTAGTGGGGGATGCCCTTTTCTCTACCCTGCAACCTCTCTCCCACAGAAGAGACGTTGCGAACCTTTCCTTGTTTTATCGTTATTTCCATGACAGGTGCTCGTCTGAACTCCAATCTCTGGTCCCCCCTCGCCAATCTTTCACGAAAAACACCCATCTAGCTGAATCCACTGTGAAAAATTTCCCCCACTCTATATCTGTGCCTAAATCAAAACGCCGATTCCATGAACAAAGCTTCTTTCTTAGAACTGCACGCCTGTGGAACTCTGTTCCGTCTGCCTGCTTCCCTCCGGACAACAACTTGGATGTCTTCAAGTCCAATGTTAACAAATACCTAATGAACCGCCCCCTTAATTAAACACTTCATCAGATCTCCACACTAACGTAATGTATTTGCAATAACCCTTATCCCTGAGTGGCTTCCGGGCCTTGATAAGTGGTGATCACTGTGTAAAAAAAAAAAAAAAAAAAAAAAGAACCACCCAGGTTTATGCATTTCTCCCATCGTTTGATGCAGCTCTGGAGACCATTTTTGTAGAACACTCCAGGTTGGTCCTTCAACCACGACGTGACTTCAGAAATCAAGGCTGCATCATCTGGGAAACGCTTTCCTTTCAAAAACAACTTCATGGCTGGGAAGAGGTGAAAGTCAGAGGGTGCATGGTTAGGAGAGCAGGGAGGATGGGGTAGGATTTCTTAACCATATGCCCGTGCTTCTGATCTGGTGACATGCGAGTTGTGTACCGGACCGTTGTCCTGCAGGAGGAGAGTACCTTTGCTAATCTTGCCCCGCCTTTTGATTTTGATAGCTTCCCTTAATTTCCTCAAAAGTGAAGCATAATAGGCTCCTGTAATTGTGGTACTCTTTGCCACGAAATCTGTCATCACTACTCCGTCCTGGTCTCAGAAGACTGTGAGCATGACCTTGCCAGCGGAAGGTTGCACCCTTGCCTTCTTTGGAGGTGGTGAGTCCAAGTGCTTCCACTGCATTGACTGAGCTTTGGTCTCTGGATCATAGTGATGGACCCCGGTTTCATCCTGTGTAATCAGTCTTTTGAAAAACTTTGACTCATCTTCTTGGCACATCTCCAAATTCATCCTCGAGCACTCAACGTGTTTCGCTTCTGGAATGGTGTGAGCAACCTGGGAATCCATCTGGCAGACACCTTATGCATATGCAAATGGTCATGAATGATAGTTTCCACAGACCCTGTACTAATCTTGACATCTTGGGCTATTTGGCGAATAGTAATGCGCCGATCTTCCAAAATGGCAGCTTCAACTTGATGGACAGATACCTCATCAATGGCAGAAGGTGGGCGACCAGGTCTGGGAGCTGTTTCCACAGACTTCCGGCCATGTTTGAATTCACGATGCCAGCGTTTTACAAGGTCATATGATGGGGCATTATCACCATAAGTTTCTTTCATTTCATCAAAAGTCTCCTGTGGTGTGCGTCCTTTCAAATACAAAAACTGGATCACTGCTCGACATTCAACAGGCTCCATTTCACACCTGACTCAGTTCAAACACCTGTAAAACAAACCACAATTAGTTCAAAGCTGTAATTTGCCACATAATCCGTAGAGATATAAATCATTGTACATGCAAAATTTCAGCTAGATCAGACAACTGGAAGTGGGCCAGAGGCATTACTTATTGCACGCCCCTCGTATATATATGGAATATTGAAGTGCCCAAGAATTTTATGCCATGTCTGTAAATCATGGCAGGCGGTTTTTGATGGGACTACGCTGTTTAAATAATATTGTCTACCATTTTCTTTAATCTCGAATGCAGTTCCATTCGGGTACACCAGTTTTAATTTATTGGGCCTAAAGTTTATATTTGCACCTGGTTTAATGGCAGCTTGTACAGAAAATATATTTTGTATAAATTTCGGAATTAGAAGGGCGTTTTCCAGAATACAGAAACAAAGTTCACCTTTATTGTTCCCTGGCGAGATTTTGGCATCGCCTCTCTTCAAAATGATATTGTTTACTTTACTGCTGTTGCCCAGTTCTACAAAGTGACTCCGAGGCTTAAAGTTAGGATCAAAATTGATAAAATCAGATTCCTTCATAATTACATGTGTCGCTGAACCACAGTTGACAAGAAAATTGTTACTGTTTATTGGAGTGTCAAACATACATGAAAATAAAAATGTGTGTTCGCTAACGGAGCTCTCCACATTTTTAATGGAGTCTCCTTTGAAATGTTTGTATCTACATTGGAGACTCTTGTGATTAGGTCGTCCACAATTATCGCAAATAATTTTCATACTTTTCTTAGGAAAAAAATTGCTTTTGGAAAAGTTGCGGTTTTTATTCCAGGCATGGGTATAATTAAATTTTGATGTTTTTAAATTTACGAAGAAAATGTTTACAAAAAAAAGTGATTTCAAAAGTATTTGTTAAAAAGAAAATTTTTTTTCTTTCTTCAAAAAGTGATGCAAAAGCATTTGTCAAAAAGAAAATTTACAAAGAAACTATTTTCAGTCCAAAATGTTGCAACAAACTGTATATATTTTATAAAGTTGTGTTAAATGTGTGTTTTATTGACGACAACCTGATTATTATGTTTTTTAATAATCCAAGTTCTTTTTCTTTTTCAGCAAAATTACCAGAGTCTGACTTGAACAAAATTAAAGTTGGGAAATTGATCAATACGCGTCGCAAAGATGTGAAGCATGTTAAACCGATGTTCAACAAAACTCGAAAGCTGCTCAAGGATCTCTACCAACCGTTCAACAATGAATTGGCTGTTTTACTAAAAAATGACAAATATCGATGGGAAACATAAACCTTGATGCATTACTCACCATAAAATAAATACAAATTGATAATAAATTACTTTTATAAAATTCATTTTTGTTGATTCCAATATTTTCATTTGGAGAAAATTTATTGCAAATCAATTGTTGTTTTATTGTTGAGCATTATTCATTCACTTTGAATTGTTAGTATTCGTTTCCTGAATATCGTTCTAGTTAGAATTCTTTGCTAAAAATACATTGGGTACTTATGTGTGGGATCACGTGGAAGATGCAAACATCTCTAAGTAAAAGCCTTTTTATGGAATGAACTGGATTGTTTGTGTGTGTGTGTGTGTGTGTGTGTGTGTGTGTTAATTAAAACAAAGCAAAAATAAAAGGAAATTTTCGGTAAATTAGAAAGAAAATATTGTGCATAAATAAAAGTAAAAAAAGTCAATCATAATTTATGTCTTAAAATAAGCAATTTGTAAAAAGAAATATACAAAGAAAATGTTTTCAAAAAGTGATTTTTTTTATTTCAGTAAAAGTATTAGTTATACATTAGTAGGTTAAAGAGTTAATACAAACAAAATGGATGCAGTTTAAAGTCTTGCCCAGACAATTCTCAATATATATATATATATATATATATATATATATATATATATATATATATATATATATATAGGCCCGTGAAAAGTTATTTGAAGTTAAATCTCTCAACAAGTTTTGAGGCAAAACGTTTTAACTTTATTTTTGTCGCAGGTTTTGTGAATGCACCAGTGATATTTTGTTCCGATGATATGTAATTCAAAATAATGGATTCCTTTTTCACCTCGTTTCTGATGAAGTGGTATTTAATATCTATATACTTACATCTTTGGTCAATTACTGTGTTCTGTGCTAAGACTATGCTGGCGTGATTATAACAATTAATTACTACGGATTTTTAGTTAATTCTGATTCTACCCAGGTTATTAGCCACCATCACCTACCTGCTGTTGTTGTTGTTTGTTAAGTGAGTTAGACTTCTGAATAGAGCTCACAAAGATAGTGCCTCAGGATTATTTGGTCTGCTTAAAGTCTGTTTTGTGGGTCACAGCTATTTATTGACCTGCAAGATTGAACATCTAAGACACTAAGAACAGCAAGGCTCAGTGATTGCATGCAAAGTTGGGTGTTGTTGTTGTCGCAATCATGTTTACCCTGGTTGGGCTGAGTCGGCTTCTTTTCTTGCCTGCACTAAACCTTGGACCAACGTGGTTTATGCACAGTGGTTCTAAGCAAGATGGTTAAACAAGTGCAATTCCACCATTGAAGACCGATCCCTTCTGAACTTGAGACCTAAGCCAAGTCCTGTTTAATGTCTGTTTTCCAGATCCTTAACTGTCTACTGATATGCTCAAGGATAGGGAGGATTACATTGCAAATTACTTCTCCCTCTGAATGATGAGCTGTATGTCCAAACAATCAATTGAAGAGGTTGCTGCAATACAACAGAAACTTTAGATAGAGGTATTGGCAGAGAAGAACAGTTGGGACATAATTGATTACCTGGCAATGCAAAATGAGGCAATGGTAATCCTTGTAAAAACCTCCCAATTTTTATTGATCACCCACTCTAATAGGTCATGTTTTGCAGCCATATAGGTAGATTGAAGATATATTGGTAGAAATGCTTCTTTGTTCATATTGAGATCTCCAAATGCCCCTAAAAGGAACGTTAAAGGTGCACAAAGACAGTGGTCTCCAAGCCTCCACAGAGATCAAGGAGGAGAGAACCTTACTTTTCAATGTGTTGATGTGTATAGCCATGCAAATCACATTCTCCTGCAGCCTGTCCAGCATAAGCTACACCTCATTCCTAGTTAACTCCAACAATACAATGTCATCTAAGCCTGACACACTCACTTTCTACTAATTGCCAAACCCTAATATTTTTGGAGAGCATCATCAAAAATGCAGTTGATAGTTGAAGAGAGTTGAACCTGGTGCTGTTCCAGGGTGCAATGAAGATTAAAAATTTGATCACTACCAAACTCTTCCAAGATGGAAGTCCCCTGGCTCAAGTGTGGAGACTGTAAGTTTTCTAAAAACATTTTTGATACCACATCAATAAGGCAAATACTTGTAATTTGATCAAAGTTTCCACTTTTCATTTTGTAAAAGGGTATATAAACTTTGTCAATCGCTTTCTTGCAGATTAGTAAAATATCAATATTTCAATGAATATATGTCACAAAAAAAATTAAATTGTATCGTCAAAAGGTTGCTTTAACTTAAAGCAACCTTTTGACCTTAAAGTTTAAGGTTAGTTATTTCCCAAAATTTTATTCAAATTCATGTGATATTCACAAAGTTATGGCATTTTATTTATTATCAAGGAATTTATACAAGCAGTTGCTCAGGATTGAATGAGGATCAACGTATGTATCACACTTTCAAAACTTTTATTGTCATCAAAATCAGTGAAATTGCCCATAATGTACCGGAAAGAATTTTTAAATGTCTCCCCAAAGTTACCTAGTCTGCAATACATTATAGAGAACCTATGGTTGATCTTATGAGATTATTTTTTTTAATTAAATTTTAAAATTTAAAAATCAAGTATTATGGTTAAATTGTGCTCAAAGCAGAAACATTTATTTCGAACATGCTCCTGTCTTATCAAAGAACCTACTGTTTAATTTATCTGCCGGGTGTTTCTGCTTGTGCTGTTATAAAACTTCTAAAATGCACTTGTGATATTAGGCTGTATCAGCATGTTAACTTTGGTCAAAATCAGAGTGCTCTTCTTTAATTGGATTTTTTCGATTATGGATTGTTGATACTTATCAGGGACATTCTAATACAAAATCTATCTAAGAACACTGCCAGATACATACAGAACACTTTTGTTAAATATTTAAAAAAATTGACTTAGCCGTTTTCGAGTTCATAGGGAACTCCCCCCCTCTCTCTCTCTCTCATACACACACACACACACAATAAAAATGCCTTTTATATATAGGTAGAGAAGTTATTTCCCAGCAACATTTTTCTAGACTGTTGATCATTTGTGCAATGTAAGGCCTACCAGTAAGATGATGATGCTAGATTTCACACTGCACAAAACCGCAAAGATCTCTTAGCAAAGCACAAAACTCATATGATTCAATAAAACAATATTCTTCCTTGTTCTTCCAGGATGTAATCAATAAAGAATTGTTCGCAGTGCCAATATTCTCCTGCTGCAGTAGATACACATCGGTCGATATCAAAACCCTAATGCCACCATCATGCTACCACATTTTATTTTGCTTAGCTGAGTAAATTGTGATAAGCATCATTTTCTGTATTTGTTGGTGTGTATGTATGAATTTTGAGTAAATGTATATCCCAACTTTTACAAATGGAAACTATCATATTAATACTAAATAATAAATCTAAATAAATAAATGGGAATATTTATATTATGTCAAAACATCTCAGACTTTATTCATACCAATAATATTGTGGGGTCTTCATTTGCACTTGACATTTATGAAAAGGAAATAGGTTTTACATTTAATTTATTCATACTAATAATATTTTGCAGTCTGTGTTCACACTTAACATTTATAAGCCAAGAAATATGTTTTATTTTTAATTTATTCATATGAATAATATTGTGGGGTCTGCGTTCTCACTTGACATTTATGAAAAGGAAATAGGTTTTACATTTAATTTATTCATACTAATAATATAGTTGAGTCTGTGATAAACTGTCTAGGCAAAAAATATCGGCTTTCTTAAAGCAAAGTCCTCCAACAGTTGCTGTGGTCTGGTTAGACTAATAAGCAATTTATTGAAATTAAAGAAAATGAAACAAGGCTTTTTACTGCTTAGTCTGATAGGCCTGCAGCAACCGTCATAGGGTTTTGCTTGAAAAATATAATTTTTTAAAATTTAATTATCTTTAGTGAACAATTATTTATATTAATGAAAAACAGTCTACTGATGACATCTTACGAACACAAATTTAGGATAGAGATGTCAGCAATCTTGATTTTAAATGTATCGAGCGGCAAATGAATAGCGGCAACCGCAACCCAATAACGTGTTAAATGTAAATATATTTATCGTCTCTGGATAAACCCATTATTTCTTAAATAGATATACTTCATAACAAAAAAGATTTGTACAAGAAGTATATCTTAAATAAACATCACAAATGGGTCATAAAAAGACACTTTAGCCATTTTAAAAAGAAGTATACATCTGAATCCAATCATTGAAGGAGCCTATGAAGTTAATCTCTGACTTGTTCGAAGTACAAAGATCTCAAGTATTAGCAGAACAGAAACACTCTTAGTAAATCGATAACTTTGGAGGTTGATGCATAAAGAAAATGTATAACTTCCGATGGAAGTGACACCCTAACAGGAAGACATGTTGTGGAGAGAGATAACTACTTGATTTCCAGGATGAACTAATCCAAAAGGACTAGAAGTAATATTTTCAGAAATTTAGATAAGATAAGCCATCGGTACTGCCGGTTTCAAACCTAATATTAGGGAATCATTTTAGGTCCCACTATCAAGCTCTCTTCAACCAATCTATTTCATCTGTCTATAACCGCTCTAATTTCGAAAAAAAATTTTCCTTATAATAGAGCAGTCGACTGGAATTCTTTCTTTCTAAAAATATAACTAAGTATATATAATAGAAAAATCTTATCGAAAAAAAATCATTAGAAACCTATAAAGAATTTATCTGACAAGGAGTACAGAAAAACTGGAAAAACCTTATTCTGCGAAGTTTCAAAAAAATGCAGTTCTTCTTATCAGAGGGAAGAGGTTTGAAAAATATACAATAACTGCATTAAAAGAAACTACAACGATGAATTGAATTATCCAGTGTTGCCTAGGGAATCTACTTTAATTTTTGCCCGCCACAAATCAATAGTCATACATGATGACATCTTCTATGACATAATGTATGACGTCGTCTGCTGTGTCAAAACAAAAAACAAATAAAAACTCATGTAAGGCAAACGAACGATGTTAAATGTAAAAATCTGAAAAATAAAAACAAAAAAGAAAACAGAAAAACAGACGTTAAACCTTCTGGAAAATAAAAACAAACAAAAATAAAACATGTGAAAAATGGCTTAAATAAGCCTGTTTCAATATTAAGATTTAAAAAAATCGGTGGGTACCTGGGTGTTTTTGGGTGTGTGTGGTCAGTCGGGGTGGGGGATGTTAATGAAAACCTAAGAATAAGCGAAGTAAAAAAAAAAAAAACAGAAAAACGAACGTTACGTGAAAAATGGCTTAAATAACCGTTTCAATATTAAAATTTAAAAAATCGAAAAAAAAAAACAAAAAGACATCTCACACCACAATTCGAATTAGATAATGACCCAATGCTCTAACGAACTGAGCTAACACAATGTACATGAAATTGTGTCAGTTCTTCAAATATTTAAACTAAATCAGGTTATGACATCGTCTGACACATGCGTAGAACTGATCTCGTCATGAGAGGACGGTTTTTGCTGACCCCCCCCCCCCTGTAGAAAAGTGTTGATTTCAGGGTGAAAAAAATTCAAAAATTTTCGATATTTGTCGGGTGAAGGATGGGGCTTTTATATGAGACTCAGTTTGAGAATTTTTGTTCAGTCTGTCGAAAGTTTTTAGCAGACACACAAACATACACACATACATACATACATACATACATTTTCGCTTTTATATATATAGAAGATAGATGTTACTACTAATAAAAATTCTATATGACTTTTATAAAGTACTAACCTTCGAATGTTACATGATGTATTGGTATAGTTACATAAGTCAAGAAATTACCTTTATTGTGATGCACCAAAACATTGAGAGATGACGGTGGCTAAGTGGTTAATGACACGGAGTGATAACTTGTGTGTGTCAAGTTTGAATCCAGTTTGTTCCACAGAAATACTTTGGCAACCCTCACTTAGTCTCTGTCATAAGTACACAAGTTTTTCTAAAAAGGTATTGAAGAAATCAATGCCAAAAATAGAATGACCTGATTCATTCATAATAAATGAATGAAACCAGAACATTGTTTGAAAAGATGAGGTGAAAATTTTTTTATCAGGATGTCTAAAAATAAAAATAACTGATAAACATGGAAATGGTGAAATGATGATATGGGAAATTTTTGTTTTCTAGAATTATTGAACTGTGTTTATGTGGCAAGCATATTACTGCTAAAGAATCTTCTATTTATCATATAAAAGGCAGTTGTCTGTTTGTATTTCTAATTAAAATTCGAAAAATACACAGCAAACATCCACAAAGTTGATTTTTTGAAATCGGCATAACTCTGGATGTATACATAAAAGTTTAGAAAAAAGATTGAATATTTGGAGATTAAATGGTCATTTATATCATTTAATGTTATCTAGATAGACACAACTTCTAATGTTATCATGAAAAGGGTATAAACTGATATTACTTTTTTCACAGAGTTATTTCCCTTTTGCTAATTCGAGTTATGTGTGTGTATGTTTAGAGAGAAAGGAATATACTGAGTGAAGAAGAACGCAGGGATGAGGAGAGGAAAAACAGGGAGGGGGATAGAAATTATGTTACACTTTATCCCACATAATGACAGGTAGCCTTGCTAGTTCTATAATAAAGATCAATGTGTATTTATTTGTATATAAATAACTATACATACTTCCATCCCATCATGCCAAATGAGCAAATAATGCATATCATTTTTTCTAGTCCCTGTATGAAACCATTGCAAATGGTGAGAGGAAAAAAGATACAACAAGTCAGAAAAGCACCATCTGCCTGAAATGAATTTAAATACGAATTCATCGATCTATAATAAAAAGTTGGCAGTGGATGTTTGTTTTAGGTCATTAGAAATGGTAATTTATATACAAAAAATTAAATTACTGATTTTATATAAGAGTAAGAACAGTCCCTAATAAACTTATTAAAAACAATTATCCTTCACTAGCATTTATATTTATACTAGCGGGGGTACCCGGCGTTGCCCGGGTGTTTGTAGGCGTGTGTTTGGGGGGGGGGTAAATGAAAAAAAAAACGTTTTGGTAGGTAGGTAGGATCGAATCAGAAGCCTTGAAGCGAAGGTGGAAAATAAATTGTGAAAAAAATCTGACACGTTTACCCGCTAGGGCAGCAAGGGAGAGTAACAGAAAGATGTTTGAATTTATTTAAGCATTAAAAACTGAATTGACAGGTGCGCATATTTAATGAGGTCTAATAGAAATACCGTAGTCAACTTTTACTGTGAGGCAGTTTTTTTTTGGTTTGTTTACCCAACTTTGGCTGGTTTTGTTTGGGGGGAGGGGGGGAGAACCAGCTCCTCATAAAAAGGGGATTGTCCAAATTGAATAGCAATTGTCTGATATAAGGGGTTTTCCCCGCATTAATTGATCAAAAGCTGATTGCTTTCTGGACGTTCCCGGCATGAGGACCGGGAAAAATGCTTTGTTTAAGATTAGTTTCGCTTTTATATGAAAAAGCTGAATCAACATGAGAGGGGCTGAAATAGCAAGAATTGTGTAAAATGTAAATAAATCTAGACAAACGCGCGTTCGCAAATCGTACATATTATGATCTAGCGGGTATATAAACAGTTCTAAGACATAGTACCCCCCCCCCGGAAAAAAGCTTTTGCTGGACATAAATTATTTTGTTGCACACACATTTTGCCTTCTATATATATAGATAAAAAGGCTAAATCTGTGAAATTAAAAGAAAAAAGGAGAAAGAAATAAAACGTCTTAAACTGAAATATTAAAAAAATTGGTTGTTTTATGGCATGTCAATCCTTTTTAGATTATTTAATGTCGAATCAAGTAATTTTGAAAAAAATATTTATGCTTAAAACATTTATTTATGGTGTTTGGTTTGGTTTGGTTTGGTTTGATTGTTTTGCAGAGATAAATTGTTGTTTTTGTTTTTAACTTTGCAGAACATGATTGAGTTTAGTAAAAAAAAAACTGAAAAAAAAATAACATCGATGTTTGGTGCATTTTAGGTAGTAAAAGCCAGTATCTTTAGACAGTCTGAGTTAATAGCACCATAAGAAAAGTTAAAAAAGAAAATGGAAAAAGCATGCATTGCCATAGAATGCGTAAAAAAAAAAATGTCTCATTATGGAAATAAATTGAAGGGAGATTGTCTGACTTGGTATTCGTTTCCACAATTCCTCTAAATACTTAATATGGATTTGTTTGACAGTTTTTTTTTTGTTTTTTATTTGTTAACTTTTGTTTTACAGGACGGTTAGTTATACAAAAAAATACACATAGCTCTTTATTATAGAGTGGAAGATTTTAATGATACATTTAGATAAATAGTGTAGTACATTAATATTGAGAAAGGAAAGTAATTTTCTTCTTCAGTAAAACGAGCAGATACTGTGTTTCTGAATTTTTAGATGAGGATTGATAATTTGGATTAATCGGACTACTATTCTCATCTTGTTTGGCTGATTTAACCTTCGCGCTTCTTCAGGTGAATCTTGTCCATATGGACTTGTAGCGTAAGGGATAAAGTGCTAGGTAAAATTCAGTAGTATGCAACATTCTTCTGGAGGTTTAGGTTCAATCCTCAGTGCGGGTTATAACCAAGAATGCCCTTATGAATTACTTAAGACAGCAAAAAAAAAAAAAAAAAAAAAAAATTGCCATGCTGAGACAATTTTTTTATTACTTAAATTTATATTGGAAATGTTATTAGCTATTATTATTATTTTTTTTATTACATATTACTTATATTAGAAATGTTATTAACTTTTACCTCAAGGCAAAAATTAGTAGCATAGTCTCTGAAATTATTCTGCCCAGCAATGCCAGGTAAATACTACTAGTGTGTGTGTGTGTGTGTGTGTGTGTGTGTGTGTGTATATATGTGTGTGTGTGTGTGTATATATATATATATATATATATATATATATATATATATATATATATATACACACACACACACACACACACACTAGTAGTATTTACCTGGCATTGCTGGGCAGAATAATTTCAGAGACTATGCTACTAATTTTTGCCTTGAGGTAAAAGTTAATAACATTTCTAATATAAATAATATATATAAGCAATGCCAGGTAAATACTACTAGTGTGTGTGTATATATATATATATATATATATATATATATATATATATATATACACACACACACACACACACACACACACACACTAGTAGTATTTGCCTGGCATTGCTGGGCAGAATAATTTCAGAGACTATGTGTGTGTGTATATATATATATATATATATATATATATATATGTATGTATATATATATATATATATATATATATATATATATATATATATACACACACACACACACACACATACATGTACCTGGACATGGCTGAGGGACGAGAGCATACTACCATTATGAATTAAATGAAGGACTTTATTTGAGATTTCATGCAGATTCTTGAGTTTGAGAAAAAGATTCCCAAGTTCAACAAGGTATATTTGAAGAAGGTCAGAGGTTACATCAGCTGAAACGTTGTGTGAATAACACTGAAGATGAGAACAGTAGTCTGAATTATTCAAATACTCCAGAGCAGATACCATCTTTACCATCTTACACTGTAATGCTAAATTGACCTTCAAAAAGTGGCTTTCTGAAAACTCATTAAAACTGATGTACTGGCCTAGACAAATTTCAGATTTAAATCCCATTGAAAATGCCGTCCGGCGAGAAGGTTCTTAATGAACACACCGTGAGAAGCAGGTAAGAATAAGTGGGAAAAATCCTATTGAATAATGCAAAAAAAAAAAAGCAGCCTAAACGAATTGCTTTGTTAAAAAACAAAATCCCATGATAAAGACATTCCATATAAAAAATAAAGGACTTTTATATCTACATATTTAATGTTTTATTTTTATTCCTTATAAAACTAGCAGTGTGCATAGGTTTGGTGATATCCGGGACCAATTCCTTGATTCTCAGCCCCACAGACTCAAATATAAATTATTATTACTGCAAAATATCAGAAAGAAAGATAGATACTTTGAATATGATTAGATATCCCTCTCTCCACATTTTGGATTCCCAAGGTGACTGCCCCTTCCCACTTCTGCATGCCACTAAATATAACCAAAATTCATTATGTCTTTTGTTCGACCAATGTATACTTACATGAAAAACGAGTATCTTAGCTAACTACTTTTAAGGTATTAGAAGTAGGAACATGGCATTTTGTAGTAATGATCCCTTATCTATAGGATGGGAGTTATCCACACCATTGCCTACAACCATATGTATTAGCAGGAAGACCTGGTGTTGCCCAGGATTAAACAATGAACTATGTTTCCTTGTAACAAGCACTGTATTATTATTATTATTATTATCATTTTTTTTTTACATTTTATAATAAGTAGAGAGATGACAATAAATTTTGGTAAATTTATAGTTGTCAATCAGCTTGAATCACATCTGGCGTTCCCCAGAAATCACTATTCACTTTTGTTTCAAGCCCTGACATTTATCAATATTTACATTTATATCTTTAAAATACTGCAATTTTCAAGAAATAAATAAAATACAGTAGAACCCCGGGATATGGTGGCCCCCGGATATGGATTTTTAAGGTTACAATGTGGAATACAATATTTTTCCGGACCATGGTTACGGTGTTATTTATAATGTTATTTGATTATATACATGTGTATTCTATTGTACTGTATTTTGTTACTAATTTTTAATATGTACTGTATAAAATTTTGCTTAGGCCCCGTCATACGGCGATTTCACCTTACGATCCCAACTCCGGAATGGATTAATGCTGTATTCCAGGGTTCTACTGTATGGTAAAATATTGCATTTCATTTTTATGGATTTAAATCGATAAAAATGTTGTGCAATATTGTATCGTGTTTTGCTTTTATTCAAACACATATGTCATGATAATGTTATATTCCCTTCAACTGAAATATACTCAGTTGAGCCCACAGGGTGATAGGAAACTATCTTAAATACCCTAGGAGTACATAAATAAACAGACACGAACACCTTTTATGCGAAGTCCATAAAATTAGATAGACATTTTTTTTTTTTTTAAATTATTTTTTACATTTTAATATTTCATTTTTGGAGTGGGACCAAGAATGTACACAGCGCTGATTGTGAGATTAAAATAATCCTTTGTAAATTTATAATCTTTAATCAGCTTAAGGCATACCTTGTATTTCCCAGGAATCACTGAGGATCCCTATACACTCCTGCTCCAAACCGTATTCTTAATTTTCAAATTATAAATCAAACAAGCCGAACATGCAAGGTCCTCCTTCACGAGTGAACGTTCTGAGGGCAATATTACCTCCACAATGCCCCCTAGGAGAGCAACCAAAGTTATCCCGGAAAATTCATTCTGACAAAAATTTACTTTCACCATAACTAATGTTTGTGCAGAATTTCAATAAAATCTAAGGCGTAGTTATTGAGAAAAGTACAAATAAATGATCGGACGAACAGGAGTGACTTACTAAGTTCAATCCTTCCTCAGTGTATTTCCTGATTATGAATGTCAAGTGCAAGCAAACCATACAATGATGTTGCACCAGCCTTTGATCAAAATGAAATATATTCATCCAAGTGCTAAGTAGTTTCAAAAGATATGTTTATGAAGGTAGATCTCTAAAACCAGAGACAGTGAACTAAAAAACAGACAGGAACTACAACCTTGTTATATGAATTTCCATTACATTTGAAGATTCTTGATAAAGTGCATGAACGTATTTGTAATTTGATTGGCCCTACCCTTTCTTATTCTTTGTAACGTCTGTCTCAGAGACATAATGCTGCTAGTCTCAATCATTTTTATAAATACTATTATAGGATGTGTTCTTAAAATTATCTGATTGTTTCCCTGTTTCATTTGTTTCAGCTCATTGGTCTAGTGGTCTCCATCAAATCGCTGTTTTGTTATTTCATTTTGATACATCTTCTTATTCTAGTAGCTTCTTTCTAAGAATCACAGGCTGGTGAAACTCTCTTCCTGTTAATTACTTCCTCCCTACCTATAGTCTTGTCCCTTTCAAGACTAAGGTCAACAGGCATCTCCTGTCTTTGCGACAATCATCTTTCATTTTTGTCAGCTCATTAGATCAAGTCGCTTTACGTCTTGTCTAGAGCAATTTCCCTATATATGTGTGTGTGTACAGATATTGATATGTTAACAGTTAAATCATGTAATTATTTGGTACTCATGCAGAGAGTGATCCGTGCTGAAATAATAACATTATTTAAAAAGCCATTCTTAACATGGGGAGGGGAGGGTGTTTTGTACCTATTCTGTACTTTAACCTTACAATTGAATAAAAAAAGAAACATATCATAAAACTTTAATTAAACGTGGAAATACGATTTAAAAAATAGCCTGGAACACTCTCTGCATTAGCACCAATTATTTTTATTGGTATTTTTAAAATTTAGAATAATAAAAATTTTTTATTTGATTCATTAGACACAGCACCAACAAATGTTAAAAAAAAAAAAACAAACAAACAATTGGCATGCTGACAATTTGACAATTTTTTTTATTGAACTTATATTGGCAATGTTATTTTTAAGTTTTACCTCAAGGCAAAAAGTAGTAACATGGTACCTGAGATTATTCTGCCCAGCAATGCCAGGTAAATATCACTAGTGTGAGTGTGTGTATGTGAGTGTGTGTATGTGTGTGTGTGTATTACACACACATATACACACACACCCTATATTATATTTTTCATGAATTTGTATGTGACTATGTATTTTTACAAAGTAAAAACTATTCTTCATCCGAAACGCCAACTCTGTCGAGGAAGAGGGGAACAAAATAATAAAAGTCAATGATTTGTTTACTGGCAGGGAGACCTGATGCTGTCCGGGATTGAATGAGGATCAACAAATGTTTCACTCTCACATACTTTTATTGTCATTAAAATTGATGAAATTGCCAATTTTTCAATCAAATCGTTTGATTGACTACTAGTTAGGGACCCTCCCGCTCCACAGTGTATGAGAAGGAAGCTTCACATACCTCCCTGCAGTGACTTAGTTCACAATACACTGTTGTCTACATTGCACTGTAGAGAATCTACTATTGATTTTATAACATTCTGTAAATAATTGGTTGCATTAAGAGTTTAAAATGCCAAGTCAAGTGTCATGGTTCATTTGTGCTCTAAACAAACATTTATTTCAAACGATCCCCTGCCATATCAAATAACCAACTGTTGATATAATGAAATTATGTTCATGTTATGTGGAGAAACATTCTACATAAGGAACATTTTTACAGTGGAGTTCAAATACAACCCAGAACGAGGGGCTACGTTCCCTGCCTATTATCGTAGGTTCAAGACTATTTTTACAAAGAAACCGGAAGATATTTCTCTTTAGGAAACTGTTTGAATTTTGTACTCGATATTTGGTGAAAGAGACAGCCTTTTTCATACAAGGTATAAGTGCTTGAACATACAAAAAGAAGAAACTGATGATATTGCCACATATGCCGGTAAAGTCAATGCCCAGTGTGAACTATTTAAATTAAAAGATTTGTTAGTTGACATGTTTAAGTGTTATATATTTGTTCAGGGACTGACAGCACAAGGATTTAAGGTCAAGGATTTTATCGATTATGGAGCAAGATCCAGAAATTAACTTGCAAAAAGTGACAGAAGAATGTCAGAAATTTATAAATGTGAAAAGGGATACCACTAGGATAGGGGGAAAAACTACATCCCACGTCCTAATGTTAAAACAAAAAACATTTCCCAAGAACAAAGGAAAAATTTTGAATGTTGGAGCTGTGCGGGTTCGCACTTAAGAAAAAATTGCCCTTTTGAAGACCAACCTTGTGCCAAATGTGGTTTAGTCGGACACCGAGCTTCCCAGTGTCGAACTAAACAAAATAAACGAAGACAAAAATTTAAGTTTAAAGTAAATGTGGTGTTGTCAAAAGAAAAAGTGAGACAAGGAGGTAAAAGAAAATTTGTCAAAACCAAAATAAATGGTCACAAAGTGAAACTATTTTTGGATACAGGTAGCGATATTTCAATTATCAACGAAGTGACCTGGAAGAGAATTGGTTCTCTAAAACTAGAAAAAACATTTAAAATTGCCAAAGGAGTATCCGGAAAGAGATTAAAATTCATGGGAGAATTTAATTGCAATGTATCCATTGGATCAAATCTTTTTCTACAAAAGTGTCAGTTGTTCCAGGTACAAATTCTTGCCTTTTCGGAATTGATTGGATCGTTTTGTTTGATTTATGGGAGCTACACATAAATTCATTTTGTAACAGTGTGAGTGTAGCTGAAAAGAAAAATTCCAAACAAAATGAGGTTTTTCTTACAGTCTTGAAAAGTGAATTCCCCGGTTTTTTTCTGAGGGGTTAGGTATGTGTACTAAGACCAAAGTGAATTTTGAACTAAAGCAAAATATGAAACTTGTTTTTAAGCCAAAAAGAAACGTGCGTTTTTCTTCAAAAGAAGATATTGAAATTGAACTGCAGGGAAATGGTGTAGTCGAAAAAGTCGACTATTCTGAGTGGGCAAGCCCCACTGTATATGTTAAAAAGAAAAAGAAGAGGATTCGGGTATTTGCCGATTTTTCTACAGGCCTCAATGACTGTCTTATGGATCATAGTTATCCACTCTCATCCCCTAAAGACATTTTTACAAAGCTGAATGGAGGGAAAATTTTCACCAAAATTGATTTATCTGAGCCTTACCTTCAGGTAAAAGTCAGTGAAGAATGTTCGAAATATTTGTGTATCAATACCCATTTAGGACTCTTCAGACTCAAAAGGCTCCCTTTTGGTTTGAAAGTAGCTTCAGCGTTATTTCAGCAAATAATGGACACAATGCTTGCCGATTTTCGTTTTGCATTTGTATATTTGGATGACATTCTTATAAAAAGTAGAAATGTGCAGGAACATAAGGAGCATATCAGAACAGTTTTCCAAAGAATTGAGGAATTTGGTTTCAATTGAGTGCCGAAAAATATGAATTTTTTAAAAGCAGATAAAATATCTGGGTCAAATCATTGACAGCCAATGCAGAAGACTGGATCCTCAGAGAACAGAAGCCATTGATAAGATGCCAGCACCTAGCAATGTTGCCCAGTTACAATCTTTTTTGCGTTTAGCACAATATTATGCTATCTATATCCCAAAAATGCATAAGTTGAGAGCACCATTGAACGAATTATTAAAAAAAGGATGAAAGTGGATTTTGTCAAACGAGTGCCAAAGTGCATTTGAAGAGATTAAGAAATGCCTGCTATCTGATTTAGCACTGGCACACTTCGATCCACAGAAGGAATTGATTGTGGCATCAGATGCAAGCGATTATGATATAGGAGCAGTACTTCTCCATAGACTGGAAGACGGATCAACAAAGCCAATAGTTCATGCTTCCAGATCACTTTTGCTTGCAGAGAGAAACTATTTTCAAATTGAAAAATAAAGTTTGGCAATAATTTATGCAGTTAGAAAATTCCATAGATTTATTCATGGCAGGATTTTTACGCTGCAGACTGACTACAAGCCCTTGTTGACTATTTTTGGATCTAAAAAAGGCATACCCACTCACACTGCAAACAGACTTCAACGATGGAGCATAATTCTGTTGAATTATAATTTTAAAATGGAGTACATTTCATCCAAAAATATCGGACATGCAGATGGACTATCCAGATTGATTCAAAAGTGTGCAGAACCTTTAGCGGACACAGTGATAGCTGCATTAAGAGAGGAAAAAGAACTCTCCGGACTGCTGTGCAACACGATTCGAGAGTTACCAGTGGACGACATCAATAAGGCAGCAGAGACGGATGAATTCATTGTAAGAATGAAAAACCAGGTGCAGCTAAATGATAAGTCAAAGAAAGACTAAAAAATTTCACCATTTTCGATTTGCTCACAGACTTTATTGTATGCAGACAGAGGCATCATACCGGCCACACTGCAAAAGAGAATGCTAAAAGAATTCCATAGCAGTCATCTAGGCATGTCTAAAATGAAGGCCTTGATGCGCGGATATACATATTGGCCTAATATGGATCGGGACATTGAAAAAATGGTAAGAGAGTGTCAAGGATGTCAGCTAGCAGCAAAGACACCATCTGTACAGATACAAATGTGGCCGAAGATGGATGCACCATGGATGCAGTTACACATTGACTATGCAGGTCCGTTGAATGGACATTACTTCTTAGTGGTTGTCGACAGCTTTACAAAATGGCCGGAAGTGCTTAAGTGTAAACATCCAACATCAACTAGTACTATAGATGCATTAAGACATCTCTTCAGTCGTTTTGGAATACCTAAAACTATTGTCAGTGACAACGGCACCCAATTTACCAGCAAAGAGTTTGAAGAATTCTGCAAGGCCCTATCCATTGAACATTTAACAACTGCAATATACCATCCAAGGGCAAACGGTCTCACAGAGAGATTTGTTGATACGTTCAAAAGAGCTTTAAGAAAACACCAAGGAACGGACACTGATGAGAAGAATCTTGAAAATTTTTTGTCTGTATAGGATCACTCCTAACCCAAACACGAATGCCGGTTTGTCACCAGCTGAACTAATGTTCGCACGGAAAATCAGATCCATATTTGACAGGATTTTACCAAATGCAATCAAGACAACAGCAATGAGAGAAAATCACTCGACAAGGTTCTACAAACCTGGTGACAAAATATTCTTCTTGAACTATAAGATTGGGAAAAGCTTTTGGGAGGAGGGGATGATTATAAAAAGAATTGGACACATGCTATATTCGGTAAGAAGTAGTAAATTTGACTGTCGCAGGCATATGAATCAGCTAAGACATCGACACACTGGTGACTACAAAAAAGGCAGAAGATAATGAACTGCCCTTAGAGGTATTGTATGATTCTTTTAATATTCCTCTACCCATAGCACAACCTACTCCGAGAGTAGTATCTTCTACTCCAGGGCAGAGAGTACCAGTTTCACCACCAGCTCCACCCCCTCAAACAGTGTTTAGGAGAAAAAGGACAAGGGTGAAAAGAAAAGTTAACCGACTGAGCCCCAGACCTAAAAACAAACAGTATTAAGCAAAATTCTCCAAGGAGAAATAGGCTTGAGGGGAGGTGTTATGTGGAGATAGGTAACCAACCCGAAACATTTTACATAAGTCACCGAGTCACCGGTTTTCACCGGACCTTAAAAAAAACAGAGACTTCTCCCTGAACATTAACACACTGTATTTGTCTCTATGTAAATAAACTTCTCTTTCAGTATTCAAACCACAGTGTATATTTATTTATTCCTTTCACGGAATACTTTATCTTTGATATGTCCGAATAATAGGCCACCTTAGGACATATCAGTTTACATAATCACTTGAATTAAAGTTAAATGTTAAAAAGTCAATTGTGCTCTAAGCAGAAACATTAATTTTGAATGCACCCCTGTCTTATAAAAGAATCTACAATTAATTTTATAGGCTGGGCCTTTTTGCTTGCGTGGTGATAAAACTTCTTAAATGAACTTGAGATGTTAAGTGTTAACTTTGGTCAAAATCAGACTTCTTTTTTTAATCAGATTTTTTTGATTATCGATACTTATTGGACACATTCTGATACGAAATCTTCATAAGAACACTCCCACACACATCAAGTATCTTCGTGTAAAATTTTAAAGAAATCGGCCCAGCCATTTTAGAGTCCATAGGAAACGAACTCATACACTAAGTTCCTTTTTTATAATAGAGATTATATTTATCTTAGTCTGTCTCAATTTCACTTTTTCTCTGAAACTTCTGGCTAAAAATTTTGGACCATTGTTATGACACTGTGCAAGAAATTTATTATAGTATGTGTTCGATGCACAGTTAGAGATTAGTCACCACAATGCCACCTTTTTTTTTTATGGAAATTGTTCAAGACAAGTCATATGATGTAAATAAACTAACCAACAATAAGTATTAGAGGGATAGATTCTGCCCCATAAAAACGGCAATTTTTCCCCTTTGTCAGTTTGTTATTCCCAGTGGATTTGTTGGATTTCTTTAACTATTGTCGTCAAATTAATGTGTTAGAATGCGATTCAGTCTACGTGCATGTATTAAAAGTTGTTGTTTTTAAATGTGGAATTGAGAATGAAATTTGCTTATATTTGCTGAAAAAAAAAAGTCGTCGCTGTTAAAAGAACTTAAAATGTGATTCGGACGACTTGTATGTATTTAAGTCATTTTTCAATGCGGAATTTAAACTGAAATCCTGTTGTGCTGAAAAGAAAAAAAGCTATTTTCAAACAAGAGTTATTTTATGAAAGTACAATAGGAGTTGAATTTTATTTTGTCTATGAAAAAAAAAGTTGTTGCTGTTAACTGACCTTAAAATGTGATTTGGGCAACTTGTTTGCATTAAAGTCGTCATTTTTCAACAAGGAATTTAAAAAGAAATCCTGTTGTGTTGAAAAGAAAAAGGTGTCGTTTTTAAATGATAGATTCATTTTATGAAAGTACAATTTGAGTCAGATTTTATTTTGTTTATGAAAAAAAAAAAAATGTTGCTGTTAAAAGAACTTAAAATGTGATTTGGATGAGTTGTGCATTAAATTCGTTTTTCACTGAGGAATTTAAAATGAGATCCTGTTGTGTTGAAAAGAAAAAAAGTGTTGTTTTAAACAAAAATTATTTTATGAAAGTACAATTTGAGTCAGATTTTATTGTTTGAAAGAAGTTGTCGCTGTTAACAGAACTTAAAATGTGATTTGGATGACTTGCATGTATTTAAGTTATTTTTCAATGCGGAATTTAAAATGAAATCGTGTTGTTCTGACAAAAAAGTTGTTACTGTTAAAAGAACTTACAATGCGATTCAGTTGACTTGTATGTAAAGTTGATTTTAAATGAGAAATTAAAAAATTAATTTCTGTGTGTCTGGCCATGGGCTAGCTGTGTCTAGCCGAGTATCGTGAGATAGCTGTCTGGCCGTGGGCTAGCTGTGTCTAACCGAATATCGTGGGCTAGCTGTGTCTGGCCGAGTATGGAGGGCTAGCTGTGTCTGGCCGAGTATGGAGGGCTAGCTGTATCTGGCCGAGTATGGTGGGATAGCCGTGTCTAGCAGAGTAGCCCACTTTTGCTAAGGAGTATCTGACAAAGATAGATACTACTTCCCTACCCAGTTTATGATCATGAGATCAGTGGGGAGTGTAGGGAAAATTTTGGTGTGACTGCAGTCATGGAGTCGGATTGCTAAGGGTGCCATGTGCAAACTTGAAACCCAACCGATGGGACACAGAAAGGCAACAAATCATCAGGTTTGATCGCGTCTTAATTTGCATGAATGAGACAATATAAGGCCGGCAGTGAAGAGGTCGAATAGCGAGTTGAGTTATTGAGAACGGCCTGAACGTGTTAGAGCCGATAATATTGCCAAGAATCCAGTTCAGGGTTTTTTTTTCTATTAGAAATTGCATTCAAGCCAGTCCGGTCCAAGAACATCCTTAACTGGTAGTTTTCTAATATGAAGTCATAGATGAGGCCACAGACGAAACGGCGGCATTGACTGCTGCATACTACTACTAGTTGGAGATGTAGCACGGGTCACAGACATTAATTTTCCTCATACTCAGGTATTCCGGCTTGAGGCATGAGTTATTCCATTTCAAGTTGGATTTTGATATCTTCTACACTGGTTGGGAGCAGCAGATCCACCATTGCAAAGCTTCTGCAAATATATTTTGCAGGGATCTTCAGATTTGAGAAAAGCTCTGCTATCTAATCTTTAGGGATCCCAGTCAGTTCATTTTTCTTAATGTTAGTTGTCAGCAACAACGCAATTCTCTTAGACAATGCATTCCCTGAACCTGGAACAGTCTTGATGACATTGCCTTTGGTCAATTCCTTGCATGTTTGGTTTCATTTTATGGCATATCAACCTTTTTTGTGGTCATTTAATTCTGAATCTGGTAATAATAGTTTTATGCTTGAAATTCTTTATATCTACAAATATTTATTCATGGTGTTTAGTTTGGTTATTTTGTAGATAAAAATTGTTTTTACTTTTGGATTTACAGAACATGATTGAGTTTTGGAAAAGGAAAAGGAAATAAAACAATAACAACAATGTTTAGTGCATTTCAGCCAGGAAATCAAGATTTTCAAACTACTCAGTCTGGTGGCACCAGCAATTCCTTGTAGGTAGAAGGCGCAGGTGACATCCGAGACTAAGATCTTTATGGCCTCACGTCTTTGCTGATAATGACTGGAAATGAGAAAGAGTTGCCCACAATGGTGATCTTTGTGTCTGTCCGAAGAGGAGGACTTGTCAGAATGGCCACAACTAAATAAATCTGGCATTTTCTGCATCCGAGGAAACAACAACCAATCTTATTTTGACGCCATCGAAAATAGTATATATAATAAATTCCATAGTTTGTAACAGTATCCATTGGACCAATCAAATTCCCACAATGTGACAAAGAACCAAGAAAACAAAACATTGTATCTAATGAACATAAAAAATATCAATTCTGCAATTTGGGGGAAGGAGAGATACACCTGTGTATAATTTAAAACTAAAAACAAATAAAAAAAAAACAATGTAAACAAATTGTGTTTGAATCTTTTACATTTGTTTAATTTAAAAAAAAAATCAACATAGCAAGCAACAAAGAACAGATTCCAAGAAGACATTGCTTTATATATATATATATATATATGTGTGTGTGTGTGTGTGTGTGTATTGGAAATAAAAAGGAAAACCTAAATCATTTGTGAGTTCATTACCGTTTCATCTTCAGTCAAAAACTTCCTCAGGATGATTGATTTGAATGAAGTTAAAATCACAAGTGCATTACTTGGAAATACCTTGTGTGTGACGTGAAAAATATTCAATTCCAAAGACCATGTCCTGTCAGAAAGAAGAGGGGAAAAAAAAACCCTCCAAACTTTTTCACATTACATACACACCAGGTTATTTTCAAGTAATGCAGCATTTGCAATTTTAATTTATTTCCTTCAAATCAATTTTGAAGTGTTTTAAAAGAAGATGAAATGTTGATGAACTACGAGTAACAAATGATTTAGATTTTCCTTTTTATTTCCATTTTTCCTCATACATATGTCACCATGTTTTGCTTCAAGCTTCCAACTTTCTCACAAATACAGATGCATGTCACTATTCACATGTAACAATGTAGAAATTAAAAAAAAAAAAAAAAAAAAAATATTTATTAAAATATTATTTATTCATATGCTCTTCATTAACTCCAAATCTGGAATGGTGGTCATGAATGCTAAGATTAGGAGTTGAGATTCTAAAGATCATATGGCAGACATTTTCACTGCCGTACAATACTTAGACTGGAACCCATATTAATCAGAATGTTCCTGATTATAATTTATGTAACTAGACTGTAAATGGCCAAAGCAGTTTATGATTTGAAAGCTGTTAAAAAAAAAAAAAATCAAAAGGTTGATGACACTAAAGCATAAAATGCAATAAAGTTAAGGTTAAAAATGTTTTTGGCCTCCCTCTCTCTATAAATAAAAAATAGAAAAAAAAATTCTAAAAAAATAAAAATAAAGCTGATGCATTTACTGATTTGAAGAAACTTATTAAACTCAGTTTTAACATAGAGGATGTTGGAAGTTAATTGACATTAACTTTAAGTCAGGGAAAAATTTTGGTGAATCAGAAGAACAGGTGACTAAGTCTGCAGCAAACAATATCAAATAAAAATTATTCTATCTTTCTAAAAAATAAATAAATAAAAACGAATGAATAAATAAAAGAATAGATAAATATTTAATAGCGTTTTTTATAATACTAAAAACAAATTCAAAACAGTGAAACAATGATGTTTAAGTTATTATTTTATGCAAAAAAATGATGAAATATGATATTTTTTATTCAATACTGTTTGCTGGGGACTTTGAGTTGCATATTTTCTGATTCAAACTTTTTTTTTTTATTTAATGTTGATACCAATTGACTGTTTGGCAACAGCTTGACCATTTTAGATCTGCTTCATAAATTGCAATCGGAAACATTTGGGTCAATTTAGGTCCCTTCGCATGTCCAAAAGTTACATTATGAAAATTATAAGAAATAAATAAAAATCTATGAGTATTTTGCAACATAGACAAACACACAAAAAAGCGGTAAAACCCCCCCCAAAAAAACAAATAAATGTTACCAAAGACAAGATAGTTTACTCTTTTACCTACCTGAAGAAGTTATTTTGTTTTAATTTATTTTATAGCGTTTATTTCATTTGAAGTGCAAGTAGTGCTGAGTCTTAAGTTAGAACAAGTAGAAAATGGCTAATGGTCATCTGGGGAGTCTCGATAATCACTCAAAAATCGAAAATTAAACAAACTAGTAGAAACCCACTCAATAAATGTCACCAATCGAGCAAAAATGAAATGTTCTACCAGTATTTTGTTCAATTTTCGATTTTGAGCGATCATTGAGACTCTAAATGACCGTTTAATGTCAGCCATTCCTTTCTTGTTCTAACTTAAAACTCGACACTATTTGTTTTTTGAATGAATAAATGCTTTGAAATAAGTTAAAACACAAAAACTTATCCAGGTAGGTAAAAAAATTAATTTATTTTGCTATTTTTTATATATTTGTTTATGGACAACTTTTTCATTTTGCCATTTATACTGAAGAATACTCAACTTGAAAATCCTACCTGAAATTTACTTTATTTAGTGTTAAAAAGAAAAGAAAAAAAAGAAGTTCTTTACAAATTGTGTAAAAGTCTTTCCTAAATAAGGTTAAACAGAATTTAAAAAGCAAGAATAAAATGGTAACAACATGCTAGTCAATCATTTAAGAATTAACAAAGTATTGATAAGAAAATGGTTGCGAAAAGCAAATTTTTTGCATAAAGAACAATTTTAGTACATATGCAGAATATGAACCGTGTCGAAGTAATAATGCCATTATTTAGAAAATCGTTTTTAACATGTCACAGCTATGTTTCTACCAGTACTTTGCTTAATTTTCGATTTTTAGATGATTAACTCAACTCCAGATAATCCTCTCATGCCAGACATTTTTCTTGTTCTAACTTAAATTCGGCACTACTTTTATTTCAAAGCAAATAAACGCTTTAAAATAAGTTAAAACATAAAAACTTATCCAGATAGATAGAAGAATAACTTATCTTGTCTTTGGTAACATTTATACGCCCCCCCCCACCTCTCACTTTTTCATTTTGTTGTCTATACTGCAAAATGCCCAAATTTTCTTTCTTTTTATTCAAACTTGCCATAATTGTAAGCACAAAAACGGACCTGCAATGACATGGACTCCGTTTTTGTGAAAAAGCTGGAAAATTAAATAAAAATCAGTGATAAGTCAGATTTACTAAAAAAAAAACAAACAAACCTAAAAAACAAAGCAAAACAAAAGACAATTTACTCTAACATATTCTCAGCTTCTTTGTGAGAAATTTGGTAAATGTCCATATGAATTTTGATAATAGCTTCTGCTAACATTACTTTAGAAACATAGTCTTCATATTTTAGGTGTTTCTTGCAGAAAATATTAAAGAGTCCCTCCATGATGCTCTCGAGCTGTTTCGGAGAAAGATGGCCGACCTGACAATGGAAATTCAAGCGTCGCCTATCCGGACCACCTGTCTTGTACATCTTGTGGCGCCAGCTTGCTGTCTTACCTTCGAAAATCTTACGTAGATAGTCTTCACTCTCTTTTATGATTCGAATAATCTTTTTAGGTGCGAGATCGTGAACACTTGTGACGCCAAGTCTGGAACTGGAGGCGCCATCTTCGGAGTTCTTATGTTTAACACTCTCATCTTTCAGTTCTTTCACTCTTGATGTTTTCGAGGTCCTCTTTAATCTTGACTTGGTTTTAACACTTTTGCTATTGTCACTTTGACTAGGATTTACTCTGTCTGGATGGCTATGAGTGGAAGTATCTAATTTACTTGGACTACCTTTTGGAGATTCTAATAAGGAACCGGACTTTGGTTCAAAGTTGTTTGAAATGCTACTTGGACTGCCGGTACTGAAAGTCTCATTTGCACTGCCAGTAGCACTGGATGGACTACACTTATCTGAGATTCCATAATAGGGTAGATTTTCACCTGAGGAAGTTGAACCATCACTATTATTATCCAATGAAAACCTGTCCGACTGATAAGACAATATGGAATCGGAAAGGGAAGCCCCATTGAAAGATAAATCTCCAATCCAATTATCATTAGGTGAATTTAAGGCATGATTACTTTCCGTTAGTCTATCCGAGTGTTCCTGGGGAGAAAGTTCCACTTGCCCATTATCGGTGTCGGGAGAAGAACTTTCAGCATCATCTTTAGATAGTTCTTTATCGTTTCTTTCCACACGTCTTTGATACTTCCTGGATCTCTTCTGTCTAAGGCGTTTCACCCGGCTGACGATAGACTTCAGTCTCTCCTTTATTGAAGTGTCTTCCCTGGGAATGTCCAAAGCCTCTTCGTTTTTGTCCGAAGTACCTACCGGATCACTTGGAGAATTGTTGTCCTCATTGGACGGCAGCTGACTAAAATAACTGCTGATGCTGACAGTCTGCTGCTGGGAAGATGACGTCAGCCCTTTGGTGTCGTTCACGACTTTCAATAAGTTTTCGATCCCTTTTTCTATTTGGCACACGAAGATCACCATTTTCTCGTTTTTAAAATGGAAGTCATGAAACTGACTATCAACGTCGTTTTTCGATTTGTTCATGACAAGAAAATATTGGCGAGCAGGGTTTTTCTTAAAAGTATAAGCCAATCGAATTGTGTTACCGGAAAGGATATTGTAAAGGGGGTCGTCCTTTTTAGATTTGTCGTTGGTAGTTGAACTGAAGGCTTCGGATCGCTTAAAAAGTGGAGTCTTGATAAGCTGTGTCACTTCTTGGAGGTGGCGGTCTTTGAACCAGAACTCGGATTGAGAAGTTTGATTTGTGGAAAGAGAGTTAATGGGATGAATTTGAAGTTGCATAACATACCCTTCGGTTTGGACATATTCGGTAATGCATTCATGATAAAACTTTGTGCTCGACATCATTATATATTTAATAAAAAAAAAAAAATAAATAAAAAAAATAAAAACGTAGTTAAAAATAAACTTTCAGAAAAAAATTTAAATGTTAAACGAGCAAAAATAAGATTTTAACCGAATTTACGAGTTAAAAAAAAAAACAAAACAAAAAAAAACAGAAAAGGAAAAAAAAAAAAAAATCAAAGTCTATTTTTAGTTTGTTTTCTTTTCATCCGCGTAAGAATTGGTGATTCCAATGCATTACAATTTTTCAAAAAAAAAAAAAAAGTCAATCAGCCTAGACGATTTTAAAGTTTTGTGTGCGTATGCAAATCTCAGTATCATTTTCTCGGAGGAAAAACTGTATGTATCCAAAAAATAAAATGCATTATTTTAAAATCACATAAACAAACATTTTTTTTTTCTAATTTAAATTATGAAAGATTGCTTAAAAACAATCAACTTATCAACTTTATTAAAGTAAACATCTTTTGTGTGTGTAGGTGACTTATATTTTATTTTTATTTATTTATTTGTTAGGATAAGTTTTCAAACAACAGACGGTACGTTGTTATTTCGGTGTTTTTTTTTTTGTTTTTTTTTGGTATTTCATCAATATGATCGCATTTCATCAAATAGCTTACATTATCATGTTTTGTAGTCGAAGATATATTGGAAAAAAATTATTTAGAAAAGTAAAAAGAAAAAATGCACACACAAACAGGCGACAAAAAAACAAAACAAACTTGTTTCGTAGAGCTGATTGAAATTATAGTTGCGTATTCCTGAGCGACTTCCAAACAGAAAACTTTTGGAGCCAATTGTACGTCTTAAAGAAAAAAATGTATTTTCATTTGTTCTTGTCTTCTTTTTATACCCCAAAGGAGGGAACAATACGAAGATGGAGTGCAAAGGTCAATCGTAGACTGAACATGATGGTCTTTTTTTGACTACCGGGAAAGACTCTCCATTGTTTTATCAAGAAATGTTTTTTGTTTGATTTTGTTTTTGTTTAAGCAATTAGAGTGACCTCCCTTAGTTGAGTGGAACTCTCCATTGTAAAACAGGAGGCGAATGGATTCATACATGTAAATATGGAGGAAGAAGAAAATCAACGTATGGAGGATTTTGTTCGCGAATTATTCACAAAGACTGAAGATTTCAAGTAAGATGTAATTTCCTACTACCAGTGGCATAAAAGTCGTTTTCATATCACTGACGAATAAACCTGGAATCGGAATTATTAAGTTTGAACGAAATTTTATATCTAACTATATTTACACAATGGATTTACCCGTGGAGGAGTAGTGAAAGGAGATAATTACGCCTTGAAGGGGGAGTCATATGGCGGGAGTTTTCGATTTTAGATTAAACACATAGGAGGGGGGGGAATCACATTGAAAAACTTTTTAGTTTGTATATACGAGTCGAAATATTTTATATTGTGGTTTGATATTAGATTTAAAAAAGTATGACAAAAGTAATAGCGATTTAAATTGTATTATAGGTACCGTTTGAATATCTCGCCTATTTCGCTTTCGTCCACGTTTTAGATAACTATGATTGATGGTGGCTTAAAAAATAATTATAAATAATAAAAAAAAAAACACACACACACACTTCATTTTATTTCTGGACAAGAAATAAGATACCCTGCTTCGACCTGAAAGCTTCAACGTTCGAAAAGAATATTTACATCGGCTGAAACGTTATTAATATAATAACCTAAATAAGCATAGTATTTAGTCTGAATATTATGTCTCGAGTTTAATTAGGGAAAATTGTTCTCATACAACACTTAATCGTTTCTGTTTTCAGGTTTAAATGAGACATCCTTCTAGACCGAGACAATTCAAAACCTATTTTTCCAATCCAAAGTGTCCCATTTTAGGGGAATTGGATTGCCCCCTCCATCCCATTAAAACTCGACCTTGTGTTTAACTCTGCTCTACGAAAAGGTACCCGAGTTCAGAAATATGCACCTAAAGAAAGTCGATCGAAACGCGAGTAGGGAAGATGAGAATATTAATACGAATAATACAAGTTATCAATCCTTATAAAAAAAAAACAAAAAAAACTGAACAATACAAGTGTTGCGAATCAGATAAAAAAAAATAAAAATGGCCGCAAGCGATTAAAAGCGAGAATTAAAGTTTAATGCACTCTTTAAATCGCTGACGAGCGAGCGCTGTTCTTTTTTTTTTATGCCATAACTATTATCACTGTTTAAGAATATGAAACATTTTTTTCACATAAAACAAACTTCGAACATTCTTCTCCGACAAAAATTGTGCATCTACAGAATATTAACCGAACAAAGCCGACTTTTATCGAACTAAAAACTTAAGTTAGGGTTTCTTATACCCCAAAATACGCCAAGTTAAGGTTAAACAGAATTTAAAAGCAAGAATAAATCGTAAAAACATGTTAGTCGACCATTTTAAAAATGATTGAAAAGAAAAGGGTCGCGAAGAGTAAATGTTTTGCATAAGAACTCAGTTTTGGTACTTATGCAGAATACGGGCCATGCGGAAATAATAACGTCATCATTTAGAAACTGATTTTGGTAAGTTTTTACGACGTGCCCCCCACCCCCCCACCATGTTAAGAACGGCTTTCGGAATAAACCCCAACCTCGAAAGCCGTCCTAAACATGAGGGGGTATTCCGAAAGCCGTCCTAAACATGAGGGGGTATTCCGAAAGCCGTTCTTAATATGGGGTGGTTAGGGGTATTTATGCTACACTGAGACAGGTCGTAAAAAAAAAAATACCCTGATTTTTAACATACCGACTCATATTGTTTAATTTTCGATTCTGAGCGACTACCGAAACTAAACTCCACGGATAACCGTCTGATGTCAGTCATTTTTTTTGTCCTTACTTAAAGACGCGGAACTATGTGTTTCAAAGTAAATAAACGCTTTACAATAAGTTAAAACAAAAATTTATCCAGATAGAAGAGTAACTTGCCTTTGGTAACAATTTTGTTTTGTATTTTTACCGTCTTTTCATTTTGTTGCCAACTTGAAAATCCTATCTAAATCTAGAGTACCTCAATTTTATTTACGTTAAAATTTTAATTAGAATTTTATTTCCGTTATACAATATAGTATCAAAAGTCGATTTTATTTTTTATCCAACATTAGTGCGAATACCACTCGAAATGAGTGAGATATTCCAACAGTCACTATAGTCCCATTGAACTAAACGAACTAATGTCAAGTGAGATCTTTGTCATTTAAGGTTACAGCGAGTCTTCTTGTTCTTTCGTTATTATGTCTGACATAACGTGTTGTCAAACTCTTAATTGAGTATTACATTATTTAAAGCAATTCGATATTCAATTAAAGAACAACGCCACCTTAAAATATATAGAAATTAATATTTTCGGTTTTTATTAAGATATTTTTGAAACTTCTTTTGTGATATAAAGACAATTCTAGCAGCTGTTTTAGGTTTAAACGTGTCAAGAAGACATCATCCATGAAACTTAATCCACTTGGACTTAAATTGGTAGTTTTAGCTTTGTTCTTCGTGATTAAAGAAAAATAAAATAATTTAAATGTATCCAATGTAAGTACACACTCACTACGACAGTTTAGACATTTTTAGTTTCAGTTCATTTGTATTCCTTTCGACAAAGAAAGGAAAAAAAAAATGAAGTTACGCCGGTTTTGTAATTGCTGCTCTTGCAAAACCGGCATGACTTAATATAGTTTCATTAAGCATCATAAGACATCTTTAAATCGTATAAATACTTTCAATTCTTTAAAAAAATATCAACCATGTTTTTTATTGTTTATTTTTTTTTAAAAATACGATGTTAGTTGTTATAAACTGTCACTTAAAAATCAAAATTAATTCTGGTGGATTTAATTTCGTAATGAAATAAAAAGTATTTTATCAAACTCGTTTTAAATTTTTCGCAAGGCCTATTTATTTTCCATTTGGAGAAATAAATCGATTAATAAGTAAATATTTTTAAAATTCACCTAGTGGTGAGAGAAACACTAGAAAATGTCACATTTTTATTATTATAGAAATATAAAAAAAAACAACAAAAAAAAACAGTGCTTCTACAGAATCTGAATCGAACCAAACTGACGTTTGCAAAACTAAACAAACTTGGCTTAGGATTAAAAAAAAAAAAAATTTCGGTTCAAATTCTCTAAAAGTATCCCCCCCCCCCAAATAAAGGAAACAAAAGAAAAAATAATACACTTTGCTTTAAAAGAGACCATATTGCAATTTCATCTACTTCTTCATTAATAAAAAACTTATCACGTGAACAAAGTTTTCTGAAATTTTAGTAATTTCAGAATAATTTCAATTTACTTTATAAAGATAATTTAAAAAAAAATTATTTGGTTACTCTCGTCTAATATCTGTTTGAAATAATAATAAAACATTTTTTTAGCTGTATATACGCTTTCAGCGTCACAAATTCTACGTTGCAATTTAAGATGTAAAACAAAATAAAAATATTCACAAGGATTTAATTTAATAGGTTTTGTATTACAATAGACAGAAGTACGAAAGAGTTGCCAAAAACAAATATAATTGTTATCAAAGGCAAGATAAGTTATTTTTCCACCTAACTGAATGAGTTTTTAATGTTTTTATTTAATGTAAAATGTTTATTCGGTTCGAAAAACGAGTAATGTTGAACGCTGCCGGAGAACAAGAAAAGATTGGCAATAATGTCTTTGAAGACTCGATAATCACTTCAAAATAAGAAATAAAACTAAACAGTGGTAGAAACCCACTCTATAAAGGTTACCATGACATTTTCGAATCTGTGTATAGTAAAATAAATCTGAGTCTCTGAAATCTGTCTAAGCAGTAAATTTTCAGTACGCAGTTATCTTGAAATTTTCTGATGACTACAATTAAAACATGTAATCAAATTATTTGTGGTTTTATAATTTAATGATCAAACAATACCGTACTAATTAGTTTATATTATTACGATATTGTGTGGTCATTAAATTATTAATTGAACCAAATTCTTATGAAACTAATCCTAATTCCTAATTTTACTTTCGACAATGTTGACAATTGTAGGTCTATAGACAACACGCTCACAAAAATGTCACATGACTTGTGTAATATGTAAAATCCCACCTCAGGAAAAATGAAACGAAATACGTTTTGATAGTTTTTTGTTTAAAAAAACTGGGAAGCGACAAATTTTTTTAATCTTTTTTGACTTCCAAAAAAAAAAAAAAAAAAAAAATTATTTTTAATGGTTTCATTGTTATCAAGTAAATTTTTTTTAGGGGTTAAACGACGCTGGGACACACAGCGTAAAAAATACCGGCCTTTATTATCTGATTAAAAAAAAAATGTCAATATTGAGTTAAAAACCGTAACATTTACTTTTTAATAAGAGATTTGTTCATTTGTTTCATACGAGAATTTAGAATGCGAAAGTATTTACAATAAAGTTTTTTTTTTTCTTAACTTTTTAAACCTTGTGCCCCTGTTTTAATAGTAACCATCTTAAAGCCGAAAAGTTCAAGATACCCAAAAATTCTAATTTAACCTTTGTCAAATTCCTGTTGTCTGCGAACACTTTAAACAATTCTTCTTAAATTATCGACTCGTGGTTTTTCAACGCTTCCTTTTTATTATTCAAGTCTGTTAATAGTTTTTCTTCTAATAATATTTTAAAAACCATTTTTGGTACAATATTGATGGTTGTCAGCAGTAACAATAACTTTTCTCATTTTTTTAAAAAATTTTTTATTTCTGGATCATTCAAGGCTAAGAATTGATTTTATTTAACATTTTTGGCAAAATAAGTGAGCAGATCTGATTAATCCAAAATTAAAAAATAAAAAGCAATTAAAAATAATTATTTAAAAATAAAAAAAAATATGAAAAAAACGGCAACAAAACTCCCCGCTTTACCCCCACCCCTTCAATCTCGAACGAACGTCCTTGTGGAAGCCACGTGGGATGAATGCACGAAGAAAGAATTTTTTTTTTTAGTTTCATTCTTTAAATATTTTCATTATGTTTTTAAAATTAGTTAAAATAAAGATAAAAGAAGCGGTTACTTTTAACAAAATTGTTTTTGGGTTAATTTTAGTAAAAATTAATGGAATTTCGTAGAGACCGCATATATTTTTTTCCCCACTAAAATTTTATTCTTTTATCTCGCGCTGTCTGTGAACAGAAAAATAAAAATGACGATTGATTTATTTTTTGTACAATTACGCATCTTGAAAACAATAGGTTAAAATTACATTTATTGCATGCATCAGCAAATTAAAAAAAACAAAAAACAAAAACGATAGAGATTATTTCTTATTCCATGGAGTTTCGAAAATTTACACGTTTCTCATCAAGGGAAGTAAATAGTCCAGTGATGTCAAAAAATTTTTTTTTTTTTTTTTTGGAACAGTCAAAAAAAAATTGAAAGTGTAGAAATTGGGGAATCTATTTGCAGGAATGAAAATAAAGTAGAATTCAAGATCTAAAAAATAAAACCCAGTATATATACACTAGTAGGGAAACCCGACGTTGGCCGGGACTTAATTAGGATTAACAAATGTTCCACACTTAAAATACTTTTATTGTCATCAAAATCGGCGAATTGCTAATTTTTCAACCAAATTGATTGATTCAATGCTCTAGTCGTAGATCCACCACAGCACACGGGGAGAAAGTTTCACATGTCTCCCGGCAGTGGCTTAGTCCACAATACATTGCGGTGTACATTGCACTGTAGAGAACCGACAGTTGGTTTTATAAAATTATTTTTATATAATGACTTGAATTAAAGTTTAAAATACAAAAGTGTCATGGTCCAATTGTACTCTAAACAGAAACATTCTTTTTGAACATACACCTATCTTATCAAAGAACCTACTGTTGATTAGAGTTGTACCGATTAATCGACAGATAATCGGTAATCGGCCACTTTCCTGATTAATTGGTAATCAGCTAATTATTTACTTTTCTCTTTCCTATTAAATTTAAATAATTTCATCACTGCCAAGAAACTCATCAGATAGCATTGACTCATTTATGTAGTAATTGCCAATTTAACTTAACATTTTATTAAGTGTCTAGCCACTATTATGGCTTTTTGCTTTTGTTAACTAAAATTACAAAACAAAATACAATTTCCAATTTTCAAATGAATATAATTAAACAATTAGATAAGAAAAGAAATTACAAACCAACTACAAAGTACAACTTGTAATTCTTTAAGTGAATAACTATAAGCTGAAGTTCTGCACCTGCTGCTGCTCTACTTCTATTCTTGCTGCCTCCTCGGCTTTCATAGTCTCCTCAGTATTTTAAGTTGTAATATAGAAAATTAGTTTCTCTATTCTCAGGACACAGCCTGTTCCTCATAGGTTCATACACATTACCTTCTATACTAAAGAGCCTTTCACACTCCACTGGTGAAGGTGATGCCCTTAAATATTTTGAGGCCGGTTTACTCAGCAGAGGTAAGGTCTTCCTTTTCCACCACTGAAATGGATCATCACCTCTTGCGAAAAGTTGTAAATGCCCAAGTTCTTTTATGCACTTAATCATGAGGGATTTACTCCTTTTGAGTTTAGATTGTGATTCTTGTATTTCTGTTGTAGTTGCAGTGTCCAGGTTTAACTCGACTTCTACCTGCTCTAAGTTTTGATTTGTTACTGTAGGCTTATTCGAAGCTAATTCATCAAAAATAGTTTGAAAGAAATACAGTTTTACTTTCACTTAACTCTCAACAGAGCTTGAAAAAATGTATCCTGCTTATTCCGCTTTATTATCATTAGTAAAAAGTAGATGTAGAATCCAATTCTTGGTGTTTCCCATGTCATTCTTTTAAAATTTAAATTAGAATCTTAAATCTAGTAAAGTAGACACAAGTTTTTATCATTTAGATGGCATGAAATATTGTTTCTATTGATGCATTGAATTGTTCAACAGTGGTTAAAATTCCGCTAAAGTCAGAAATACCAAAATTAAATTTAGATAGCTTTTGAAAGAAATAACCTCAAATCTAAAAGTGTACGTATTATCATCGATATGGTTGAATGTCTGTGACTTGCTTCTTTGGTGATTTCTTTAACTGGACAATTTTTTGAACAAGTCCCCATTTATAAATTGTTAAGGTAGGAATCTTATAGCGTCTCAAATTATCGGATGAAAAAAATGAGCAAATTTCTTATTAAAAAATTTGGGTTTGTGTGAATCATTCTGTTTCACATATATGCCATGAAAAAGTCCTTTCTGATTAATGTTTACCAGATAAAAAAATATCCTATTATTCTGAAGCCAAGTTCGTTTGCTTATTTTTAAACTGGTAAACATTAATCAGAAGACTTTCTGTGCATTTAAATTAAGGCAGAACGGTCCGCACCAACCAATAAATCATTTTAAACAATCACAGCATTAACTTAAAGCTAATACAAAAATAAAATAAAGATGTTAAAACAAAAAACAATAGTATTTATGCAGAGAACTTTTTGGAAACCCATTTCTTAACATGTGGAGGAGAGGGTGTTTTCCTAACTAATCTGTACTTTCACCTAACAATTTAATAAACAATACAAAACAAGTGATTTTTGCTACAAGCAGTGATGGACAACTGAAGCTTTTTCTTCTGTATGTGTTTGACTGGGCAAGGATTTGAGGGAACCTCCTCAAATGGATGAATGTAATCAGTGCCAAGCGAAGAATTCGACAGAATCACAAAGAAATACCAATTGTATAAATAACTCTATCGTTGATACATGCAGTTTTCTCTTTTATTAAAATTAAATTGATATTGAACATGTACGTTTACTTAATTACATCATCATAATAAACAAAGTGAATAACACTACATAAAATTATTACATTTTCTTGAGGATAATTTAACAAGTAAATAGTGTAAAGAGCTGACATTTGGATATCGCAGTCGACAGCATGTATTGATTAGGCATGCAATATTCCAGATCTGTATCTCTTAATAGTTTTGTGATATATGATTTTGAAATTAGTATATGTTTATGACATTTGCTACTTATTTCTGTAACCAAAATTGAACATATCTTAATTTTTATAATTAAGTTGCAGCTGGAATTGTTTAAAAAAAAAAATAGGCATAATAATCATTATGTATAGAATTATGTTGAATGTTCATATTTACTGTTATTTAATTCAGTTTTTTTAAAAATGGTCCATCAGTGCAATTTTGCTATTATAAATGATGCGATGTTCACTTTTCACACCTCAAAAATTAAGGCCGAAATGAAATTAGAAATAATTGTACTTTTACTTCCTATTGTCTTAAAACAAAGACTGATGAAATCATCTTTTGTGACATTTTTACTGTTTTTATTTTTTGTCAGTTGGTTTCAAAGTTACCATGTTATTTCCACATGTCTGTGCTTCTCCATCCTCAGGAGGGTAATGTATACTGTTGATTCTGCTTCATTATCATCAGTGGAAAGTAGATGGAGAATCGAATGCTAAATGTTTTCTATGCCAATCTTTTAAAATTAATATTTGCATTGTAAGTCGAGGAAAGTAGACATACATAAATTTTTATCATTTAGATTGGATGGAAATCTTGTTTCCATTGATAACCTGAATTGTTCAACAATGATAAGAAGGATTCTACTAAAGTCAGAAATACTAGAATTAGATTAGACAGCTTTTGACAGAAATAACCTCGGAGCTAAATTTGTAGGTATCATTAATGTGTTTGATATTCTGTGACTTGCTTCTTTGGTGATTTCTTCAAATGGACTCAGGAACTGGATATTTTTTCAAATAAATCTCTATTGGTAAGTTGTTAAAGTAGGAATCTTATCAACAGCACACACTATAACAGTTTTTTGTTGTTTATTTATATTCAGCATATAATATGCTGAATTCCACCATGTGGTCACATTTACTAATTGCTAACAGAAAGTGATTAAAGTGAGAAACTATATTTCTGTTAGATGAAATGGCTGTCTTCACAGTCTGAATTACAATGTATGATAGTTATTTTAAATCACATTTCCTGACACTAGCAACCATATTTGTTCTTGAATCCCGCAGGACTAGTAAAACTTTATTGAAGATTTTATATTCATCCAGAATCTTGTGCAATTCTGTACTTCTTGCATCTGTGTGTGCACTAGGAAATAGAACAGCTCTGCACTGTCCAAAATCATTTGAAAGCCAATGGCCTATCAAACTCGGAAAGGGAGCATTATCTGATGTAGCTGTCTAAATATCTGTCCTTCATAAAATGCTAATTTTTGTTTTACTTTTATAAATATATCAAATTATTTTACAGTGAAGTACTTTTTTGATGGAATGCTGTAATTTGAACAAAGTTTTTTCAAAAAGCCTATAAAATCCAATGTCAGATGTTACAGAATATGGTTGAATATCAACAGCAATCATTTCTCTTCTCAGATAATGAATCTCTTGTGACCTGTAATCATTAGATTTCAAACTTTCTTTTTGGCTAATATTCTCTTATAGTTTGGTGTTTAATGAAGGCTCGTAGTTGCTGCCACTTGTTCCTGAAATGTCTGTCCCTGAATATTCATTGTGTTTCCTTTTCTTATTTGCAACTTTTGCTTCTTTTGAATGAACATTTCTAAGATGGTTTAACATATTAGTCATCGTAAAAGTTTTTGCTGATTTGCCGTCCTTTGATGTAATAGATTGACATAACTTGCAAGCAGCTGTATTCTTACCCTTGGGATTGACATCAAAATACTTCCAGCAAAAACTGGTCGCCATAATAGTTGTTGTCAATATTTAGTTAATTTTTTACATATCAAACATAATTAATTTAAATATCTAATTAGTAATTTATTTCAATAAAATATACATTATCTAAACAAGAAAAAAAAAATGTAATGGTAGCAAGAGTTCAAAAATGAGGAACAAGAGTATGACTGATGAAGAATGCTTTATTTTCGGTTTGCACATCGTCGCAATTTACTTTACAATTCCTCAACATGAAAACTGAAAGATGAAGTAATAATTTTCTTTGGCATTGATTTAAGGTAAAAAATAATAATTTGATAAGAAGAGAAAGGAGTTAAATTTTCCATATGCTTACATCTGTTTTTCTTTTCTTTTTTTTTTTCACCCCAAACAAGGCACAGTGCTACTTTGATGTAGAGGGCTACTCTATTCGGGACATAAGTTGCAAGGATACTATGTATGGAGTTGAGCAGCAAGATGTTTATTCACATTACACTTGAACTTCTGCATTTCAGTACAGTTGGATAAGCAGGCACCCGGAAGAGAATTCCAAAGTCTGGCAGTTCTGAGGAAGAAACTACTAGAGTAGAAGGCTTTCTTACATCTAGGGATCTCTACTGTGTAGGGGTGGGACCTTGGTGCTTGTTGTGTTTGTTGGGGTATTTACATTGAGGAGGTACAAGGGCTTGCAGTTCATTGGAGCACCTACCATTAAAATACTTGTAAAACAGGAAAAGGGATGCAACATTTCGTCGGTGGGACAGAGGTTGAAGTTTAGATGACAGTCTAGGACCTATCAGGTTGGCAACTCTTTTGAACCCTGTCCAGGAGTGAGACTAGTAGCAGATGCACCCAAATGTGACAACAATACTCCATACATGGGGGAATGGTGGCCTTGTAGAGGTACAGGATGCTATTTGCCTCAAATTCAGTGCAGTTGTAAAAGTCTACATGTTAACAGCACGTCATGCCTGTTATTTGATAATATGGTTTAGACGATGCATGTCTCTTCGATAAATTTTCACTGGCAAGCAAAACTTGTCTTTGTTTACAATATAATTGATATTAGTATCATTTCTGACAACAAAATTTGCTGATAAATCTGCATTAGAAAAACTATTAATCGGTAATCGGCCAATTTGATAATCAGTACATCCCTACTGTTGATTATATACGCATAGTCAGTCTGCTTGTGTGGTGATAAAACTTCTAAAATGCGATTATGAGGTTAGGTTGAATCAGTGTTGACTTTGATCAAAATCAGACTGTTCCTCCTTTAATTGGATTTTTTTGATTATTGATTTTCAATACTTATCAAAGGCATTCTAATACAAGACTTTTCTAAGAACACTGCCAGTACCTTCGTGTAAAATTAAAAAAAAATCAGCCCTGCCGTTTCCAAGGCCATAGAAAACGAACTCTCACAGACACACGGTTCTTTTTTTATATAAATCTCTACTATTATATAAAATGAACTTTTTCTGTGAGGTTGTTCCCTATGGACTCTAAAACGGCTGGGTTGATTTTTATGGAATTTCACACGAAGGTACTTCATGTGTCTGGCAGTGTTCTTAGATAGGTTTTGTGTTGGAATGTTTACAATAAGAATCGATAATCCAATGAAAGAAGAAACAGGCTATTTTGACCAAAGTTAACATCTTACACAGCCTAACATCATGTGCATTTGAGAAACTTTTTTACCACACAAGCCGAAAGGTCCAAACATACAAAATCAGCAGTAGGTTCTGTGATATGACAGGGACATGTTCGAAATGAATGCTTCTGTTGAAAGCAGAATTTCATAATGATATTTTATTTTTTTTTTTATTTTAAAGTTAAATTCAGGCTATCATCACCGCACAAGTAATTCCAAGCATATAAAATCAACAATAGGTTCTTTGATATGACAAAGGCGCGTTCGAAATTAATGCTTTTGTTTAGCGTACGATTGAAGCATGATACTTGACTTTTGCATTTTAAACTTTAATTCAAGCCATTATGCCATTGTATATTAAAATAATTTTATAAAATAAACAGTAGGTTCTCTACAGTGCAGTGTAGACTAAAATATATTGTGAACTTAGTGACTACGAGAGGTATGCGAGGCTTAGGAGTGTGAAACATTTGTTGCTCATCATTCATCCCGGGCAACGTCGAGCCTGTGTGTACATTTCCGTACCAAATAGCTCTGTCAGTTTTCGGTCTAGAGACTTGAGATTTCACTAAGGAGTATTGAGATTTGGGAAAATCTTTTTAATCAGTTTTCGGCCAGAAATTTGGCTGTCAAGGGGTCAAAGTTCAATGATTTGATCTTTGAAAACTCTACCAAATTCCTCCAACAATTTTGTGGTCTAAATACTTGAAATTTTAAATGTAGGTTCCTTGGACATGGATCAAACATTTTAATTTGATTTGAGCCCCAAAAAATACATGTTAAGGCGTCAAAGTTAAAAAAATTTTTTACCTCTTCAGCCTCCACCAAATTACTCAGCCAATTTCTGGTCTAAACATTTAAAATTTTACATAAAGTGTATTCAGAGATAGAGCAAGTTTTTTTACCGGTTTGGATTGAAAATTTGAGCTGCCAAGGGGTCAAAGTTCAAAAGATTTAACCTTTGCGGTGTCTAGCAAACTACTTAGCCAATTTTGGGTCTAAACATTTGAAATTTATACATAACGGGTATTCAGACATACGACAAGCATTTTAATTAGTTTTGGGTCGAAAATTTGGCTGCCAAAAGGTCAAAGTTGAAGGAGTTGACCTTTGCAGATTCTACCAAATTCCTCTGCCAATTTTGGGTCTAAACACTTGAAATTTTAGATGTAGGTTACTTGGACATGGGTATAACTTTGTATTTTGATTTGAGACCAAAATAATAAATGTTAAAGGGTCAAAATTTGGGTCAAAGTTGAAAAAAAAATTGACCTCTGCGGTCTCTATGAAATTACTCAGACAAATTTTGGTCTAAACATTTGAAATTTTACATAAAGTGTATTCACACGTAGGGCAAGTTATGAACAGTACAAAGGGCCCAAGCAAAGCCAGACTGAACTGCTAGTGTATATATATATATATAGAGAGAGAGAGAGAATAAAAATCATCTAATCTGAAACATGATAATCGGCAATCTGCTCCTCCCCTTTTTTAGTGGTTACTTGTACAGATTGCTTCCCATGGTGTACAAGATTTGCTCTGAAAAATCTGGTCAAAATGCAACTGCACAGCATGAAAGTAAGGCCCAAGAAACAAATGAAAAATCATTAATTTATTGGCATTATTTTTATATTAAAGCTGAGTTAATCAACGTTTGTTTCTCTAAGGTTTCAAATACACAAAATACATGTTAAGATATTCTTTAGTTTTGGGATTGAATTATGTTTAAAAAATAAATTTAATTTTAATTGTTCTAATTAGCTGTAATTTGCAATTAAATCACCAAGTGAGCCATCTATTACTAAGTTTGTCTATCACTCTCATTCTCTCATTGTATGTTATTTTTATGGTGTCTAGCATGTTTTTTTTTGTTTTTTATGTCTAGCATGTTTTTTTTTGTTTTTATGTCTAGCATGTTTTTTTTTGTTTTTATGTCTAGCATGTTTTTTTTGTTTTTATGTCTAGCATGTTTTTTTTATGTCTAGCATGTTTCTTTTATGTCTAGCATGTTTCTTTTATGTCTAGCATGTTTCTTTTATGTCTAGCATGTTTCTTTTATGTCTAGCATGTTTTTTTATGTCTAGCATGTTTTTTTTATGTCTAGCATGTTTTTTTTATGTCTAGCATGTTTTTTTTATGTCTAGCATGTTTTTTTTATGTCTAGCATGTTTTTTATGCCTAGCATGTTTTTTTTATGTCTAGCATGTTTTTTTTATGTCTAGCATGTTTTTTTTTATGTCTAGCATGTTTTTTATGTCTAGCATGTTTTTTTATGTCTAGCATGTTTTTTTATGTCTAGCATGTTTTTTTATGTCTAGCATGTTTTTTTATGTCTAGCATGTTTTTTTTATGTCTAGCATGTTTTTTTATGTCTAGCATGTTTTTTTTTGTTTTTTGTCTAGCATGTTTTTTTTTATGTCTAGCATGTTTTTTTTTATGTCTAGCATGTTTTTTTTTATGTCTAGCATGTTTTTTTTTATGTCTAGCATGTTTTTTTTATGTCTAGCATGTTTCTTTTATGTCTAGCATGTTTCTTTTATGTAGGCACCGCCAAAAATGGCCGCAAAATCAAGTTGTTGTTGTTTTTTAAAACTAAATTACATTTATTAAAATCCATTATTTCTGAGTAACTTTTTTTTTTCCAGAAAGATAAAACCCTGAATTTTATCATATAGAAAACAGAATAATGTAAAACTTTTTCTACTATTTTTAATTCAATTTTAAATGTTAAATTTTCCCAAAAAAGTTAACAATTGACATTTTTTGTCTTGCACAAAAAACGTACTTAAATATTTAAAAAAAAGGGTTTTTGAAATAATTAATTTATTTATTTATTGTCTAACTAAGATTTAGGATGATTTTCTAAGAGAATATGCAAAAATATTATAATATAAGTACCTGAATTTCAAATAATTCCACTTATTCATATAGGTAACCAAATATTTCGCGTCGATGTAGAATTCAGATCGACTCTGTTTACGTTTTCTTTTGATGATAAGAAAACTATGGAAGACCAAACAGGCCAAAAAAACTTATTTTTCAGTGACAAAAATTTCAATGTATTATTAAGCTGAGGCTGGCCAGTACCAGATGGGTGACCATTTGTATGAGTTTGGTTTTTAATGTGTATGTGTGTGGGGGCCAGGCTCCCCAAAATGGGGGGAGGGCAATTTAAAGCAGAATAAAAAAAAATTATTTCAGCGCGTTTGGTCCACCGTAGTCGAAAGGCGGCAAACGTTTTCAAACGAGATCGAAAAAAATGATGCTATTTTTAACACAAAGGGCACAATATTTATCGAATTTTTTTTTTTTTTGCATCGATTATTCAAAGCATGCCCTGTTTAATAATGGTCATGCATTATTCGGCTCGCTAAAAAAAAATTGTTAATTTATTTATCAAAAATTTTAAAATGGCTTTTTTCGTATAAATATTAAAAAAATTTTTTTTTTGTTTTGCTTAACTTAAATTAATTATTTTACTTAACATAATCACCGAATTTCACACTTCAAAACTCAAAAGCGGGATAATTAAACACAATCGAAGTTCTGATATTCAGACGTCAAAATAAGGTATGCAAACAATTTTTTTTTTTTTTTTTTTTTTTTATCTATAATTCTGTCCCTTACAACAACACAATATGTTTTGTTCAGTTTCAGATGATTATTTTAAGCATATTTGTTCCCACTTCAAAACAAGGGGGGGTTTTGTAAGCAAAAAAAAATATATATATAAATATCGTTTATGAAAAATAAGTACACTGTTATAAAGCTCATTCTTCTCCTAATAATCGCTGAAAATTTCGTATTGATCGGATAATTACCTGATTTTTGGTAGATTTTTAAAAAGACGGTCCGTCAAAAAGTACTTACCTGCCCCCCCCAGTTTTGGCGGTGCCTACTTTTATGTCTAGCATGTTTCTTTTATGTCTAGCATGTTTCTTTTATGTCTAGCATGTTTCTTTTATGTCTAGCATGTTTCTTTTATGTCTAGCATGTTTCTTTTATGTCTAGCATGTTTCTTTTTGTCTAGCATGTTTCTTTTTGTCTAGCATGTTTTTTTTATGTCTAGCATGTTTTTTTTTGTTTTTTATGTCTAGCATGTTTTTTTTATGTCTAGCATGTTTTTTTTATGTCTAGCATGTTTTTTTATGTCTAGCATGTTTTTTTATGTCTAGCATGTTTTTTTATGTCTAGCATGTTTTTTTTTATGTCTAGCATGTTTTTTTTTTATGTCTAGCATGTTTTTTTTATGTCTAGCATGTTTTTTTTATGTCTAGCATGTTTTTTTTATGTCTAGCATGTTTTTTTTATGTCTAGCATGTTTTTTTTATGTCTAGCATGTTTTTTTTTATGTCTAGCATGTTTTTTTTTATGTCTAGCATGTTTTTTTTTATGTCTAGCATGTTTTTTTTTATGTCTAGCATGTTTTTTTTATGTCTAGCATGTTTTTTTTTATGTCTAGCATGTTTTTTTATGTCTAGCATGTTTTTTTTTGTTTTTTTTATGTCTAGCATGTTTTTTTTATGTCTAGCATGTTTTTTTTTATGTCTAGCATGTTTTTTTTATGTCTAGCATGTTTTTTTTTTGTTTTTTATGTCTAGCATGTTTGCTTTCATCTGACTCTCTCATTTTTACATTTCTTCTCTTAACAATCAAAAGTAATAAACCTAACTATAAAACTAAATATTGTAAACTAAAGGAAATATCACTACACATATTAATACTATTTAATCCCTAGCTAGAAAGCAAGTTAAATAATGAACAGAAAGAGACTAATTAAGGATTTTATTATCGTATTTAAAACATTTTAACTGACTTTGTAAACTTGCCTTTTCCTTATTTCAAATGATCATATCTGAGCTCTATGAATGACTCAGTGGATCACATTCTTTTTAAAATGTATTAAAAAGGAGTGTCTTTGTCGTCGCCGTGGAAAATTGGAAATTGATTTGCAAGTCTATGAATGAGAAAGTAATTTTGTGCTAAAATTAAATGTTATAAGCTAAAAATCAGCAATTTATAAAGATTTCTGTCATATAGAAGAATGCAAGAAAAGAATTTAGGATTTTAAAATTAGTTGTTGGTTTTGTTAAATATTACTAGATGAGAAATCATCTCCATAAAACGTGCATTCAGTATTATACATCTAAAATTGAGAAATCCTGCTTGAAAAGTGTCGCCGTTTTGTGAATAAGCTGAAACAAAACAAAATGGTGGCCAAACTTTACCTGATGTTGTGTAAATCTAATAGCAAAACTAAGTGGAAACTGCTTTTCTCAATTTTATATGCATAATACTAACCAACCAACAATCCTTTAAACCCTTATCCTTTAGTGGCACTTGGCCTTGATAAGCAGTAATCAGAAAAAATGCCCTATACCAAGATCAAACCTAACTGAAGTAAAATGTTATGGTGAATCCAGTATCAATTTTGTATGATTTATAAATTTTACAATAATATTGTGAGGTTTGCAAGCAGCAAAGTCCCTGTTTTAATTAAACTTGTTTTTATTATTTTTATTATCTATAATTATATTAAAAGAAGTATGGTAATGTGTATGCATTTATGCGTGCAACTGCAAGTAGTTGTGGACATAGATTCACATTCATTCATGTGGGAAAGCCTGCTAGATTTAAATAAATTCATTTCTCAAAAAAAAAAATAATAATAATTTCCAAATTTTTTAATTTAATTGTATTGAGTCAATAAAATCATTATTTCAAAATTCTTAAAAATCAATTCATCAAAATGAAATCGATACAGTCCAATTTTGCTCAACACATCTGTTTGAGTTTCTTGTTATTACGGATTTAGTTAACAGGTTTTTTTTTTTTTTTTTTTTTTTCAACTGGCTGAAGTACTTATTGAGATTAGTTATAATCTCAGATGTTATCTATGTTGTGTTCTAGTATGGCAATTAAACACTAATAAATAAACTTGGAATTCAATGTTGGAAATCAAGTATATAGTTATATTTTTGAATAAACATATACGCAATATAGTTCTTTTCGAACTCTGTCCATTCTAGCAATAAGAGATGTTTATCTCTCCACAAAATTTTCCCTCTGGAAGTTTTATCATTTTTTTTTGTTTTGTTTTGATCAATGTCCAAAGTCAAAGATGATCTTCTTGCTTGTAAGAATGCCTTTGTATCAAGTTTTTGTCGATCTGACAAAAGCTTTTGACACTGTCAATCGCAATGCACTTTGGAAGATTCTTATGAAACTAGACTGTCCTACTAGTTTTGCGTTGCTTCAGCAGTTACACCATAATGTGAATCAGCAGTTACACCATAATGTGAATCAGCAGTTACACCATAATGTGAATCAGCAGTTACACCATAATGTGAATCAGCAGTTACACCATAATGTGAATCAGCAGTTACACCATAATGTGAATCAGCAGTTACACCATAATGTGAATCAGCAGTTACACCATAATGTGAATCAGCAGTTACACCATAATGTGAATCAGCAGTTACACCATAATGTGAATCAGCAGTTACACCATAATGTGAATCAGCAGTTACACCATAATGTGAATCAGCAGTTACACCATAATGTGAATCAGCAGTTACACCATAATGTGAATCAGCAGTTACACCATAATGTGAATCAGCAGTTACACCATAATGTGAATCAGCAGTTACACCATAATGTGAATCAGCAGTTACACCATAATGTGAATCAGCAGTTACACCATAATGTGAATCAGCAGTTACACCATAATGTGAATCAGCAGTTACACCATAATGTGAATCAGCAGTTACACCATAATGTGAATCAGCAGTTACACCATAATGTGAATCAGCAGTTACACCATAATGTGAATCAGCAGTTACACCATAATGTGAATCAGCAGTTACACCATAATGTGAATCAGCAGTTACACCATAATGTGAATCAGCAGTTACACCATAATGTGAATCAGCAGTTACACCATAATGTGAATCAGCAGTTACACCATAATGTGAATCAGCAGTTACACCATAATGTGAATCAGCAGTTACACCATAATGTGAATCAGCAGTTACACCATAATGTGAATCAGCAGTTACACCATAATGTGAATCAGCAGTTACACCATAATGTGAATCAGCAGTTACACCATAATGTGAATCAGCAGTTACACCATAATGTGAATCAGCAGTTACACCATAATGTGAATCAGCAGTTACACCATAATGTGAATCAGCAGTTACACCATAATGTGAATCAGCAGTTACACCATAATGTGAATCAGCAGTTACACCATAATGTGAATCAGCAGTTACACCATAATGTGAATCAGCAGTTACACCATAATGTGAATCAGCAGTTACACCATAATGTGAATCAGCAGTTACACCATAATGTGAATCAGCAGTTACACCATAATGTGAATCAGCAGTTACACCATAATGTGAATCAGCAGTTACACCATAATGTGAATCAGCAGTTACACCATAATGTGAATCAGCAGTTACACCATAATGTGAATCAGCAGTTACACCATAATGTGAATCAGCAGTTACACCATAATGTGAATCAGCAGTTACACCATAATGTGAATCAGCAGTTACACCATAATGTGAATCAGCAGTTACACCATAATGTGAATCAGCAGTTACACCATAATGTGAATCAGCAGTTACACCATAATGTGAATCAGCAGTTACACCATAATGTGAATCAGCAGTTACACCATAATGTGAATCAGCAGTTACACCATAATGTGAATCAGCAGTTACACCATAATGTGAATCAGCAGTTACACCATAATGTGAATCAGCAGTTACACCATAATGTGAATCAGCAGTTACACCATAATGTGAATCAGCAGTTACACCATAATGTGAATCAGCAGTTACACCATAATGTGAATCAGCAGTTACACCATAATGTGAATCAGCAGTTACACCATAATGTGAATCAGCAGTTACACCATAATGTGAATCAGCAGTTACACCATAATGTGAATCAGCAGTTACACCATAATGTGAATCAGCAGTTACACCATAATGTGAATCAGCAGTTACACCATAATGTGAATCAGCAGTTACACCATAATGTGAATCAGCAGTTACACCATAATGTGAATCAGCAGTTACACCATAATGTGAATCAGCAGTTACACCATAATGTGAATCAGCAGTTACACCATAATGTGAATCAGCAGTTACACCATAATGTGAATCAGCAGTTACACCATAATGTGAATCAGCAGTTACACCATAATGTGAAAGCCCGAGTAAACTTTGATGGATCTCTGTCCGATCCAATTTCAGTTGTAAACGGTGTGAAACAAGGTGATATATTTGCTCCTACATTATTTTCCGTATATTTTGCTGTGATGCTGGTGCATGCTTTTAACAATTGTGATGTTGGGGTGAAGTTTTAGTTTTGCACATCAGGTAAACTTTTTAACCTTAGATGTCTCAACGCAAGGTCGAAAACTTTTCAGAACCTTGTTCTTGGACTTTTATATGCAGGTGATGCAGATCTTGTTTCACATTCAGAAGTGGACACACATAATTATGGACGAGGCTTGTTATCAGAGGCTTGTAAAGCTTTTGGACTTACCATCAGCCTCAAGAAAACATGTTATGTATTCCCCTCCTATAGGAATGCCATATGTTGAACCAAACATCTTGGTTGATGGTAAGAAGTTAAATGTCACAAACAATTTTGTATATCTAGATAGTATGCTAAGTACGCTTGATGCTGAGATAAATCACAGAATAGCCAAAGCCAGATCTGCTTTTGGCAAACTGGAGAAACGCGTGTGGTCAGATCAGGGAACCACATCAAAAACAAGGCTAAGTGTTTCCGAAGCATGTGTTATCACTGCACTGCTATGTAGGTCAGACTTGGACAACATATAAAAGGCATCTCAAGTTATTGAAAAGGTTTCACCAAAGTTGTATTTGGAGAATACTTAATATTAACTGGAGGATTCTAATGCCTGATGCTGTAGTTTTTGAATGATCACATAGTCCTCGTATGAAAAAAAAAAAAAAAAAAAAAATTACAAAATTAGATGCACTGGTTAAAATGGAGGGCAAAAGACATCCTCAACAACTTTTATGGCAAGATAGATGGAGGTAGAAGTCCACAATATAAATCAAGAAAAAGGTTTAAGGATTCTCTGAAAAACAGCTTGAAAATACTTGAAATAGATGTACATAACTGGGAAGCCCAAACGAAAGATTAATCACTGTGGAGAAAAACCATCAGAGAAAGTTATAAGATTTTTGAAAGCAGCGTGTAGACCTTGCTGTCTTAAAACATGTTTTAAGAAAGTAGGACAAAAATATGTCAGAAATTTTAAGAACTGAAGTGCAATGTATGTGGCAGATTCCTTTTGTCAAAAGCTGGTTTGTTGTGAAATCATCGAATGAAAGACAGGAATGACAGTCTTATGAGGAGGCTTTTACAGCACATCTGGCAACACTAAGTTGTCATATTTGTGGTCTAATCTGCAAATCTGAAAGTGGCCTAACATGACATTCGAGGATTCACAATATTATCATGCGATCACCTTTACAAGAAAGTTTATATATCATGTGTATTTATTTAAATGCTGCCCACATCAGCATTATGTGGCACAAGGCCGGAAAGTGGGAACCCCGCAGGCTCCCCTAAAGGAGGGTGTACTTTCATGTAGGTCTAAAGCTGGATTAAAAAGTCACCTACGTGCACACAGATGTACAACACTTAACTGAAGGGATGGCAAATTTCTGTTAAGAAGTTGCAATCATCATATATATATATATATATATATATATATATATATATACCACCTTTTTTTGTAATTTTATGTTCCAAATCTCAGCGATTATTGTTCAGAATTTAACAAATGAGAGCTTGTTAGAAAGCTAATGACCTGAATTGTTTAGTGGGCTATATGACATTTGCCCTTAAGGTTGCACATTAAGGGGATCATCCAGAGCCTTTTTTTGGTGCTTTTTAATCATAGTCATTTGTTTTCCTAGTTTTGCATATGAATTACAAAATATCTGATATTTCCCCAAAATCTCTGACCTTGATGGAGGGGAGACTAAAACTTGCTGCTATGGTTTCAAATGGTCTGTAATAACAGCAAGGGGGAGACTTGATTCCAAATATTTCTCCTATGTTATATCTCCCCCTCTTTAGTCTTCATACATGAAGTAAATTTCAGTGTATAAGGATTATTTGATACTGGAGAAATTCCTAATCATATCCAATTTCCAAAAGAGGGGGGGGAGATATAACATGTTAGTAATATTTGGAATCAAGTCTTCCCTTGCTGTTATTTTAGATCATTTGAAATCATAGCAAGTTTTAGACTCCTCTCCATCAAGGTCAGAGGTTTTGGAAATATATATATATATATATATATATATATATATATATATATATGTTGGTTTCCAAATATTAATGTTTATTATATCCCTCCACTCCTACATTTCTTTAGATTGTGATAGTATCTCCTCTATATTATTTGACATAAATTAAGAATGTAACTACATTCAAAAAGCAAAACAAAATACACGCACAGGCGCACACACAAATGAATAACAACAAAAACTTAGATATTTACGTAAGTGCTTACGTCAGAATATGTTTCCTTTTCTCAGTAGACTGAATGACATGACTGCTGATAAAATTGTTCGGTCAACAAACGGTAAACTTAAAAAAACAAACAAAAAAAAAACCTTATATAAAGATAAGACGTAAGAATGACCACTTTTACATACACAGCAACTGTATACACAATATGGCAGTTGCATATACAGTGGTTGTTATCTTTCAAGCTTCGTTATTTATTTATTTTTTTTTTAATATTAACTTGAGTGGAATCCTAAAAATAACCTGTATTATTTCAAAACAACTTATTTCATAAAAACAATCATATTTGACCTTTTTTTTCTTTTGACTGCAAACAGCTGTAATATTAAGAAAAAAACTCAAACTTTCGTGTTTGTTAAGCATAATGAAAGACATTTTTAAAATGATATTTTGTTTATCTTCTGACTAATGCATTATGGACTTTTTTTTTTAATTTATTTTTTTTTTACTTGGGCTTCCAAGAAAGATAACATCTGGCCAGAGATAGGTTACTTTAGCAGTCAATTTCTTAAAGCCGTCCAACACATGCCAACATGTAAAATGGACATTAAAAGAAATTTGATGATAACGAAAAAAAAAAAAACATTGAAAGTTCTTTTAACACACTTTAACATGCTAGGATCAAAGTGTAGTGTCTTCCCTTTCCTACTATATCTGTTTTTGTTAGTATTATTCTATCTTTGCATTTTGCTAGTTTCACGTCCGTGCGTATCAAACTTTGACATAATCGTATTCAGGAAATCAAATACAGAATTATCTCTTTATAATAAAAAAAGAATCCCATTACTATACTAGTTGATCCTATGCAGCATTGCCGGGAATTTTTTTATTTTCATTTTTATAGCTTTTTTTTTTTTTTTTAAATTTTATATTTTAGTTATTTTTCTTTTAATCAAGATTTTTGAAAGTTAATTTTAATTATTGTATTGTTTGGTCATGTATTAATCAAATCGCATTGTTATAAAACAAATTTTGTTACGGTATGAATGTTTTAGTCTTCGTAAAAATATATCTGATTTAAAAATATATCTGATTTAAAAATATGAACGCACTAATTTGCATAGGAGATGAGTGACTGTTAAGAAGTACGGATTTTGAAGGACATAAGTCTAGTTTTGGCAGCTGATAGAACACATCAAAGTTAAGATGAGGGTGCAAATTACAATGGCAGTGAAAAGGAGTGCTGTAAATTTTATTTAGATTATAAGCTATTTCGGCAAGAAAGTAAAGTTTCTAATGATTCAAGAGTCGGTCTTTCTGAGAATTGGAGTCGTCATATTATGGGGAAGTGTTAATTACAATTTGAGTGTTAAACCGTGTAGGAAGGGCTAGCAGTGTCTGGCCGTGTAGGAAGGGCTAGCAGTGTCTGGCCGTGTAGGAAGGGCTAGCAGTGTCTGGCCGTGTAGGAAGGGCTAGCAGTGTCTGGCCGTGTAGGAAGGGCTAGCAGTGTCTGGCCGTGTAGGAAGGGCTAGCAGTGTCTGGCCGTGTAGAAAGGGCTAGCAGTGTCTGGCCGTGTAGGAAGGGCTAGCAGTGTCTGGCCGTGTAGGAAGGGCTAGCAGTGTCTGGCCGTGTAGGAAGGGCTAGCAGTGTCTGGCCGTGTAGGAAGGGCTAGCAGTGTCTGGCCGTGTAGGAAGGGCTAGCAGTGTCTGGCCGTGTAGGAAGGGCTAGCAGTGTCTGGCCGTGCATGAAGGGCTAGCAGTGTCTGGCCGTGCATGAAGGGCTAGCAGTGTCTGGCCGTGCATGAAGGGCTAGCAGTGTCTGGCCGTGCATGAAGGGCTAGCAGTGTCTGGGCGTGCATGAAGGGCTAGCAGTGTCTGGGCGTGTAGCAAGGGCTAGCAGTGTCTGGGCGTGTAGCAAGGGCTAGCAGTGTCTGGCCGTGTAGCAAGGGCTAGCAGTGTCTGGCCGTGTAGCAAGGGCTAGCAGTGTCTGGCCGTGTAGCAAGGGCTAGCAGTGTCTGGCCGTGTAGCAAGGGCTAGCAGTGTCTGGGCGTGTAGCAAGGGCTAGCAGTGTCTGGGCGTGTAGCAAGGGCTAGCAGTGTCTGGGCGTGTAGCAAGGGCTAGCAGTGTCTGGGCGTGCATGAAGGGCTAGCAGTGTCTGGGCGTGCATGAAGGGCTAGCAGTGTCTGGGCGTGCATGAAGGGCTAGCAGTGTCTGGGCGTGCATGAAGGGCTAGCAGTGTCTGGGCGTGCATGAAGGGCTAGCAGTGTCTGGCCGTGTTGCAAGGGCTAGCAGTGTCTGGGCGTGCATGAAGGGCTAGCAGTGTCTGGCCGTGTAGCAAGGGCTAGCAGTGTCTGGCCGTGTAGCAAGGGCTAGCAGTGTCTGGCCGTGTAGCAAGGGCTAGCAGTGTCTGGGCGTGTAGCAAGGGCTAGCAGTGTCTGGGCGTGCATGAAGGGCTAGCAGTGTCTGGGCGTGCATGAAGGGCTAGCTGTGAAAAGAAGTACTGTCAGTTTTTATTTAGATTACATGGATGTAAATTGCTTCCCAAATTGTCAATCTTTTCAAGATTTGCAAGAATTTCAAAGCAAGTTCAAATGACTTTCCATTCAGCAGTTTCAATACTTAAAATTCTTTTCAAATCTCAAAGGATTATGAAGTAATTCATTTTCTTTTTTCTTTAAATATCAACAAAAGATTAAAACAACTGATTTGTTTATGAATACACCATAATGCATTCTGGTGGCTTTAATTTCGTAATTAAATTGTTTTTAAAATAGAATTTTTTTTATATTATACAATTGCACTTTTGATTTTGGTAATTAATAATCAAAACAAAAAAAATGTAAGTCTTGTAGAGGTGAGAAACACACATGCAGAGTTGTTTTATTACTATTGTATTATTTATTACAATTACCGATTCCGATTCTTCATGAATCTCTAAATGTTTAACTATATAGCAGTATTTTTCTCTGATGACTATAAAACCATGCATGTAAAATGTGCAAATATTTTCCTTAACATAAAATATAATTAAGCGAAACAATCTATCGATTTTAGCTTCACTGGTGGTTAAAAATCAAATTTTATCATTTTTACCAACAATGGAAGATTTAGCTTTAAACAAAATCAAATAAAAAAGACAATTTAAAGAATCGTTTTGGCATCGGAAAATATGTTCCAATTTTTCCGATTCCCAATTCTGATTAATCGTCCCAACACTACCATAAAACTAGAAAATTCCCATTTGTGGTGTCTGTTTACCTGGGAATACAATTATAAATGATTTAAATGAAGGGTATAGGGTTCAAGACCGAGAGAAATGAGTACACAAAGGATTCTTTATTCTTGGGCAATGTTTGATGTGCGTTTTGAATTTAAAGAAAAACAAACTTGTTTCTTTTCAATCAAAATTAGAATGATGACTTATTCATCCATTTATTTATTGCAAACTATCATCCTCATCTTCTAGCGGATAAGGATGATAGTCTGCAATAAGTAAATGGATACTCATCTCAATAATGAATTCCAATTAATTAAATAATAATGATGACGTATTTGAGTTTGCATAACGTATGTCATGGTTGAAAATAACTGTTAGAATCCTTAAAAGATCTCTTGGTTAAAGTCTCTGAAATAGTGGGAGGATGTCTGTCATCTGATAGGATGCTCCATCTCTCGCAAAAACCAAAAAAGATTAAAAAAAAAAAAAAATAGTTACTATCTATACTCCTATAAATTCGTTTTTCTTTTGTGTGTATTGATATTCATATTAAAAACCCTTTTTTCTATATATTTAAAAACAAAATACAATTTTCTTATATATGGGTTGTGGAATTGCATTCATTATCAATAGATCTAGCTAATTTGCATATTCTTTTAAACATTCATTTTAATTAATTCCCTATTAGTTGCTTCGGTTTTCTAATGGGATAATCATCTTTAGTTAATTATTACGTGTAATTATATTCATGCAAATATTCTACATGATTTATACTTGCATATTTGCTTAAAAAGTTTATAGTAAACACAATTGTTTCCATATATATTTATGTATACGTATATATTTTTGTTTAACAAATTTTGCCTACCAAACTCCTAGAGTTTTTGGTCTACAGACATGAAACTTCATATATAAGGTATTTAAATCCATGCAAAACTTTATATTTGGGTTTTATCCCGGAAAAATCGGTGTGAAAATAAAAAAAAAAATAAAATTTGCCAGGTGAAGGTCGAATGCCAGCATTACGAATGCATAACGTAGTAGCTATTGGTTCATGTTTTAATTTTTAGCCTTGCAGTAAATATGTTTTCATAGCCCAGTCATTGATGGCAGAAGCAAAATAAATCGTGAGCTGAACGTTTTGGTTTCGATTCTCGGTGGTGGCACATGAGTTTTTTTTAATTTTTTAATACTTTTTAAATCATTACTATATATTGCATCCAATCTATCTATCTATCTCTATAAAAGTGAACATGTCTGTCTGTCTTTTCTCTATGGTAGACTATTATACAGAAAGGCATTATTTTACACATTCACACTTTTTAATACATACATATGCACATAACCTTATGAATAGTACATAGGGCCCGAGCAAAGCCGGGCAGAACTGCTAGTAACTGTATAGTTTATCCTTGCATATATGCTCACTTTTTAAATAAAGAATGTTAGATTTTGGATTAAAACGTTTTCCATTACTATATTCTATGATATAAAAATAAATCTTTGTTAACTAAGGATAATAATAAATACTTCACGAGATTAACTTGCAGTGATCATGCAGAGTAAATGATAAATATGTTTCTCAAAGCTTGCTAATACAACTCCTCTCAATGAGCAGAAATCCAAACTTGACCTCAATTCAATAAATGAAACCCTACACTGGAATAGACTGAGATGGTTTAGCCGCATCCAATACATGGCAGTCAACAAGTGGCTAAGAAGAATCATTAACTTTGATGTCCTTTGGAGCCTGTCCAAAAGGCCGACCTAGGAAAATGTGGAGTGATAACATCTAGCAGGACCTGAAACATGTTAACAGAAGCATTCGTAATGGATTGAATCAAGTAGAGAGAAGCCACTCGATTAAGTTGACAATCCAAATGCCCAACCCCTGGACGGGGGTGGGTGGGTGGGGGATGACAAGTGACGATAAACATGCAATAGTAGTATCCTGGGAAGATTCCATATTTTCGTTGTTTCTTTTTATTTTACTTTATGAATGACTACTTTATCTATTATAGAAAAACGTGTCTGATTGGCTAAAAATTGGAAACTACACAAGATACATTTACAAACCTTTCATCACTAAATTCAGTGACTTTGATCTAGTTATAAAAAAAATACTATAGTAATAATTCTGTTTGGGGGTCACAAGAGACCAAATTAGTTTGCACAAAAGAGGGTAAAAAATAACTTTTTTATTCTTGCTGATAATTGTTTAAAAAATAACATTGAAACTAGGTTAGATAGCTGGTCAACTTTCTTTTCCGTTCTTACATTCTTTCTTTTTCTATTATATTGAACCAGTTGCCAGAGAGGAAAGTAATCAGAGAGAGAGGGGGAGTTTTAAAGAAAAATGTTGCATACACTTTTTAACTTCTATTTTCCTCCTGCAATGATAGGTAATCCTGTTAGTATAAATATATAGCTTATGTCCTTATCCAGGAGAGGCAATCCTCCTTGATCAAATTGTTATTGTTTCAGGTGTTCTGTAATATTTTAAAAGTTTTTTTGCTTCGACTCTCTGTTTATCTTTTTCTGACAGGAGCAAGGTCGTAGAAAAATGTGTTTGCTGTTTGTAGAGAGAGAAAGAAAGAAAGAGAGGAAACCAGCTAATGCAAAACACTTATCAAACTCTTTTTTTTCTTGCACTCTCTAGCCAATAAGATAAAGATTAATATATTTACATTTCGTCTCATGTCACCAAAAAAGTAAATGGAGGTAGAAATATAAGTAATGCAGAAATTAATGATCCGCAAAGTAAATTTAATTATTACATTACATTACGGTAGAATATGATCATCATATATTTATATGAACTTGTTTATTAATGTTTGGTAGGTTAAAAAAAAAAAAAAAAAATGGCATCTATACGAAAGTAGGAGGAAGGAAAATAATACTTAGATTATTGAAAACCATATCCTGTTAAATTATTTTTCCAGTGTTGATTGGTAGGGTAAAGGTATATATGAAATAAGGAGTAAAAAAAACCTTCCACTTTATTTATATATAAAAAATCAAATATTGATCAAGATTAAATAGGAAAAATTAGTCTATCAAAAGTAACATTTCAATGATTAAGGCTTATTGCCAGTTTGGAGACCATTTTGATACTCTTATTGAACTCAGATGAATCCATCAAGTAAAATCCATAGAACAAATGAAGACAGCCGTCTACTTAATGCAACATTCATCCTGGGTGGGTTGAGCCAGTTTCCTTTGAAGGAGGAAGTTTTTACGGAATTAAATTTGCAAACAATCCCCAGTCGCATGTAATTTTGATCTTAGTTTTTTTGCATTTATAAAATTTTTTGCAGGGAGGTGTTACCATCCTCCCACATACAGCATCTGGTATTCCCAAATGGCCACCGATCTGGTACTGACTAGGCGCAACATTACTTAACATCGGAGATTTAAGAACAACAGGTGTATGAATGTGACTATGCTATATGAAGACAAACTGACCCAAGTTTGATGAGTTTAATCTTGAAATAAATGAACTTGCTGTTATTGATGACAGTAATCTTGCAAATAAATATCGTTTGCATGCTATATATTTTTTTTTTCCAAAGGAAAACTTTTGGTTTTCTAAAGAGCAGCATGAATGAAAGACACTGAGTTAAATTTGTGGTTGTTCATCCGTATGCGAAATGGTCTGTCAAAATATAGTTAAGTTTTTCTTTTTTTGAAAAAAATGAATAAAAATGAAAATTTAGTATATTATTTATTTATATATGTTCCTTGAATTATATAAAAAAATATATGCACAAATGTGTTATCATCACTTGCATTTGTGCAATGCACCAATATGTTGGCCATTACAAACTTAGACCATTATCATTGAAATTAAAATGAAATCTTGATATTTTTTTTTTTTGTAGTCTTAAAATGGTTAGCCATATTTTTTTATGCTTTTGCTTGATTTTATTTAACACTTGAAACTTTCCAATTAATCTTTTGAAAAACTTTTTCATTGATGTCAGATATTTTAAATAGTTTGTATAATTAGGCCTCATTTGTTTATTCATGTATATTTGATTGAATAAAACCGACATTCTGTGCCTATTTGATCTGTTCATCATCATTTCTAAAATTTTAAAGTTTTTATATAATAAATTAAAAAAATAAGGAGTAAAGTTACATAGAAAATTTATTATGTTATCAGGTCAATAAGAATGAAAGTAAGAGGGGAAAAAGAAGAGAAACCTCTTTAGGTTATGGCATTTCAAGGCTAAATGCTTCTTATAAGGAGAGGAGAAAAGCCAGCATTATACAAAGATAAGGGTAAAAAGACAACACTGGTTTAAAAACATTTAGATCAGAAATTTAAAAAATTTCAGAGGATGATAATAATGGAGAGCAAGAAAAGAAAAATCAAAAGGGAGAAAAAGGGAAAGAAAATAAAGAGGGACTAGAAAAAATATAGTAAATAGAAGATAGAGAAATATATATAAGGGAAATAAAAAAAGAGAAAGTTTAAGCAAGGTCAAAAAAAAAAAAAAAAAAAAAAAATTTATATGTAGTCCTTGGAAAATTAACCTGAGAAAAATGACCAAGAACATTTTTTTTTTGCACTTAAATTTTTTTCCTCTTTCTTTTCCTTTAATTTCCTACATTTGTTTGTCTATTCTCTATTTACTATATATTTTTTTCTAGTTCCTCTTTTTCTTCATCCTTTTTCTAGATTTTGAGAGCACTTAAATGCCTACTAGACACTATCTTCAAGTGTCTAAGGTCTTTCTGTACAGGGGTTTGTCAGGACAACCTGGCATGAGGATACTTTTCTCTACAAGTAAATCCTGGTCAAATATTCAAAATAACATAGTATTCACAGCCCAAATAAGATCTTATAATGACTAACCCGCACTGGCTTATGAGGAATGGTGCACCTCTAATTGCAGTAATAGTACAAAACTGTATACACTATAGACAGACTAGATGAATTCTTGTCTGGAATCTAGTAAGATCTAGAGACCACAAGAAAGATCTACTCTAACATATTTAAATGGTCAATTGGGGAGAGGAAAATTATGTTCACAACTAACTTAGTGTAAAGAACTTTCATGGAACATTTGAATATGTATTAACTTCTTTACTAAATCAGCATTTGAGAGGTAAATGAGAACTTTAATAGAATATTCGTATATCTAGGTATCTCATATAGAGATCAAGTGTTAGTCCCAGGAGGGGGTGGGTCCTTGATTTTTGAGAACTTTGAAGTAAAATGAATAAAATAAAAAGATATAGACAGCATTAAATGTATTACATTGAATAAGATAGATATTTTGTATCTATTTCACCTGTGATCATTATTTTCTGTATTCTGTACTAATATTTTTTATTTTTTCATTTTTAGTTTGCTAACAAAAAAGATAGTCAGGAAGAAATATTTGCAACATACAAAGAAAGATAGTTTAACCCCACAACAAAAATCATTGTTTGCTGATATTATCGTGAAGCTGCTTTTCGAATTCAATGTTGGTACTGAGGTAAGTTACTCAAATGGATTTATTTTAAAAAAATTTTGTCATTATAATACTAAGACCATTTTAGTTTTTAATGGTTAATTTAAAATGCTAATTATTATGAACAGTTAGACAATTAATTTACCCTATAGACAATATCTTTTGGCAAAATAGTTAACACCTTTGATTCTGACATTTGCCTACTGTGTAATTCTATACATTATAAAATTAAAAATGGCTGAATACGTTATTTATCTATCAGTTTATAACGGAAACTTTTTTTTTTTAACAACATAAAAAAGCAATTATTTTCATTAATATATTTTTTACTTTAATAGCTTGGTTGTACTCTTTTCATCTGTATGCAAATGTTTAAAATGGTCAGAGGAAGGGCAAATAACATTAATAGAGGGTGAATAATAAAGAGAAGTAATAGGAGTTGAATAATATAAATAAAAATAATTAGAAGTAAGACGAAGGATAAAAAAAATGAATGATTATCATGAAATATATCTACCTTTACTTGGAAATAAATGAGGTTATAAAGTGAGCTTTATGGTTATAGTCTTCCCTAATTTTCTGTGGAGCGCTACCAGAAACGGTAACAAGGCCAATCAATTCCTTCACTTTTTTTTTGTTATTAAGTATTTGTATTTTGAAGCAATTTATTGAAATAAAATAGAAAAAAGGATATTATTGAAAAGTATACGCTTAAAATTAACAAAATTATACAGATAAAAATAACACAATTAGTCTTAATTTGCACTTTTAATAACAAAATTATTTTATTTGAAATTTTAGAAGAAACGTTTATGAAAGTATAGAAATAAAAATTTTTTCATTTGAAATTTTATAAGAAATATGTTAGAAAATTATTGAAATCCAAATAAAAAAAAAAATCAAATATCATTAAAAAAAAAAAGTATCAAATACATAATACTGAATAACAAAAAAAAAAAAGCAAAGGAACTAATTTGCCTTGTCACCACTTCTGGTAGTGCTTTGCATAAAATTAGGGAATATGTTAGCTGACTATAACCAGCTTTATTTTTTCACAAGTTATCAAAAGCTATCATTCATTCTTTATGATGTCATCCATTTTTAAGTAAATTCTTGTAAAACAAAATGTCAAAGTTAAAAAAAATTTCTTTTTCTCTTCCCTTCATTTTCTCTTAACCTTCACTCTCTCCCTCTTTCTTCTATATTTATTTGTATAATTCCATTGCTTTCAGCACTTTTATCATTTCCCCATGATTCACATCATTGAAACTTTCTATCACCATGTATAAATGAAAAGTGTGCATGGTGGCAAACAGTATTTTAATAGTAAATATACTAATACTGACTCTGAGCCACTGGCGGTCAAGTAATTTTTTAAATTGACTAATTTTCTCATTTGTTTTCTTTTTCGTCTGGGCCTCCATTTTCCCTTTGCTTATGTGCCCACAAAATTATGCTTTTAATCTATTTTTATAGTTATTTTTTAGTTTATTTCCTTCTTCCTCATTGTCTCCTAACATTTGTAACTTTATTGCCAAAAGTCTAGAAAAATAAAACTAAGTTCATCTTTTCTAAAATCTGAAATTTAATATAGTCAGCAAACTAGCTCATCCAGTGGTTTTCTCTGTGCACCAAGGCCAACAGAGTATAGGCCATTGTTGAGAAAGCTGTTAACTAAGGTATGTTTCTTGTCCTTTGAATTTCCAGGAGGTTCACCCTTGTCTTTCAGGTGAAGTAAGTTTATTGCTTATTGCTTGACAAGGAAATGCCGACATGACTGCCCAGGCAATTGTTAAAATGGATGAGAACTCCAATATGGAGAAAGTATATATGGGTAGCAAAGCTGTTGAAGCTGTCAAGAAGTTTTAACCTCAGTGATATCATTGGAACACAAGGTGGAATAAGTGCTTGTATGATTTTAAGTAGTTAGGAGTGGATGGAGAAATTCGCTCATTACTAACAAACAAAACTTTAGCATTATTGACTAAGGAAAAGGTCTATTAGCCATTTGTATGCAGTGTGATCTATAGAAGTAAAACCTAGCCAGTAATGGTTGAGGAAATGGAGAGAAATGATATCAAAATGATACAATAGATGTGTAATGTTAGTCTTAAGGACAGGCTTAGGTCCAATGACCTTAGAGGATGATGAAATCCAGACAGTGTGTGTGCAGAAGATAAAACATTAATGGTAAGGTCACTTTGAAAGAATAGATGGAAGTTCTTGAGTTAATAGATGTAGAACGGTTGAAGTTGCATAAAATAACTGGATAAGTGGTTTGTGTGTTTTAACTCATTTAAAAACAATGTTCATTGTCAGTTATTCTTTCTTAAAGAATTTAAAAAAAATTCTTTTCCTTTCCATAATTAATCCGTGGATTGTAAAACAAACCCAATAAAAGTTATTATTTTACTTAACTGAATAAGTGGTTTGTGTGTTTTAACAGATTTAAAAGCATGGTCATTGTCGGTCATTCTTTTTTTAAAGAATTTATTTTTAAAAAATATTCTTTTCCTTTCCATAATTAAAACTTATGTTTTCTAAATAATAACAATAATAAAATGAATACTTAATTTTTGTAAGTTGTTTGACAAACGTTTTGTTCACAGATTTTTTTCATGCGTATCACGACGCACAAAAATTCTGTGGTCGTCACTATTTCTATCGATTCATGCAAAGTTTTATCCAATTCTTTTCAAATTTTAGGACAAAAGAAATTAATATATTCGCTATTAAATAGCGTTTGAACCGAGTTTTTATCTTTATTCACCTTTGTACTACAAAGCGTCAACTTTGAGATATTCTGACTTTTGACTGGAAAGACGTACATGTGTTCAAATTCCATAGCAAAGACAATTCTTTTGCTTGGTTAGCTAAAACAACTAGAAATATAGTCGACGGGTACAACTTCTGCTTTAAGTATTTATGTGACCCCCCCCCCCCTGCTTATTTGCAAAAAGTCATCTATCGCCAACGAGCATGCTATGCTGATATGTTTTGTCATTAATAGTCTGATTTAAATAGAATATACAAATCACAACAAAAATATTAAAATACCATTTTTAAGTAAATTTTATTGTGAATCCAGTTATATAAGTTTTATTTTGATGGATGTAGGAGATATGTACTTATTACTAATTTAAAAACTATGAATGTCAAATTAAGTAGCAGTCTGTGCCTTGTCCAGTGCTGAATGTTATTGCGTCTAGTATTGCTAATAGTAATGTTGTGAAAGGCAAATACTATACTGGCTACATATGAAAAAGTTAACAAAAATAGAAAAAGCGCTGAGTTTGGGTTATGGAAGAAAAAAGGATTGTATCAGAATGAAAGCTTTGGTTATTGTCTCAGTGGGATTATGTATTTGAGAGAGTATGTCCAACCGTAAAAAAAAAAAAAAAGAATTTTAGAACAGGGACAAAATGTATGTATTGTGGGCTAGAAACAAGTTTTAGTAACTGTAAGTGAGGAATGCAAAAGTTGTGCAAAGGAAGAGTTTACTTATGATTCTATATTGGTGCTACCAGATCAGGCTGTCTGAAGATATTGGCTTCCTGAGACAAAATGCACCTAACATTGATGCTTTTTGTTTTTTACTTCCTTTTGCATAACTTAATTAGGTTCAACCCACCTTTTCTCTCCTTTTCCTTCTTCCCATTTCCCCATTCTCTATCTCGACCACAGCTTGGCTGGTTTCCTAACTTAAAATGTACCAATACTGTAACTCTTTTCCCTCTCCCATTGCAAAACTCATGTTTTGCAGGGCAAGGAACAAAAACGATAAAATCCACTATAAAACAACTAAACCAAACACTACAAAATAGCAATTGAAGATACAAAGAGCTTGAAGAATAAAAACCTACAAAATAACTGAATGCAACACAAGTTTATTATTTTGTTATTGGTATCTTTCGAGATGAGTAATTTGTATATTTATTAATTTGTGAACTGTTATCTTCATCTTGATAGTTGTTGTTTCACCACGTTTCGGCCAACTATTTCTCTGGCCTTCTTCAGCTGGTTAACCACAACAGGATAGGAATGCTGAGTCTCTTAACGGTATCCTCAGTAATTACTGCCTTCCATAGTTGTTGTCAGCTCACCATGTTTTGGCCTTCGGGGCCCATGGAGCAGTGGATAGAGGCATCCAGGTGAGCATTGTCTGAAGATAGTGGTTTCAATCTTACCCAAAGCCAGCCAGAGGATTAGTTGGTGAAACAACAACTATGGAAGGCAGTAATTACTGAGGATACAGTTAAGACTCGGCATTCCTATTCCGTCGCGGTTAACCACCTGATGAAGACCAGAGGAATAGTCGGCCGAAACGTTGTGAAACAACAACTATTAAGATGAGGATAACAGTCCGCAAATAAATAAATAAATAAATATTGCTGAGTTTTCCAAGATTCTTGGTAATCTCAATCATTTTCTTATGTATACTTCACATTTTACTCACATCAATGAGATGTGTGTGTGTGTGTGTGTGTGTGTGTGTGTGTGTGTGTGTAGAAATAAAAGTATATACATTTGCAATGGCCACATTATTTGAGGATACAGGTCAAACTGCATAAATTAACATTTGTACTTTTTATGGAAATCACTCTAGACAAAGCATGAAGCCACTTGATGTAAAGAGTAAAAAAATACTACTTTTAGATCAAAAACTTGCCAACAATAAGTGTTAGATAGAATAGTTTCTGACTCAGAAAGCAGTAATTCTTCCCTCTTTGTCAGGAGAGTAGAAAGTGGATCTTGAGTTTACTTTCGGCAACCTTGTAATTCTTGCTTCCCTTATGTTGTTTAGTCCTCACATTCCATGAACAATATTTCTGTCAAAGAGGGAAGAATTGCTGTTTTGTGGGTAAGTTTTGACCTTAGTAGTAGTTTTAAAAAAAAATTTTTTTTTTTCAAGTTCCTTACATCAAGTGACCTCATGCTTTGTCTGGAGTAATTTACATAAAAAAAACCGATTACTCATGGAATATAATGACTGTTATGAGGGAATTTTCATTATAAAAATGAATAGAATATTAAAATATTCTATTTAGAACGTTTTTGGAACAATTTGGAATCAAGAAAATTCTGTGTTATGACATTCTATAGAACGTTTTCGGAACAATCTTGAATAATCAAGAAGATTCCATGCAGGAACCTATATAAGGACACTGCACTAGCAGCTGTGTCAGTTGCTGATTTGCTGTTAAGAACTCTGGTAATGTTTCTAGAATGAAAATCCAGCCGAAAGAAACTCCTGAAAGGGCAACAATCACATCATTTGAAGAAATTGGAATTTCAGTAAATACAAAGATTTCTGCATATTTTCTCACCAACCAAAGAACTATATTTTAATATTTTTATTACTAGATTTATGCATACATAAAATATTTGATTTGAAGTTAGTAGTTCTTATCTCCCTTTTACCACTAACGCGATAGATCATATAATTGTTTTCAAAGCTAGTAGTAGTACTAAGTGTGTTTATTTGTAAATATTATTTGTATGCTTTTGTTTTATGTTAAAATAAATATTTCTTTATTTTAACTTAGGATCTTATTAGTTTTTCATTTAATTTGTTGCGCGTTCATATCCCCTGACAGACACGTAACAGAACTAAAAAAAAACAAAATAAGGGAAGCGAGAGTTACAAGGCTGCTGAAAGTAGACCCAAGACCCACTTTCTTCTCTCGCAGGTAACTTAATCTTCTGTTAAACATATCTTCACTCCTTATCACTTAATGTATATCTCTGTATTGTAACACAGGGTGAATGGAGTAAATTCCGCCATTACTACACAGCAGAGTCCCTACTTGTATTTTTTATGAAGAAGAGATACTACTCTAAAAAATTAGGCCTATGAACACCTACCATCTTGTATGACACATTATGTGTTAGTCAATAAGTGTAATATAATTACACATTATTGAAAATTCTTCCTGATATTGTCATTATTCTTTTATATACTAACTTGTGTCTATGGTGTTTCCCACAAACCGCATTGATATATCCTTCAAACACAAGTTTTATTTTATAAATGTTTATTTCTTAATATGTTCTTACATGTATGTTTTCATTTTCCTTAAGATTTATTTCTATTATTTATGGTATTTATTTCAGAAACCCACAAATCAAAATGCAAATGAGCTCGGAACCTCACCAGCTGTTCCAGAAGAGACATCCGATATATCGGTGGATGGCAGCAAAGGTAAATCTCCCACCGGAATATCTGAGAATCCTCAAAACACACGATCAGCACCTATGCCGGTGTCATGTCCAAAAACAAAGAATGAAATTTCACAGGATACTTGTGTTGCAAAGAACAAAAAATTGGAAAAAAAGGAAGAGAAGATGGATGTTGAGAAAGGTGAAAATCAAGTTGTTAAATCGGGAAAGAAAAAATCTGGACTATCTGAGAATGAAAAGAAGCCAACAAGTAAAGAGACCAACAACAAAAAGAAATTATTTTTTTCCTTGCAGCCGACAAGACGCGTGCTGGCACGACAGATTTTGATTAATAATTTTCGGGATAAAGTTAAGAATAGTCCGAGTAAGATCATCTCTAATGAGCCCAGCCCTCTTACCAATAATAACACGCACTCTGATACGGCAACTTCTGAACAGCCACTTCCTAATCTTTCTGAAAAGCCTACTGATGAGGAATTTAAGAAAGAAGCTCAAAATGAACCTGTGTCTGTCAACAGTGATGGCCTGCCGAGAGCAGAAAAACAGCAGACGACTGCCCTGAAACGGCTGTCCGCATTTGAAGTGCTGCAGTCGGTTCTCGAGGACAGCAATGATGGTAGTGTGTTGAGTAAAAGTGATTCTGCAGATGAAGATCAGAGTTCAGTGGCCCGCTCATCACCTGTTTGTGATAGTCCAGGTAATAAAGTGAACAGTCTTATTTCATTGGAAGACATCTCTGATTCAACACCGACCCAACGACCACGTCGATCCACAAAACGATTGTTAGTATCAGATAATGACAGTACCATGGATGGCTTTACACCGCCATCAAAGGTAAAACGGATAATTACTAGTGATTCTGATAGTAAAAACAGTCCCATCCGTATGCGGTTATTCCGTAATCGTATCGTAGACTATTCTCTTCATGCACCAAATGCAACTAAAAACTACTTGTCTGACTCCAACTCAGAAATCCAAAGTCCAGTTAAGTTAGTGAGTTTGCCAGGATTGTCGTCTAGTGACACCAGTCCGATACCGTTAAAAATTAAAAAGTCATCTTTGAAAAAAAACAAGGCCTTGAATCATTCAAACTCTACTAATGAGATTAAAGAGAGAAAAACTGTAAAGCCGTTTCGAATCTCGATTTCTAAAAAAGAGATCCTGAGAGCATCGGACTCTGAGTCGGATGCCGAGCATTCCCCTGTGATCAAACGAAAGAAGACTAAACCCAAACCTAAACGCATCAAAAAGAAGACTAGCAAACATAAAGCACGCAACAATCATGCAGCATCATCTTCCTCTTCCTGTGATACGGACGATCTGAAGCTGTCGCAAATCAAGTCCATGAACCAAGTTAAGCGGGATGAAAGCTCTGATAGTGACAGTGATCTATTAATAAACTATGCGAGTAACCGATTCAAAGAAAAAAACAATTTTAAAATTCCTGCTGCCCAAAAGATCCCACGGGCTGTGGATGGAACACCACCTAAAGTAAGAATCATTCATGAAAAATCTGCTATGGACTCTGACAGTGATTTTAATCCAAAGAAACCTAAGTCTTCCCAATCCAATGCTAACGTAGGGAAAGTGCTTATAATTCGTGAAAATGCAGTCAATTCAGAGAATGATTGTACCGCATCAAAGAATATCTGTGATAATGCCCCGTCAAGTAATACCGAGAAAACACCTCAGAAAAATAGTTCTAAAAAATCCAAATCCAAATCTGCTGCTCAAATTCTCAACAGTGATTCGGACGACAGTGATCTTGGGCTAAGAATAGTTTTATCAAACTCTTCAGATTCTGAAGACATGCCCTTAGCGAGAAAGCGGAATGAGTCTGAGATCTCTTTACCGTCTTTAACCCAATCTACAAGTACATCTGCAAGTGATGATGCACAAAAAATCACTGTTGGAAATAAAACTTACTCACCAAAAGTGTCTTCGGACAATTTCCATGTGTTTGGTGGTGACATGTTGACAAAAGATCAGTTGATCGAACAGACTATGGGTTACATTAAAAGAATCCAACAAACTGGATCTTCACATTGGAAAGATAGACAAGAGTCAACCGCCAACTCATCCTCGCACGTTGATGTTGAGGACTCTAGCGAGGAATCTGATAATGAATCTTTGCAAACAAATAGGAGAAATAATTCCGTCTATTCAGAAGATGAACTTTATAGGAAAAACTTAGAGAATAAACGGCTTGTGGTCCGATTGGAACGAATCCAGGCCGATGCGTCGCTTCTCATCAATCCGAATCCACCCAGTGAAAACTTCGATATTATGGCTTTCAATTCTCAAACAGTAAGTAAGAGAAATGTTGTTTCAATTCACAAACAGTAAGAGAAGTTTTTCAATTTACAAAACAGTGTATAAGAGGACTGTTGTTTCAATTCTAAAACAGGAGGAGGAATGTTATTTCAATTTTATAAGAAATGTTGTTTCAATTCTAAAATAGTAAGTAGAATGTTTTTTTTTTCAATTCTAAAACAGTAAGAAGGATGTTGTTTTATTTTCAAATTGATTAACTATTTTAACATTTGATTGGCCACAAACTTAATTTTCAGATGCTATTAAAATTCAGTTTTTCCATTTTATTAAAAAAAACAGTTTGTAATTCATTAAAAAAAATAATTTTTTATTCTAAATTTTTGATTGTATGTGCTGAATGCATCAAAGGAAGTTATCATAAAAATTTTTTGCTTAAGGACTTTAGTCTTCACGGTCGCTATTTAGATCGAGTTGCAATTCAAGCCATCCGTTGACAACTGAATCTCCTACCCTTACCGTCCATTGTTCTTCAACATCATTTCAGATCATTTTGACATACAGCTCAGTGACATTAGGGAGAGTTCATCCATGAAACCATTTTCCCTCTTTTTCTATCTGGTTGGTGCAAACATGCTAGTATGCTTTTCAAGACCTTATTAATCACAATCAAATGCGACCTTGCAAAATTATTAGGCCTACAAGTAGTTGTTTTTTTGACTATGGGATTAACTAGCTGTATCATGTGACTGAGCTCAGGATTGGCAAAAGTTGGCTGCATAAATCAGCCAAGGTGATAACCGTTACAAGTGACACGAAAAATCTGAAGAAGTCTGAAAAGTACAATAACTGAAGTTCTGGATATGACCTTAGACGTCCTGTGGTGAAGCTCCATTTGGGGGTTGTGGAGAATGTGGAGTTGCCCCTTAGTTACTATTACTTCCAGGTTCCAGGTCCACTTTAGACTAAAGTGCTATCAGACTATTTGAAGAGACTGGCTTCCTTACCAAAAATGCATCAAACATGGATATTGTTGTTTTCTTATCTTTTTGCAAAACTCAATCATGTTCTGCAAAGTCAAAAACAAAAACATTTTTCTTCTGCAAAACAATCAAACCAAACATATCAAATACAATTTTTGGAGATATAAAGAACTTGAAGCATAAAAACTTTTCCCCAAATTACTGGATGTAGCATTAAATAACCCGACAAGGGTTGATATGCCGTTAAACAAAAACAACTAACCAACTAATGCTAGTGTGTGAGACAACCAATAAAAGCTGAAAAGTGAACATAACAACAGATGGGTTTAACGTGTCAGTGCTAGGTGTGTAATGCGTTTTATTCTTATGCGGTGAGTTAATACTGTTTCACACAAGTTGTCTTATGGCTTTATTTATCTGCTATGAATAGTGGTGCCCGTAGATATGCTAATTGAATATTGTTTGGGGGTTACACGTCAGAAGTTGATCTGTATATGTTTGATGTAGTATTGAAAAGTGAGGAGAGCTGCCAGAAACCTGTAAATCATAAATAGATCTTTTATAAAGATTCTATTTAACTTATGGATTGGATACTGACAAGTAATATTGCTGTGGGTTTGTGTGAATCTGTGGAGAGTGTAATGTTAACTAGTGTGGTCATCTCACTCTCTCCAAAGCTCCTAAATTGGGGCTTCACTGTCGGAATAGATTTGAATGAAAATGCATGCATGAAATTATATATACAGGGCTTTACGTTGCGAGTGAAACAGTCACATTTGCAAGTGACTTTTCAAAGTGACAACTAGAAATAATAAAACACTTATCATTTAGCGATTTGTTTTATTTTTCACTGACAATCTTTCAAAGCTCATTACTGAGTGAAAAATTTCATCCTTTTTTTTAATGAGTAAAGTCAAAGATTCTTTAAACAATAAAAATTTAATAGAACAGTATACTTTTTTTTTTTTTAATAGAGGCTGTTTAAAAAACACTTGAAGAAATTTGAAGTCTCAACAAAAAATTTAGTGCATATTTAGAATAATACTTATTAAAAAAATATACAGAAAATTTTTTATGATGTACATACTCGTCACGGAACAAAGATGTCATATTCCAAAAATCATATAGGTAACTTTTCTATTTAGCTAGTTAACAAAAATGTTTAGTTGTCAAAGGTCAACTAACTGTTTGTTGGTCTGTTAGTCACATTTAAAAAAAAAAAATAATAATAAATACATTTGGAATTTTTCTCATTTTGAAAAATCAGAAATGTTAACTACTTTTAGAAATGGAGAATATTGCATTAATACTAAATACAAATAAAGTAGATACCATGATGGGAAATCGAAATTGAAACCTTAGGATCTTCAGTTTGAGGTACTATCTATTGAGCTATTTGGGCTTGTGAATAGAGAGTAAAACATTACCATAACAATATGATTATAGTTTTGGCGTAACATAATAAATTTATGATTTATGTCCTGTTTCAAAACATGAAAAACAATATAAGCAATAAAAATAAATGAATGTCTAACCATTATCAATATCATTGGAATTTATTTTGCTTTAACTATGCATTGACACTAAACACATTTTAATATTAAGATTAGCAATAATACGCTTCCCCTGGTCACCCATTTTTCTAGTCTTACTAAATACTAGCAGGATGACCTGATGTTGTTCTGGATTAAAAGAGGATCAGCAAATGTTTTACACTTCTAATACTTTTATTGTGATGGAAATCGGTAAAATCGACACTTGTTGATGCTAGGCTGCATAAAAGTATTAACTTTGGTCAAAATCAGTTTTCCTTCTTTTAATGGGATTTTTTGATCATCGATTTTTGATACTTATCGGGGCATTCCGATACAAAAACCTATCTAAGAACACTCCCAGACACATAAAATACATTTGTGCGATATTAAAAAAAAAAAAAATCGGCCAAGCTGTTTTGGCGTCCATAAGAAATGAACTTACACACATACACAAAGTGCCTTTTATATATAAGATAAGTTTTTGAGTACTAACTTTGAAACTAGCAGTGCTTCAAAATCAGGACACTTGTGATTCTCCGTGGGTATATTTGCAATAGAACCAATGAATAATTTTTTTTATAGTGGAAAAAGAAAAAAAAAAAATCATAAAAAGGTGAAGTGCTCTTCAGCCTTTGAAGGCAATCATCTAGAGATGATGTCTCTAGAAAAGCACTGATTCCCCCATTACCACACTTCGTTGGCACCAGGAAGGTCATCCGATGTATAAAAATCTTGCCTCAACTAAGGAGATGACTTTCAAAGAAAAGCGGTCACACTTCACTGAGTATGAGGGTTGTTCCAAAAGTAAAACCACCTGTTTTTTTTTTGTTGTTTTTTTTTTGTTTAAATTCAAAAAGTTCAAGAGCTACGAAGATGGGAATGATACCATTAAAATGAGTAGCCTTTGGTGCACCAGACTTTATTTTTCTACATAATCACCATCGTTCTCAATGCACTTTTGTCAAGCATTCAATGACATATCTCTGCTTCTGACGCACATCCATGATAGGGTTGCTGTCTTAGAATCTCACATGGTCAATATCTGCAACAGAGAGATGAATCTTTCAGGTCATGAATGCATAAGTTCAATAATCATAACAATACAATTTGAAATCTCTCTGATCTATTTGGGCGAAAAAAAAAAAATAGGAAGCATTACTTCGTATGTTGGGCGATCTGGTGAGATTGTTGGAGTTCTAGAGAAAAAGTATATTGGCCTGTGAAACACAATGGATAGGTAAATCTGCTAGAATTATTGTGAAAGAATGCAAATTATAAGCGGTCTTGGATTGCTACTGAAAAGAGAACAAGTAGTCTGAGTATTTTTAATGCAGAGAGATGGATAGATAAAGTGATTAAAGTTGTGTAAATTGAAGAAGTTGATTGTTGTTGAGAAAATTTTCACAGTGATATCCATTCGTGCACTGTGGCTTGCATATAGATATGAAAGATGAATTTTATGACACGTTTATTGCAATAAGTTAATCAGACGAAAAAAAAAACACTCGACTGTATGCAATTTTCACCCACTCTCTATCTGTGCCTAAATCTAAATGCAGATTCCATGAACAAAGCTTCTTTCCTAGGACTGCTTGCCTGTGAAACATTTTTGCTGACCTGCTTCCCGGTTGAATACAACATGGTAGCCTTCAAATCCAATGTAAACAAGTTCTTGTCGAGTCGTCCACATAAAAAATGAAATCTACCCAATTTACACTATTAATGATTACTTCACTACCATCTTACATTCATTAATCCTTATCCTCGAGTATCCTTTGGGCCTTGGTAAATGCTAACTCCAAGTAAAAAAAAAAAAAGAAAATAAATAAACAAACAAATAATTGCTGTGGTAAGAAATTTAAATGGTCATGTTGGAAGACCTCTGGTTTTGAGAGTATACATGAAAGAAATAGATATGTTGATGGGGATATAGAAGGAGAAGAGACATTAGAATTTGGTCTTATCATGAACATGTTGACTGCAAAAACTCTCTTTAGGAAAATGGAAGTTGGTACAGCAAAAACTTGAGTAGATTAATCTTTCTCTCTCAAAAATTACGCATTAGAATAACATGCACCTGTACAAGGTCACCATTTTCCTGTACATCGAGTATTTTTGCCACATCTGGGTTGGTTCATCTGCCCTCAGCCTTTAGACAGGGTTAAAAAAAAAAAAAAAAGAAAGTTGTAACCTAATAGATCCCACACTATCAACTAAACTAAACCTTTGTTCCACCGTTGAAATGTTGCATTCTTGTGCTCGTTTTACAAGTATTTTAATGGAGAGTGCTCCGAACTCGAAGCACTTATACCCCCTTAACATAAATATCCCCAACGAATTCAACAAGCAGCAAAATCCCACCTCTTTACTGTAGATATCCCAAGATGCCAGAAAGCCTTTTACTCAAATAGTGCCTTCCCTCAAACTGCTAGGCTTGAGAATTCCCTACTTCCTTGACTTGTAGAAAGTTCAAGTGTAATGTGAACAGACATCTCGCTGCTCAACTCCCTACATAGTACATAGTAGGCAGTTTCATAGCCAAATTTGTTCAACTTCTGCAGGATCAGTTTAACGTGTTTTGTATTGTTGTGGAAGAGAATTGGGCCTTTTCTGTTGACTAATGCTGGGTGTTGTTGTCGAAGTTTCTGATGCATTTCATCCATTTGTTGAAAGTACTTCTGTGCCATAATGGTTTCGCCTACATTTAAAAACACTAATAGGTGAGACCGATCATAGACCACCAAACAGTCAGCATGAAATTTTTTTCATGTAACTCTGGCTTCAGGAAGTGTTGTGGAGTTTTGTCAGCGTCTAGTCACTGAGCTGAGCGTCGCTGGTTGTTGTAAAGAATCCACTTTTCATTGCAAGTCACAACACGATCAAGAAGCGAGTGTTCTTGTTGCGTAAAAGTAGGGAAGATGACACTTCATAACGGCGTTTCTTTTGGTTGTTGTTCAATTCGTGAGGCATCCATTTATCAAGTTTTTTTGTCTTTCCAATCTTTCAAGTGGTTGGAAATCGTTGTATGCATTACGTATAATTCAGAAACAAGTTCTCGAACAGTTGTGCATGGATTGGCTTCAACTAAGGCTCTTAATTGATTGTCGACATCTGATAGTTGACCACTATGCTCATCATCTTCAAGACTCGTCGCCGCTATGAAATTTCTTAAACCACCATTTTACTGTGCATTCAGTGGTTCCTTTGTCAAACGCTTTGTTGATATCATGAACTGTTTCGGCAACTTTTCGACCTTGCTTGAATTGAAATAAGAAAATTGTGTGAATTTGCTTTTTTTTTCCATCTTGTAATCAATGTTCTGAAAAGACATAATTGTTTTAAAATAATTGCAATTTAAACGATTAAATAGAGCAAAAAACGCTCTTTGAAATGATATCTAAAGTAAAAGTATTATAACAAAACTTATTTACATCATTTGAAATCAAAATTAAAAATTCTGCAAGACGCAAGAACCTTTTTGTGAGCCTTATATTTTGTGGAACTTGTAAGCATTGGGTAGACAAGAAGTGTTGCGGAATTGCAGGTATGAGGATAATCAGCAAAAAATGTAAAAGAATAGAATTTAAATCTGGGCAAAGTATATTTCAATAGCAAATCTGTTGAGGTTGTCAAAGTTTTGTTACCTTGGTGAAAACATTGGAACACAGCGTGGAGCCGGTGTTAGTATGATAGCAAGAATTAGAAATGGACGGAGTAGCGTTCTGGGAAACTGCCATTATTAATCAACAGAACTTTACAACTGTTGAGCAAGGAGAGAGTCTATCAGGCATGTGTATGCAGTTATGAAGTGAAGGTTGAGGATATGCATTGCATGGGGAGAAATCACATGAGAATTATACGACAGATGTATAATGTCAGTCTTAAAGGCAGGCTGGGATCAGATGTGCTCAGTGGAATATTAAATCAGAATGATATAGAGAGATGTATGCAGAAGAGTAGACTTTGATGATGATAGCCACGTTAAAAGAATGGATAAAAGTTCTTGGGTCAATAGATGTTGAGGTAGCAAGGCCCAAGGAAAACGCGTGATATGGATGGATGTGAAAGAAAGAGGGATAAAGACCTGGCCAGAAATAGGTTGGTTTGCAAATCAATTTTCTAAAAGCTGTCCAACACATGCCAGCATGTAAAAGGACTTTTAATGAAATATGGTGATAAAAAGCTATTCTCCATGACAGTTCTTAACATCGGGGGTTCTAGGGAAAGAATTTCCTGTCATATGTTTGCCTTAAGTGCTTGGATGGTTAGAGGCTTATTTGCATATACTTTGTCTTTAATATATCACCAAAATCAAAATTTAGCTGTATGTGCAGTTGCTCCATCTTGTTGCCACCAATACCCTACGGTTGAAAAAAATCCACTATCTATATCTCCCATCAGTTAGTCACAACATTTTCATTCGCATCTTCAAAGAAGGGCCCAATAACTCTTTTTGGGATTACTCCACACCATACTGTGACTTTAACTGGTTACTTGGCGTGGGTTTTTGGTGCTCCAGAACCTGGTATTCTACTTATTGAGATGCCCATTCAAATGGAAATGAGCCTCATCTCACATGATTAATTGTGAATAAACTCACTGTCATCTCTTGCAGTTTCCTGAAACCTGACGTCGTAATTTAGTCGTTTCTGAAAGTCTGGTGGTTGCAAAGATTGCACTAATTAAACCTTGTAAGGATACATGTGCAAGTCTCTTTGAATGCACTGTAGAGAACTCTGAAGTGGCAAGTTCTTAAGAACGCATTCAAGTGGATGTGGTTGCATTCCCTGGAATGCTACGACTCACATCTTCAGTATTTGCAGGTATATGTACTGAGAGACCTTGTCTACATTTAGACTTATCATTTACAGGACCCTGCTCTTGAAAACGCATCACGAAGTTCATTATTGCAGGCCTACTAGGAGGATGCCAAACGTTGAAATGACAATTGTTTTTTTTTTTTTTTTTTTGCAAGAATTGACCGTCCATTTTCCAAGTAAAATTCAATTATCTTCCCTCATTGTTCTGTTGTAAACTTGTGCATGTCAAAAAATTCCAAAGATTGTGTTATAATTCTCAAAAGAAAAATTTAAATATATTAATAGAAAAAAAATTATTTAATTTTTAAAATGTAAAGTGGCATGGGCCACCCTGTGTGTGTGTGTATATGCGTGTGTATATATGTATATATATACTAGCAAAAGTACCCGTCGTTGACTGTATTCAAAAACAGCCTACAGGAAATGGACTCTGATTTATGAAAGTATGATAGGTTATGAAAAGGAAGGGTTGTAAAGAGATAGCTTCGAATTTGGGGGTATCAAAACCAAAGCAAAATATGATGAAAGTAAAAATAAAATAGATAAATTCCGTAATTTATTATACCATACCTGTTCACACTGAAACACTTATCACAATATTCTGTGGATCTATATTAAAAACCTTGTTAAACTTTGTGACATATTTCCATTCTATGGAGGTCAGGCGTGAACGAACACCCCATAATTTTATCATACCATATTTCTTCAAACTGAAACATAATTATCAAAGTATACTTACGCAGATAGATATAAAAAGTCTTTATTAAAGTTTGTGCCTATTTCCATTCTATGGAGGCCAGGCGCAAGCGCAGACCCCACAATTTTATTATACATCCGTATTTAAGTTAAAGCATACTTATCAAAGTATTATTATGTACATCTATATCAAAAACACTTGTAAACGTTTTTTTTTTTAATTTTTAAATTTATTTCCATACTTTGTGGACCAGGTGTGTACGCAGCCCCCAAAATTTTAATGAATCATCATTATGCCAGATCAAACATACCCATTCCTGTATCTCGATACATCTATCATTATATGTGATCAGTTTTCTATAATAGTCAACCATATATATATTTGTGACTAGACACACACACACGATCAGCTTTATATATATATATATATATAGTAAGTTAGAAAAATATATATGGCAATTAATCTACACAGAATATTCCATGTTTCATCCACACTAGTATTCGTGTGGATGAAACGCGGAATATTCTGTGTAGCTTAATTGCCATATATATTTTTCTAACTTACTACCTAGCTCTACCTATGTATTGAGTACTGTTGCAGTAAATACTTAGTTTACACATAAAATTACACTTTTGTATATTAATTTATGTGATTAAATGAAGTAGTTATATATATATATATAGTCACCAACACACAGTACTGTTTCACAGCTCATCAGTGCGACTAGACAGGCAACTACCTCAAGCCAGGATTGAAACCCGACCGTCTATACGACAGTCAAAGCTCCTAACCACTACGCTATCGGCGGCTACTGTGTGAGTCATGAGTTTAACGATGTTTTGACATCGCCCGAACTACCTTGGGCCGCTTAATCGGAATCGGAAAAATTGGAATATTTGAGGGTATTGGAACAGGAAAAATTTGTGCCGATTTTCCGATGCCAAAATGATTCTTTTAATTGTCTTTTTTATTTGATTTTCTTTAAAGCTAAATCTTCCATTGCTGGTAATAATGATGAAATGATAAATATTTATTAATTTTAAACCACCAGTAAAACTTAAATTGATAGATTGTTGCGCACAAGTATATTTTTATGTTTGGGAAAATATCTGCACATTTAATGTGTGTTTTTACGGTAATCAGAGAAAAATACAACTATGTAGTTTAAATATTTAGAGATTTATAAAGAATTGGAATCTGTAATTGTATCGGAACCGGGAAAAATATTGGAATTGTCCCATCACTAATGCACACTAGTAGAATACTTGTTTTTAGGATATAAAGCATTAGTTTAAAAGTTTTCTGTTTCTTAACCGAGATATATATGATATGGGAATCACTTGTGAACTTATATTCCCATGAAACTTCCTCCTCCAGGGAAGCCAGTTTAACCCACCTACTGTGAATGTTGCTGACATATGTTAGTTTCAGTGTCCCCTACACACCCAATGATAAAGTTAACCAAACTAATAATGTACCAATGTTACTCATCCAATCGCCTAGAATACACATTACATAATGGATAATAAGTTCAATAAGGAGTTTACAAAGCATATATTATTGATACTCATGTGCAGACACGAACCATTTTAAAATTTTATTACTTCTTAAATAAAAATTTTATTATTTATTATAAATTAAAATTTTAGGTAAAGCAATTCTTTTCTTTATTAAATATGTTTTTTTAATTTTTTGGGTTGGTTCGAATTTTGATAAGAGTACTCCCTATTTATAAAAAAAGTAATGTGTCCATCTTATGTTGCTGAGAATATATATATTTAAAAATTCATAAAACTTGGTAATAATAAAAAAAACTAATATATCCGATGAAACAAGAAACGATTTTGACCAAAGTTAACATCTTATACAGCCTAACATCACGTTTGCATTTTAAATGTGAATTCAAGACATTATCACTGCAACGTTATTTTACTATTGTTTATTGTGTTAATTTTATTAATTAGGGGCCTTTGAAAATAGGCACTAAAATCAAGTTGAATCTCCCAGAAAAAAAAAACAAAAATTAATAATTAAAATAATTTTAAGTTGTGTTTGAATTTGTTATTTTAAAATTGCCAATAGTCATTTTTTTTATATTATATGAAATTATTTAAAAAAAAAAAAAAACTGACTTAAAAAAAAAAAATTCTATTGCGCACAGAAATCACTTTTTCCACTGCTTCCACTATAATAGATGTATGGAAACTAAAGCCGCTTTCAGGACTGCCAGCAACCATTGTAAAAAAGTAATAAAGAATGCAAGAGAGTTGTATGCTCAGTCCGTCAAGTCCAAATCAACTGAGCAGCGGCTTGGTTCCCACCAGTTTTGGCAAATAGCAAACAGAATCCTGAACAGAAGCGTGTGCTCTATCCCAACTATCATCAACGGACCTGAGGTAATCTCGTCAGCATCAGATAAAGCCAAACTCTTTGCCAAGAACTTTGCAGCTAATTCTACCCTTTGCGACCAAGGCCGCCAACCCCCAATATTTCCTCCTGTATTAGAAAACACGCTATGAGATATACATATATCTGTACGTGATGTTGCCAAGCTAATCAAAAACCTTGATTCCAGTAAAGCAACTGGCCCTGACGGTATTCCAATTATAGTACTCAAAAAACTTCAACCAGAACTAGTGCCCATACTTAAAAAACTGTTTAAATGTTGTCTTAAGAAGAATAGCTTCCCATCACCCTGTAAAATCTCATCAGTATGCCCTGTATTTAAGAATTCAGGTGATCGCTCATCCCCCTCTCAGTACAGGCCAATAAATCTCCTGTGTGTCATGAGTAAGTTGCTAGAATCTGTTAAATACAGAAGTAATCAACCATCTCAACAAATATAACCTTAGTGACACTCAATATGGTTTCCGTTCTGCTAAATCTACAGCAGATGTGCTTCCAGTTATATCTCATAGGATTAATAAATCTCTCGATGGAGGCAACCTTTCTAGGACAATTGCTCTTGACATATCTAAGGCCTTTGATAGGGTATGGCATAAAGGTTTACTTCACAAGATCTCTAGCTATGGTATAGCTGGAAATGTCTTCTCAATTATTAAATCATTTCTTTCTGATAGATTCATAAGAGTAGTAGTTGAGGGGCAAAAATCAGAAGCTCACAGTATTAATGCTGGAGTCCTCAGGGGTCGATCCTGGCCCAACTCTTTTCCTGATCTACATTAATGACCTTCCAAATCACATCCTTACATCATTTGTAGACATTTATGCTGATGAAACTACCATTTATGGTAGCACATCTAAGACAGTAAACGACCAAGTTCTCTCCGATTCTTTCTCCTCTGATCTTGAGCACGTAGTACAATGGGGAAAGGAGTGGCTGGTTACTTTTAATGCATCTAAACCAAGCTTCTCTCTTTACATCATCAATATTCTGATTCACATCTGACATCAATTGAAATGAATGGCTCTCGTCTTCAGGAGGCTTCAAGTTTTGACAAGATTCTGGGCTTGACCGTTACTCCTGATCTTAAATGGAACATGTACATCAAATCTGTTGCCAAGGCCGCTGGAAAAATGGTGGGATCTTTCTATCGATCCAGTAGATATCTCACTGCTGATGCAATTCTCTATCTATATAAGAGCCAGGTACGTCCAAAGATGGAATACTGTTGCCACATAGACTTTGTGGCCTCGTAGGAGATGTCCTTTTCTCTTTCCTGCAACTTCTATCTCAGAGAAGAGATGTTGCGAGTTTGTCTCTGATGTATCGTTATTTTCATGGAAAGTGTTCGACTGAGCTTCAGTCTATGGTCCCCCCTCGCCAAACTTTTACAAGAAACACTCGTCTAGCTGAAAACACTATCGATATTTCCCCCCACTCTTTATCTGTGCCTAAACCTAAACGTGGATTTCATGAACAAAGCTTCTTTCTTAGAACTGCACGCCTATGGAATTGCCTTCCATTTTCCTGCTTTCCGACTGACTACAATATGGTTGCCTTCAAGTCTAATGTAAACAAGTTCTTGATGAGCCGTTCCTTATAAGTTAACAAATTTACTGAATTTCCATTACTAACGATTACTATATTGTCCAATTTCTACTGTACACTCTCTAACCCTTATCCTCGAGTGGCCTCTTGGCCTTGATAATGTGGTGATGCCTGTGTAAAAAAAAAATAAATAAAAATAAAAAATAACTGGATTTGGCATTAAATAACCTGAAAAGGGTTGATATGCCGTAAAACCAACAACCAAAAATCACATAAGTGGATGAAGTACTTTTAGTGTTATGTAAGAAAATCAATTTTTATCAGTTTTCAAGAAATGACTGTCTCATCTGTTATTTTGGAAAACATTTTAAAGAAACCAAAAGAAATAGCTTAACAATAATTCATACTTGCTAGATTTATGTTGTAATGCCTACGAATTCCATTAATTTAAAAATGATTTAATAAAAAAATAAAACTGGTCAATTTACGTGATTTTTTGAAGTTTGATATTTGCATTTCATCATGGGTATGTACATTTATACATATTTTTCTTTATTTCTGTTTTTAATATTGGGGCAATTCTGGACAAGAACCATAAGATATCCTGCTTTTTGGTCATGATATGATGCAAAATACTTTGATTTTTTTTTTTTTTTCTTTGTATCTAATGTTTAAAATTTTTACTTTCATTCATCAAAGACAACGTCTGATGATGAAGGACGTCTAGAAATTGATTGCAATGGAGTGAGTTCAGATTCTGACATTTCTTCGCACTCGGAACCAATGCCAATTAATCACCAACCATCAACTATTACAAATCATGTAGTAAAAGAGGTAAGTGTGTGTATGTAGGGTGAGGTGATAATGGCGATGTGCATGACCCCCCCCCCCCTCCAAATTTACTTTCTTGCATCATACACTATCAGCCAAGCTCAAACCGCTATCGTATTGCTGCAATGTTGTATCCCTGTGCTTGTTTTACGAGTATTTTAATGCAATGTGCTCGGATGAACTTGTCACACTTGTACCCCCCTTGAGGTACCTACCCCTTGACAAACCCGTTTAGCAGCAAAATCACACCCCTTTATGGTAGAGGTCCATCTAAGAAAAAGCTTTCTACTCTAATAGTTTATTCCTTAGAACTTCTAGACTTCGGAATTCTATCCCTACTTCTTGCTTCCCTGATTACTTACCTACAGAAATTAAAATCTAATGTAAATGGACATTTCGCTCATCTTACATAGTCTCCTGTTGAAATGCTCCGAAATAGACCATTACGTACAAGTGAATATATGCCTAGTTTGGAGTGGACAAGAGAAAAAATATATTTTAATGTGTCTTTTAGCTAACTTTTGATCTTGTCATTTTACCTCTAGCATTGTTTGTATTTTTTCTAATGTGTGGTGTCCTAGGTCACACCTGCTGCTGTTGGATCAGGCTGTCTGAAGATCCTCATTTCCTAAAATGCACCGAACATTGATGTTATTTATTTATTTTTTTCTTTTCCTTTGGTAACTAAATCCTGTTCTGCAAAAGCAAAACTTTTCTCTACAAAACAATAAAATCAAAAACTATAGATAAATATTTAAAGATATAAAGAGCTTGAAGCATAAAAACTTTTTCTAAAATTATTGGATTTGGTATTAGGTAATACAACAAAAGTTAAAAATCAAACCAAACCAAACCCAGATCTCACAATTTTCCAAATGATACAAATACAAGGGAAGCAATCTATATATCTATAAAAGTGAACGTGTCTATCTGTCTGTCTGTGTGTCTGTCTGTCTGTGTACATTTCCCTACGCAATAACTCTGTCAATTTTTAGTCTATAGACTCGAAATTTGAAATACCGGGTACTGAGATTTGGGAAAATCGATGTGACGGGTGTCAGCCAGAAATTTGGCTGTTAAGGGGTCAAATTTCAACGATTTGACCTTTAAGAACTCTACCAAACTCCTCCGACAATTTTGGGTCTAGACACTTGAATTTTTAGATATAGGTTCCTTGAACCTGGATCTAACTTAATAAAGTGATTTGAGCCCGAAACTATAAATTTTAAGGGGTCATAATAGGGGTCAGATTAAAAAAAAATTGACTGCTTTTTCTTTTTTGCTCAACATACACTTCCAAATACTCGGGCAACGCGGGGCACCCATGCTAGTTCTTCTATATTTGAATGATACGTAATAAACAATGGTTGTTAAATGGTGTGTCTGAAAGAGTTACTTCCCTTGTGGTATTATGCTAAGAGATGCACTTTGGTAAAACAGCAATTAGCATAAAATAAATTTATCCACTTTTTGAAGTGTTTTCATATGTGTCCGGCTAAAACTCAGAAATTTCTAAAGATAAATGAAAAAATCTTACATGCTCGGATTTAGTATGACACCGAGCTGGATATGGTATTTCCATGCTGTCACCTACAACCAAATCAAGGCATGCAAATTTGTGGCCTGATGTGCCATGGAAATCACTCGGGATCATATTGTGCGTTTTCATAGCACTACATGTAGTCCAATATTGTGTGGTCCGCATATGTTCTGTCACTCATTCCATGCTGTGTTTAAAAGATCTACAGAACATTGGTGGTGATGCAGTTTAGTTCTGCAACTATAATAAAAACAAATTGTTGAAGAAAGAAAGAGAAATTGAGTAGTTTGGTGTTTAGTCATGATTAACGGACTTGAAAATTTACTTTGTGCTTTTGACCCTTAAGGAGGGCAAATTTGGAAATGATTCGCTTTTTAAATTTTTGTTTATCTGCTTTTCAGACCGATCAACTGATCTTTTATTGAACCTTTTACTTCGGACAAGTTTTGTGTTTCACTAACTAATCATACCTCGTATCACATTTTTCTACTCTATTATGATTGGTTCAGCAATGAGAACCCTTGTTTCACCCACAAAAGTGAACCTTTAAATCCAAGTCATATTATATGAGCTAGGTCTTATTCAAAGCATAACATGCCTAAGTATTTGTTGGCATATGGTAGGTGTACCCTTGACATTTGTAATTCGCCAACATAATTTGTTTTGCTATTAATCCCTTTGTCTTGAAGTATATGTCAATCAAAATAAGTAATTTCTAATTCAAACCGTTCAATTGTGATTTGAAATATAATAAACTTAAGTTTTATTTTTCTCTTCAGCTGCCAGCTCAACATTACTTTCCTTTCCAATTGTAAGCACAATTGCCTATTTTGATAACTCACTTTAAGTCATGGAGAATTCTACTGTCTGTCACTCGATCATGAAACATGTGACCGTTTAAACCTCAATTGTATCATTGACCTATCATGATTACTGTCTAATAATTCAATTTGAGTCATTCAAAATCAAGCCGGATGCTTTCTCTGCTTATCTTTCAGGTACAAAATTGACATTTTGAATCAAATCATTCGTTTAATGAAATTTGGCTTATTATCATCCATGGTGTTAACGAATAAAGTACTAAGTAAAATTCAATTCTGTGTGAAACTCTTCTGGAAGTTGACGGTTCAATCCTCAGAACAGGCGATACTAAGAATACTATTACAAATTACTTAAGACTTCGACCTGGTTATGGCTAGAGCATTCTACCCCTCGCACTGAGGATTGACCCTTCAACCTCTAGAAGAGTGTCACTTACAGCTGAATTTTACCTCGTGCTTTATTCGTTATGATGAGATGAGGAGAATCTGAATAATTGAGAATTTCTAGTCAACATTGATTCTCACTTTTTTTTCTATTTCTTCATGAAAAGATTACAGAATTGAAAGCTGTCCCCTTTGAGAGTGACAAATTAAAGCGTTTGAAAAAGATCTGTCGAACAGCTGAGTTGTATGTAAAGTATAAGAAAGAGTTTGAGCATCTTCAAAGTGACGCAGCGAAATGCCAAAGGTTGCAACAAATTCTCAAAAATGCCGGCATGCAAGGTTAGTATGATTATTTAGCTGTTTTGCTTTGCTTTTAAGATGTAAAACTGCCTGAACATTTATGAAAATCAAAGTTTAAAAAATTTATTTACAGATAACCCTAATGTTTTTTCATCATTCCTGAACACGAACCCAATCCGATACTAACAATACTGTTGAACAGATAAGCTATATGTCAAATATTAGTAAGAGTTTGAGTATCTTAAACATATGTACATATACGGATGCAACACTATTTTCGTAATCCTGCTGTCGCTAGATTAGTTCATTGGATGAATGTGTAGTGCAGCATCAATTTGTTTATACTGCACCTGCTGGTGGTAGTCTCTCTTTTGAAATTATATTATTTTTCTTAAATTTAATCCTAATTATGACTTCACATTTGTTAAACATGACTGGTTTATTTCCATGAAATTTAAAGTTTCTGACTATCACTGGTTGGAAAACATGTTAAGTGTATAAATAGCATGTTAATGGTGCGTTGATGAATTATAACTGTGATGAACTCTGATGGTCCAGTAAAACAGTTAATCTGGCAAACCTTTGCAATCAAGAGTGCCGGAAAATTGTTGTTGCACCTGTACTATGAACCATAATTAGCAATTAGCATAGATTTTCTCAGGAATCATTTTTGTTTCTTTTTTTTTTTTTTTTTTTTTTTTTTAATTGCATAAATATTTTTTCTAGTAATAAAAAATATTTTACGAACTCTTCATATTTATGTAAATCCAAAGCTAAAAGCCAAAAGTGCTAAAATAGTAGGCAAGCTGAGAGAGAGAGAATTGATTACATGATGAATGTAAAAAATTTCATTTTAGTTTATGCTATTGCATTTTTTTACTTCAATAAATTTTCATTTAATTGTAAGAATAATACAGGGTTTATACAGATTTGAAAAGTTCTTGAATTTTGACTTTTTTCTTTTTTTTACTCGGTGGCACCACTTATCAAGGCCCAGAAGCCACTCAGGGATAAGGGTTATTGCAAGTACAGTATGTTAGTGTGGAGATTTAAGTGTTTACTTAAGAGGGCTGTTCATTAGGAATTTGTTAACGTTAGACTTAAAGACATCCAAGTTGTAGTCAGGTGGGAAGCAGGCAGACGGAACAGAGTTCCACAGGCGTGCAGTTATTTACCTTGAAAATATGGAAAATGTTTTGAAAATCATATTCGTCATTAGAGAGTCCTGTCCATGCAAGGAAAGTTTGTTGTAGAGTGGAGGATCATTTTATTTCTCACCTTTTTTTTTGGAGAAAGGGGGGAGGGAATTAAAATCTCCCTTTTATTTTTTGCTCTCATTTATAATTCAATTTGGGTGGGAGATAGTGGCGGCTGCTATAAATAAAAATGACTCCCTCTCTCTAATAAAACAAATTTTCCTTGCCCTGATGGGACTCTCATATTTGAGATGAAATGAAAAGCATTTGAAGCTTAAAAACCTTATGCAGGTAGCTTGCAAAGTAACTTTTTATTGGCTATGGTATCATTTATTTGCTGTATATTTCATTTTTTATCACTTTTTTGAATCGCTGCGGATTGTAAAACAAATCCAAAATTTTGTTTAAAAATTGTATTTTGTCTGGAGAAGGCCTTGAAAAACTTTAAAAAGTCTTGAAAAGAAATAGTGAAAATCTGTATGAACCCTGTAATAATTCATATAATTATCAAACTTATGTTAGTGCGATAGTTTTTTAATAATCAATGTAGAGGTATTATTATAGTCTTATTCACATGTTCCTTTTTGGCTATTCTGTTCCTTGATACTTTTTTCTAACATATGGACGTTTGAACATGAATCATTTAAACCTATATTTTATGCCTATACTCCAATAGTCACTGGTGGTTTAGTATTATTAGACTGGATGACCAAGAGGAAAATAAATTTTTATTTGGATCATTCATGAACAGAGTTTCTTTCCAAAACTTGTGCCATCTTTTTAAATTATCAAACGGAGGTACTGATCAATTTTACCATTTAATCTACAGCAAGTTTGCATCTGCATCTTCCAGCAGGTTATGTAAGCAAATGGAAGTCTCGAAGTGATTAGCCAATCATTTGTCAGAAGACAAGCTTCAATATAATGTCAATGTGTAATTCCCCCTTTCCCCATGTTAAGAATGGCTTTCACCCCATTTTGAATTGTCTGGCAGTCTTCACTTTGACATCTTTTGGCTGCTTATGTAATCTGCCAAAAAATGCCAACGTAAAGTTACCAAAGACTGGGTTATAAACTTGAGAAGTACCCAAACAGGCCATGTTTCCAGTTGCCTTGTTGTATTGTTCATCATTTAACTCGTAATATCATTGGCCTTTGTCCTTTTTTTTTTTTTACTCAAAAACTAAAATTGAAGAGCTACAAAGATGGGAGTGTTACTATTAAAATAAGCGACTTTTGTGCTCTAGAATTAATTTTTTTTTCTACATAGTCACCAGTATTCTCAATGCACTTTTGGCAGCCTCTTTTGATGCCTTAATCGTAAAAGTCCAGAGCGTGCTTTGTCACTTGCATCTCTGTTGGTACTCTAACATCCACAAACCCATCTCCTGTGCTGATATCAACTGCATCATCTTTGAAAACATTTAACAGGCACTGGTGAATGTTGATCGGTTTAATTTGTTTTGCTATACAAATTCATTGATGCATCACTACTTCTGACGCACACCAATATCTGCAACAGAGAGATGAAACTTTCAAGTCAGGAATGCGTAAGTTCAGTCATAACAATGCAATTTGCAATCTCCTTTGATCCATTTGTGTAGAATTAAAAAAAAATATAATAGGTATCACTTTTGGAATGTCCTTTGCATTTATTATTAGATATTGGAATATCCGACTCTATAACACTTGTTGCAAAGTTGGTTTTTCAGGTTTATCCTACTGCATTTGGGAACAAAAAAAAAAACGATTTCAGTCTAGGAGGATTTCTCATTGCACTGCAGACAATATTGATGCAGTCTTCAAATTCTAATTAGCATTTTGTGTTCATTTATGCACTTGTGTGCAATAGGTATTGTTTTAGCATTAGATAATACAAAATAGTTGATTTGCCATAAAACACTAACCAAACTTGAAAGTATTTTTGGTGCTGGTCCAGAACTTCAAACTCTAAAAACAAAAATAAAGAAAAATTTTAATGGAAAAAAAGACATCATACACTAAAAATCACATTCATTGATCAAACAGTTTTATTTTTATATAAAAACAATAATTTTTAAAGGAATTTGAGTTTTTCCAATACCCTGTCTTCTTTCTCTCTTTAGAACGGCTTTCTAAAATTGTAACCTTATGTGGTGTTACACTTTACTTTAGTAATTCATAAAAATAAAACTGGAAAGAAATAAATGAATATCCGGGTTGATATTTTTTTCTTTTTTAACAAATGTTTTTATTACTGTTACTCTCCCGGTTTGACAACACTTAAAATGTCTCTCGTTGCCACATGTCCATCTAGCCTGGTCGTTTTTCTTTCTTCCGACCATTGCTGGCTACAGCCAACCCATTCTCGTCCTCAACTGTACACGTCCATTTTCTTCGATGCACACTTTTTCTTCTCCCTTTATTTTACACGTCTATCTCTTTCAGCACAGACTTTCTTTATCCCCGACCACATGGTGTCCTTTTTTTTCTTTTCTTGTCGTGTCAGCTTGTGCACACTTCCTGATTTGCATATGCGTTCAAATGCAGCTCTGGCTGCTAATACGATAGTTTGCCATCCATCCTTTGGCTGCTGCTATTTTCCCCACGTCCTCATACGTGCTCTGTTACAAAATCTTTCAAGTTTGAATTGTTTTAAATTATTTCCCTTGTCTTGCAAAACTGGTAGCGAGAGATTGTAACTCATTGTTTAGCCATAAAATTTGATTTTCACTTTTTGAAATAAAACTACTTGATCAATTTACATGATTTTTGGTGTATATTTACTTTCCATCATGAGTATGTACACCATAAAGATATTTATTTTTTGACATTTTTGTTTTACAGGGGAGGCTTATAGACTTGCACCATAATTTAGTATCTGAGTTTGGAGTTATGACATGGTGTTGTTCTTAGAATAAAATGTTAACATCTTTAATGTGATTGCAAGTAGCCTAGCTGGCCAGCCTGCTTCATTTGCAGCTGAATGACAGATGAATAAACAAATGATAAAAGATTTTCATGTATTACAAGAGTCGTTCTAAAAGTAAGACCTTATTTTTTTTAACTAAAAGACTAGTGTCGAACTTCTACAAAGACGAAAGTGGCACCATTAAAACGTGCTGCCTTTTTTGCTCCAGAGTTTATTTTTATACAGATTCACCACCATTTTCAATGCACTTTTAATGCATCAGCTGTAAAAGTCCTAAGCATGCTTGGTCACTCACATCTGTTACCACTAAAATCAACAAACCCATCTCCTAACTTTGTTGACATCAACTGCATAAGCTTTATAAACGTTCAACAGGTACCAGTGAATGTTGATTGGTTCTAATTTTTTCTATATGGAGGAATTCAATGATGCATCTTGATTTCAGATACATATCTATAACAATGATTGCTTTTTTTTGAGTCTCACACTGTGAATATCTGCAAGAGAGTAATGAAAATTTCAAGTCATGAATGCATAATAATTGTCTGAAGATAGCAGTTTCAATCCTACCTAAAGCCGGCCAAAGGCTTAGTTGGCCAAAACATGGTGAACCGACAACTGAGGATACAATTACAAGAATCAGCATTCCTATCCTGTCATGGTTTACGACCTGATGAAGACCAGAGGAATAGTTGGCCGAAACATTGTGAAACAACTAGAAGATAAGGATAATAGTCCGTAAATAAATGCATAATAATGCAATCTGCAATCCTATTCCGATACATTCGGATGAAATAAAAAAAAAAGTAAATAAAAAATAGGGGGTATTACTTTTGAAATGTCCTCTGTATTTGTGTTCATATGATTACTGCTCTCATCTCTGATGTTGTTCACGTATTTCGTTCTATATAACCCCCGATCTTCAAGTGCATCTGCTGAACTCTGGAATTTACAACTGAACCCTTTCTGTAATTCAGAGTGGTAAATTGCTTGTTTCATCAAGCATAGCTAGGCAGAAGTTGCAAGTAATTTTTATTATATTCTTAGTATTGCCTGTAGCGAAGATTGAACCTTCAACCTCCAAAAGACTGTCACTTCAAGATGCCATACAGAGTCCCGATTTTGTTAAGACGCACCTGAGGAAGATTGTTACATCTAAAAAGCTGAGAACAATAGTCTCCAAATAATTGTACATTATCTAAAAAAAAGAAAATCTGAAATCCAAGTTTTTGAATGTTTTATTTTCTTGCGAGCTCAAACAGGAAGCATGGGTTGTGATTGACACGTTTATATCCTCACCTTGCATGTTATCGAGTTGATGTGGATTATTGGGCGAAACCCTTTCTTTCTTTGGTTGTATGCAACAAGAGGACATCCATTTTCTTTGAATGGCTTCAGTAACATATATTCTTGCTAGTCTTCTTTACCCCCCCCCCTCCATAATGTAACATTAATTTTTATTTTAAACATAAGTATGCTCTCTTATCGTTCATTTTTAGGCAAGCCATCATTTAAGGCAGCAGAAAGACTACGCTTGCTGAAAGAAGCCAAAGAATTAAGTGAAACGAACATCATTTCTAGTAATTCTGGTAAGTATAAACTGTTTTTACTATATGGAAAATAAATTTGAATTGAATTGCATACTCTTTCTCTCTCTCTCTCTCTCTCTCCAGAGAGTTTCACCTTGTGATTGAGAACAAAATTACTGCCTAATAGACAATTATTCTTTCGTTTTTCTTTCAAATATTATTTTGTTTATGCTGGAGATCGGCATCCTACTGGGGTCTGGACATGCATTATTTCCGACACTCCATCTGATAGATCTTTTTAAGGGTCTAACTGTCCCTGTAAGTGCAATTTTGTTTGTCTCTTGGTTCACTGGGTATATTTGCCAGGTAATTTTGGAAATTCTTTTTCTTGAGTTTGGTTGCTTCTAGAATTATTGGAATGATGGAAATTTTAAGATTCCAGTTGTGTCAACATATGTGGGTTAGCAGGTAATATTGAAATATTTGCTTAAGATATTTTAAGTTGTTTTTTTTTCTGTCTTTGCACATACAACACCTAATATTCTCAAATGGTCACCCATCTGATACTGGCCATGCTCAATGTCACTTAATTTTGGTAATCTAATAAGAACTGATGTGTGAACATGATTAAGTCGTATAGCTTTTTATACAAACAGATAAGGTGCTACCAGATCAGACTGTCTGAAGATACGGGCCTCTGGCCTAAAATTCACCAAACATTAATTAGTAATACACACGGACGAAAAAACGCTTTGGATAATCAGATTTCACGGTAGTTCTACTAAAATAGCCATATTTTTTAAACCAAAGCACTTCAAGTCTTCAAATTGCTACTGTTTTGTTCGGAAATGAATATACTTTCAAATGAATTAATAAATATGAATGTACAGTATATATTTTAAGAGTTTTAAGCAAATAAAGTGATAAAAATGTGAACGTCATAAAATGGCGTTTTCGGTAAGGTTTGTTAATGACCCCCCCCTGTTTTCTAAAGGTCCGTACCGTGATTGTATGAAGAATTTCGTCATGAAATTTGGGAACCAATCAGTAGAGGTGTTAATCTTAATACTGTCAAGTGTCCGAAATATTTTTGACCATTTCTTTTTTTGTCGTGTTAAAAATAAGACTTTAATATGACGAGTATCGAACATTTTGAAAAAAAATTCTTCGGACATCCAGTAGTAAGTAAATCAATCTTTTTACTATCTTTATCAATTAAAAGTATTATTTTATGTTGAGTAGGACCGCGGTAATTGATAATTTAAAAGGACCTACCCGAAAAAAAAAAATTGTTTCTATTTCTCGAATTTGGTCAAATTAAGTTAGTATTACTAGAAGTAGCAGCAGCAGCAGCTCCAGCCTGTATAATCAGTGATAGCACAGTGTAAACAACACGCATTCTTTAATTTTTATTCCAGAACGAATTAAGAAAAACATGAAAATATGAATATAAATGTTCTTATGTTTAATTAGAGCTATTTTGTTATCAGAATAACATTAGTTTAGAATTATTCGGTTTTCAGAATGTATAATAACAACAATCCCAACCAATTCGGCATTATGAATCTGTTGCAATTTCTCACATTTCTCGTCAAATTTAAAAACATGGTTAAAAAAACAAAATAAACTTTTGTAGATATATAGCTTGCATGCACTTTTATTCTTTAAATTAGTTTTGAACAGCGAATTAAAACAATGTTTTGCTGCGAACAGCCACAAATATTTTTTTTCAAAATCAAAATAAGTATCAAAATCTCGTTTATACATAGATTCGAAAAAGTTGTCTAAAACAAATATATAACAAATAAATGTTATCAAAGGCAAGATAAGTTACTTTTCTACCTAACTGGATAATTTTCTAGTGTTTTTATTTAATGTAACATGTTTATTCAGATCGAAAAACGTACAGTGTTTACCGATGTATTGGAAAATTAAAAATGGCGCCCGGCCCGACTCTCTTTGACACAGTAATTTTGAGAAAAGGAGTTAAAAATAAATAAAAAAAACTATACAAAATACTGTTAAAAACTCACCGAATATATGTCAGCCTATGTCACGGTAACATATATTGAGCGAGTTTCTAGCAGTATTTTGTCTACTTTTTTATTTTTAACTCTTTTCCCCAAACTTACCGTTTCAAGAGTCGGGCGCCATTTTAAATTTTCCAAAACATTGGTAAACACTGTTTTCAAGCTAAATAAACATGTTACATTAAATAAAAACACTAAAAAATTATCCAGTTAGGTAGAAAAGTAACTTGCTTTTGATAACATTTATTTGTTATATATTTGTTTTTTTGACAACTTTTTCGAATCTATGTGTATAGTAATACAAACCCTCAAAATCTATATCAATATTCTTGAAATTTTAAAAGAAAACACATCAAACTACAATTAGGAAGCTTTTTATTTCGTTATTTTTTTTTTTCTACTTATTAAGCGAAAGATATTTTTACAACCTGCTCCAGCGTAGTATAAACGGCCTATGGAATTAACACCTTCAACCTCGAAAATAGAAATCAACAAATTTATGGAATTTTCTTTGAAATTTCGCAACACAGTTTCTTATTAAATTAAAACTAAATATAACATTTGCTGACTTATTTACCTGTCGAATACACACACACACACACATATATAACTTTCTGTAAAATATTTATTTGAAATGGAAACGGCATTTTGCAGTTAGGACAACAAAACAAAAATGAAGTAACTGTTCGTATTCCTAAAACACTCTTTAACCCTAACAATAACACCAAGTTCGAGTGGCAAGCCCCCCCCCAACAAAATACCTCTTTAAGCCACATACAAGCATCTAAAACAAACAAACAAAAAATAGATCCTTCCTTAAAGAAAAATACACATAAAAATAAATTGGTTAACTGTCCTAAAATGCTAGAATGGCCAGGAAATGGTGAATTATTTTACATTAAATGTTTGTGAAACTAACCGCTCCCCCCTCTAATATTGTTTTTGTTAGCTTTGTCTCTATCAAGTTTTCAGTATGTTCACACATAATTTTCCTTAGCCCCTACAATTAATTCAAAGTCAGAATGGCAACCCTCCTCATTGCATAGAAACCCTCTTAAAACTACACATAATCATCTTGAAAAAAAAAAAAAAAAGCATACATATTTTCCCATAGAAAAAAAAAACAGTTAACTGCCCTAAAATGCTAGAATGACCTATATTAGGAAATTATTTTACATTCAATTCTAAAATAATTTGTTTATCTTTCATTAAAGTTTTTCATGGCATTTTATACATAATTTCTTAAAAAGGTAGAATCACATTTTGGAAGGGTGGTCAGAAGGAGTTGAGTGGGGTTAAACAGAAGGTGTTAATCTACAATAATACCAAAGAAATATTGCAATATATTCATTTTTAAATGGTCTTATGTTTAGATTTAAGTTTTTTGTACATAAAGCACATTACAATTCAACTTTAAGTTCTCCAACTTCTTTTCTGTTTATGGATATATGGCATTTTTAAGGAATTGCAGCATATTTATGCACATTTACTGCAGATTATTTGGAAACCATAAACTTTGGGAGATTTTCAGTTGCATATTCTGATTCCTTGTACAAAAATACACTTATACAGTAAATTTCATTTCTTAGTCTTGTGTTTTAACAAAGATATGACATTTTTACTGAAAAAGTAGTGTAAAAAATGTGACGAAACGCATATGGTCTTAAAGAAGGAAAAATATCCAAATGTGTGAGGCACAAAAATAGCCATAACTTCCTTAATTTTAATCAGATTTTAAAAATTTAAAAAGATTCTTTCTTAGCTCATCAAGCTCTTTCTATGGATACCAATATTGAAATATTTCAAGCTATTTCAATTTTTTCAGGTGTATTGCTACATTAATATTGTTTTTTGCCTTTCTCTTTGTAAAAACTCAATCATGTTCTACAAAGTCAAAAACAAAAACAATTTTCCTCTACAAAACAACCAGACCAAATCAAACCAAACACCCTGAGTAAATATTTGAAGATATAAAGAACTTGAAGTATAATACCCTTTTCTCAAATTACTTAATTCGACATTAAATAATCCGAAAAGGGTTAATATGCTGTAAAACAGAATCTCAAAACAAACTAAAAATAAGTGTTTCAACATGGAATATATGGAATAGTGAATAAGCTTATTTACATCAAATCATTGTGTAATTTGATTGAAATATCTTGGTTCTGCTTTAATGTGTTTGTATACTTATTTTTATTATCCTTATAATTTATTTACTATTCCATGTTAGAAATGTTCATGTTTCAGTATGTGTAAATAGCTATTTTTTTCTCCATATAATACTAAGGGAGATAATTCAGTATATATTCAAGCAAATGCAACCTGTGTCTTTATTATTATTGGTGGTAGTAGTAGTAGTAATGTTTTACATTTGATTCTCCTCTGACACACTTGTAAAGTTCTTCATACTAAATTTAGCCAGTAATTGTTTATTATCAATAGTACTATTATAATTTGTGCTCTTTTATGGCATACTTGTCATCTCAAAAATACTTCATGCTGAACTTGGTACAATTCTGACTAGTAGTTTTGAAGCCTATAAATGACCAACAAGTAGGTAAAAAATGCTCAATATAGATTTTAATCTTCGTAAATGATTTCATATGATAGATAAATGCATATAACTTTATATTTCGGTTAGAAAACTGGGTTCTTATTTAGAATTCAACTTATTAAAAACCAAAAATGCAAAAAAAATTTTAATGATGTACGCACTCATCATGGAATAAAGATGTCATATTCCAAAAATCATAGAGATTGATCAAGTATTATATATATATATATATATATATATATATATATATAATCATTTAACAATTTTTAGCAATTTTAAGAGTAAATTGTATTCATTACAAGGCTGATTTTAATCTTGATAGTTCAAATTGAGTTGTCTCTCCCTTACAGCTGATCAAAAAATAGTGTCTTCCTTTGTGATAAAATTTGATTTTTCTTTTAAATAAAAGAAAAACTACTTACTCAATTTATGTGATTTGTGGAATATGCCATCTTTGTTCCATGATGGGTACGTACATTTTTTTGAAGTGGAATTCTAAATAAGAATTAAAAAATATTCAAGAAATTTTCAATTTAAAAAAAATTTCAATAAAAATTCAATTTTAATTGCATTGAAATGAAGTAGTTAAATTCTTGAAAAATATTTCTCAAACCTAATACCTGCTATAGAAATCTGTTTTGGAGTTAATTATTAAATTAAAATGGCAGGGTTTCTAAAATATGATGCTTTTTATTTAAAACAAGACAAAAATTCCCTTTCATTCTGTTGATAAATCGCTTATCAAAAAAGAAGTGACAACATTATCCAATAAGAAAGCTTGAAATACGATCTAATACGTGGTGCAAAAATAATGTCGTTTTTTGACGTTCAACTTCAAAAGATCATAACTCCTTTCATAATAAACGTTATTAATTGAAATAAGAACCATTAGAATCAACACATATTTGCCAACGAGAAACAAGTTTATTTATCCCATTAGCATAGAAATCCAGAATTCTGGAAGCAATGAAGTCATTGAAGGCCAATTCAGCATCATCTCGGCTTTTGAAGCATTTTTCATGCAGGAAGTTGTTGAGATTCTTGAGAAAGTGATAATTGGTGGTTGAGAAGTCTAATGTATATGGCGGATGAGGTAGTCTCTCGTAGCCCAATTCGTTTAGCTTCTGCAGGGTCAGTTGAGCAACATGCGAGCAGGCGTTGTCATGGACGAGAATCGGTCCCTTCGTATTGACCAATCTTGGGCACATACGTTTAAGCTGCTGGTGCATTTTGTTAATTTGTCGGCAGTACTTCTCCGCCATTATCGTTTTGCCCAGATTCTTTTTAAGAAGCTGTGATGGATGAGACCGGCTGCAGACCACCAAACAGGCACCATAACCTTTTTTGGTTCAATTTCAGCTTCGGGAAGTGTTGTGGAGCTTCTCCGGCATCCAACCATTCTGCTGAACGTCGCTGGTTGTCTTTGAGGATCCACTTCTCATTACACATCACAATGCGCTCAAGAAAGTTTTGTTGTGTAGAAGACACCTCAAAACGAGGATTTTTTTGACTATCATTCAATTCATGCAGCACCCATTTATCCAAATTTTTTGATATCTCTATTTGCTTTAAATGGCGAATGACTGTTGAGTAGTCGACCTCGAGTTCTACAGCAACTTCTTGTGTGGTTTTTACGAGGATCGGCTTTAATTAAGGCTTTCAAATGACCGTCTTCATCTTTGAGGCCCTTGTCACCATTGTGTAATTTCTTGAACCACCGTTGTGGAACACGTTCGTTAGTGGTTCCTGAGCCAAACGCATCATTGATATCACAAACTGTCTTGGCAGCTTTTCAGCTTAGTTTGAACTTGAGCAAGAAAATTGTGCAAATTTGAATTTTGTCCATGCTGTAGAAAAGCCTGCAAAAAAAAAATGTAGAGATTGAGAACGTTAACAAATAACATCATTCGATAGAGCATAAAACATACTTCAAACATGGCTATATATATCAATTAATTAATTCAGAAATCATATATAAAAGTAACATGTGAGAAAACGATATTGTTTTTGCACCAACCTAATAAATTTCTTCCTTGTCTCCATGAGTGGCAGTCAGATGAGCTCTGAGTGTGAGAGTAAAAATTGCTCTTTCTTCTTTAGATATGACTATTCAAAAATAAAATATTGTAGAGGATTAGATACCTGCCCAGGATTCTTTTACACACTTATGTTCAAGTAAAAATAATTTGCTGAAACCAAGATTAACTAAACAATATTGAAATTTAGAATTAATCGCATATATATTTGTTTCTACGTGAGATTATATCAAAATAAAAATATAATGTAAAAGGTGATTGAATTTCACACATAACAAAATTTATGTTTGAAACAAGTTATATTTCACTCTCTCAATCTGTATTAACATACACGTATTACTATTTTATATGTACACACTTCTATATAGTGTGTGTGTATATATATATACACACACACACTGTGTCACAACATTTCTTCAAATATTTAAGTATATCTCTTCATGCGACAACACTGAAAAAATGATTTTTTATGAAAAGTAGTCTGTCTGCAGCATATATAACAGAGTTAATTTATTTTCCTCTCAAAATATAGCCATTAAAAGCTAAATCCCTGGCAACAAAATAAGTACACCCCCTTACTAAAAGTTGTCAATATTGACATACATGTTAACTCTCTATATTTTGTGTGGCCACCATCATTATCCAAAACTGCTTTTACTCTCCTGGGCATGGAGTTTACCAAAGCTTCCCATGTAGCCACTGGAATGCTCTTCCACTCTTCAATTACGACGTTGCGGAACTGGCGGATATTTCAGACTTTGCGCGCCTCCACCTTCTGCTTGAGGATGCTCCAAAGATGTACTATTGGGTTCAAGTCTGGAGACATGCTGACCAGTCCATCACCTTTATCCTCAGTCTCTTCAGTAAAACAGTGGTTGTCTTGGATGTGTGTTTTGGGTCATTGTCATGCTGGAACACTGCTCTGCGACCCAGTTTCTGGAGGGAGGGGCTCATGCTCTGCTGCAGTATTTGACAGTACATGTTGGAATTCATGTTTCCTTCTATGAAATGTAACTCTCCAATACCTGCAGTACTCATGCATCCTCAGATCATGACATTCCCAACACGATGCTTGACTGTAGGCATGACACATCTTTGTACTCCTCACCTGGTTGCCACCACAAATGCTTAAGGCCATCAGAACCAAACAAATTAAATTTTGTGTCATCAAACCATAGGACATGGTTCTAGTAATCTCTGAGCTTTGTTGACATGTCTTCAAACCATTTGCGGGTTTTCTTGTGTATTGCCTTCAGAAAAGGCTTCCTCTTGGAGTCACAGCCATGCACACCAATTTGAGGAGTACAAAGATAAGTGTGAGCACCCATGAGAGTGCAAAAATTAGCCACAGTAGCCAGGCTCAAACCTGTAATGCGGAAGAGGAAAAGGAGGTGAAAAAAAGCAAACTCATTAACCATCTGGCCCACGGTCCACGTGTGATGTCACAGTCTTCATAATAATGTCTTTTATATGTATGTCGAGATTGGTAGGCGCATGACTTTGCAAAAATGTTGACGCTAAAAACTGACTCCTCCTTGTTAAAGACAACCCATTTGACACTCAAAGAATTAATCTTTTTGGCCAATTTTTCAATATTTGTTGTTAGAAATCTATCTTTCTGACGATACCAATTTTGTCACAATCCGACATGTCTGTCAAGTTTTTGCGAGCCACACACACATTTTCCCTTTGATATATTAGACTAGTACCTGGTGTTGCCTTGATATGGAGAGATTTTATGGTACGGAGTCCTAAAAACATTTTAGAAATTTAACCAACCCCCTAAAAAATCTTTTTAAAAATTAACCAACTCCCTAAAGAAATTTTTAAAAAATTAGCCAACCCCCTAAAAAAATCCAAAAGAGCAGGGAGTACCCACGTGAGTGCAAAAAAAAAAAAAAAAAATAGTAGGCAGACAGGCTCGAACCTGTAACACGAAGGAGGAAAAGAAGGTGAAAAAAATGCTAACTGCTTAGCTTCCATGACACACGACGTTGAAGGCGTTCAAAATAAGATTAGTAATTGCAAGGTGTATGATGACTTTGCAAAAATGTCGACAAAAAAAGTGACCCCTCCTTGTAAAAATTGGCGCAGTTGACAGTCAAAGAATGTTTTTGGCCAATTTTTGGATATTTGTTGGTCAAGAGACTGAGTTTTCAAACGATACCAGTTTTGTCATTGTTTGATGTGTCTGTCAAGTTTTTAGTGGACATACACATAAACAGGTGACATTTATATGATCGAGAAGAAGATAGAAGATGTAATTGATAAAAAGGGTATGAATTCTCTTTTCTTTATGTGAATAAGACTGATTTAAATATTTCATACGTCACTCGCCAGACAGAATGAAATATTGAATTAGACACATCCAATGCTCTTTAGGTTTGTAGGCAAGAAATCCACAAGATAACTTACATATGAGGGGCATTCTAAAAGTAATACCTCCTATTTATTCCACCCAAATGGATCAGAGGGGATTGCAAATTGCATTGTTATGATGGCCGAATTTATGCATTTATAACTGAAAGTTTTATCTCTCTGTTGCAGATATTGACAGTCTGAGACTCTAAGAAAACAACTTCTGTCATGGATGTGTAGCAAAAACTAAGATGCATCATTAAATTTCTGACAAAGGTGCATGTAGAATGGTGGTGACTATGTAGAAGGAAAAATTCTGGAACACAAACAGCTGCTTGTTTTAATGGTACCACTTCTGTCTTTATAACTCTTTAACTCTTTGAGTGAAGGAGGCTTTACTTTTGTAACTACTACCCTCGTACATCCATATATATATATATATATATATATATATAAACGAGGCTTGCTGTTTGTTTGTAAATAAACAAGCAGTTTGTGCCCTGTAGAAGCGGTGGGTTAGTGTTTATTAAAATGGACATTCGTTGAGGTAATTTGCAAGCACCAATCTCATAGGCCGGGGGATAGAACTGCCGACTATCAATGCGGTGGTTGTAGATTCAGTCCTCGATTACAGAAGGGTGCAAGTCTTGCCGTATTGAGTTGTGATACAACGAAACAGTACTGTATGTGGATGATTGACTATACATAATTTGCAAAATGTACAATTTTAATTAAACTTGTTTTATTATGCTTCTATTATCATTTAGGATGTTCAATATTGTTTTTGGAGAAGTGATCCGTTTATTTAATGAATTTTCTTAAACCAGCAGGTCGGACCCGTCGGAAAATGCCAGATATATTCACAGACAAAACTCCAAACAATACAATCGACAGTAAGCCAGAGAAATTTGTGAATTTAGCAGGCGTTGTGGACAGCGAAGGATCTGAGAATGATATGTAATTGAACTGATCAAAAACACAAAGTAAGTAAAAACAAAATCACTCGAAGAGTGCAGACATCCACCAAAGTCCAGCTATACATCACTTAATCAGTTGAGTCTCTATTTACTTGCTTTCTTATGGAAGCAAAATTAAACATGGCCCTTGTTTTGTGTGATCCTATGCAGCTTCCCAAAAGGGGGCAGTCTAGATGGGGTAAGAAAAGAAATTGTCCCTGTCAGAAATGATTTCTCCTCCTCTAAATGATTGAACCGATTCATCTTATTCTAGAACAGTTCAATTATATTCTATTATATAAAAGGCAAAATAGGTGAGCGCGGTTTTATATGTCTACATAAGGCTTTTTCATCTGCCTTCTCGTGTCGGTTACATTTATGGAGAACTTTCCTCAGACTTCCTAGATTATAATATCTACGATTTGCGAACGGACGTCGTCTCTATCTTTATTTTGATTGAGTTTTAAAAATTGCCTCCTTCCCGTCCTTTCGAGTGTTTGTCTTTTTTTGTTTAAAAGCGAAATTGATCGGAGCGAAGGCACGGCGCCTGGCCTTTCGTGCCGGGACGTCTTGAAGACAATCAACTTTGATCAATGTGGCGGAAACCCTTCATATCAGACAATTGCTATTCATTTGAGAGTTCCCCCTTTTTCTGGGGAGCTGGGTTTCTCCAACACTGTGGGGGAAACAAATAAATAAAACGGCAGAGAGTGGGGAGTTTGACTGGCCTGAAGCCAGACATTCATTTCTGCGCCTGCGTGAACTCCTTCACTGAACTATCCATTTCTGCAAATGAACTTTTGACGTCATTAAATTTGAAAACTTTATACTTCCTGTCGCATTATAGCATAGGGGTAAGATGTCAGGTTTCCTTTCACTTTCTTTTACGCCTTCGCGTCATGGGTTCGAGCCTGCCTCCTACTACCACTATTTTTTGCTCAACACATGCCTCCAAACACCTGAGCAACGTCGGGTGCTCCTGCTAGTATTCTATGAAATACTTTCTGCCAATTGCTCTTTTACTTTTGTGCTTGAAAAAGCGTTGTAGCATAGCAGACAAATTTTTTTCACATAAGCAAATGGCGGCATATGTTGTGTAGAGTTGACTTTTATAAATTTACTTCCAAACTAAAATATTAGGTTATCCGTTTTTCTCTAAAGACCATCCTTATCATTTCTGTCAATGTTTTCCTTGGCCAAGCTCTGCTAACTGACCCTCCTATTTCGACAATTATATATGTATTCTACATGTATTCATCTTTAACAGGGCCGCTAATGTTAGTAGCAGCTGCATAAAGATATGCAAATGACCAAGCTGGTCACAGCACAGATAAAAGGACATGGAGGTTCAGGAAAAAGGTGTTCGCCAAAGCATATGTTTAAAGGAAGCTGTCAGGGTTTGCACAGGCTTGAAAAGTCCTTGAATTTTGACTTTTGCCATGAAAAGGCCTTATTTCTATTACCTTGAAAATATGGAAAATGTGTTGAAAATCGTATTCTTTATGTTCAGTAAAAATTTGTGTTGCAATATTAAAAATAAAATCAAAATAAATACTATTACATTATTAAAGTATTAATAAAATATTAAAATAAGATCAAAATACCGTGTTCTAAAATTGAATCATCGTTTTGTGGATACAAGAGTTACGCCCCTTTATCACAAAACTACTCAATGATTTCCATATAATAACATTGGGTAGTTTAGTACTAAAGGACTTTCTTTTTTTTTTTTTTACATGGAGGTCACCACTCATCAAGGCCCGGAAGCCACTCGGAGATAAGGGTTATTGCGTGTACAGTAATCAATGGGATAGTATCGTAGTAATCGTTAGTATTGGAGATTTGATAAAGTGTCTTACTTAAGGGGGCGGTTCATCAGGAATTTGTTTATGTTGGTCTTGAAGACATCCAAGTGGTAGTCAGGTGGGAAACAGGCGGGAAACAGGTAAACGAAAGAGAGTTTCACAGTCGTGCACTTTTAAGAAAGAAGCTTTGCTCATGGAATCTATGCTTTGATTTAGGCACATATAAAGAGTTGGGAAAATTAATGACAGTGGTTTCAGCTAGACGGGTGTTTATCGTGAAAGATTGTTGAGGTGGGGGGACCAGAGATTGGAGCTCGGACGACCACTTGCCATGGAAATAATGATAAAATGACTGGCTTGCAACGTTTCTTCTGTGGGAGAGAGGTTGCAGGGAAGAGAAAAGGGCATCCCCCACTAAGCTACAAAGTAACCTTTGTATTCATAATACTGGAAATTTAAAAGTAAAACAGACACAGCTTAGACTCATCTACAGAAGAAAATATCATTTAATTACGCTTAGTTAGCCAAATGTACGTGAGTCAGAGAATGTAAATACGACAGCCATATTGTATGTAAAGGAAAATAACTTTTTTCCTGTTGTCAGTTAAGTTTTTTGGTTTAATTATATCAATGTTTGTATATAAAATTTTGTTGTGAAAACTTGAATTTTGCCTTGAGAAGGCCTTGAAAAACTTTGTAAAGTCTTTAAAAATAAAATACGAACTCTGGGTATGCTCGACTTGACATGCGAAGCATGTGTTCAAAACACGTGAGTGACATCACAATAGAGAGAAAAATTCACACGCGGACGGAGAAGGAGAAACGAACTGCTTAAATATTTAGAAAAAATGTGTTTGTTGGAAATACTAGATCTAAAGGCTTTTTTTAAAAAAAGAAAGAGTTTTTTTTCCCTTCTGTTTCCTTGCGACTGAGTCTACGTGTGGGTTTGTTAAAATGTAACAACACCGTTAAAAAAATGTGTATAACATTGCACATCCAAGAACTCTCATCTATTCTTTCGATGTAGCTTTAGCATCAAAGTTCTGCACACCATTTCCTTATCTTTTGATATTGTCTTCAAGATTAACATTACATGTCCATTCTATCATTCTTATATCATTTCTCTCCATGCAATGCATAACCTCAACCCTCACAACCAAGGTTTCATTTTTATGTATAACTAGCCTGGATGCCTAGCATTGCCCGGGTGTTTGGAGGTGTGTGTTGAGCAAAAAAAAAAAAAAAGTGGTAGTAGGCAGGCAGGCTTGAAGCCGTACTGCGAAGAAGGAAAAGAATGTAGAAAAAGGAAACAAAAAGATGACATCTTTGTTGTTGCGTCCTTCGTCAAACTGGAAGTGATGAAGGTTTAAATTAAGGCTAGTCAATTGAAAAGTGGGATAACTTTTGAAAATATCGACGAAAAAAAAAGTAACCCCTCTCTGTAAAAAAGTGCCCAGTTGAGGGTGAAGGAATGTTTTTAGCCAATTTTTCAGTATTTGTTGTCCAAAGGGTTGAGCTTTGAAATGATCATGATCTCGTGAAAATCCATTGCCTCTGTCAAAAGTTTTAGGCAAATATACATACATACATACATACATACATTTAAACAGACAGATGAGACTTATATAATAGACTAGTGGGGGTACCCGGCATTGCCCGGGTGTTTGGAGGTGTAAAAGAAAAAAAAAGAAGTTTTTGTAGGTAGGTAGGCTCGAACCCGGACGCTTGAGGTTAATAGGCTGAGGACTTACCACCACACTACGATGGCAGAGAAGTGAGAATGTGTGAAATAAAATCATTAAAAAGTTATGTGACAGGTGCATGTTTAATGAGGTCAAACATTACGCCACTGGGAATGAAATGCACAAGTGGCAGGTGCGCATTGAACTTAATATCTCTGCACTTAATTAAAACTGCAGGATAGTTCTTTTAGGTTTGTTTTTTACCCAACTTTGTCTGATTTTGTTTCCCAAACATGTTGGGAAAAACCAGCTCCCCATTTATTAGGGGAGTTTGTTCAAATGAAAGTAATTGTCTGATATGCCGTTTTTCACCGACATTGACCAAACGTCCATTGCTTTCTTGGCGCTCCCGGCCCATGGGCCGAGAAAATGCAACTTATTTTCTCATCAATTTCCCTTTTATAACTTTTATCAACTCGAGAGCGGCCGAAATAGCAAGAATTGTGTAAAAGTCGATGTAAATAAATCTAGCCGCAATGCGCGTTTGCAAATCCTAGATATTATCCCCCCTCCCCAACCCAAGCCTTTCTTGGACATACAAAAAAATCGCATGCACATTTTGCCTTTTTTATATATAGATTACATTATACACATGCCTGATAGACTCTTCCATTACTCAACAGTGGTAACCAGCAGATGCTTGTTAGTAATAAAAGTTCTCATAGCTTCTGCCGTAACTTTTGTAATTATACTAGCACTTGTTCCACCCTGTGCTCGATGCTTCTAAGTAACAAAAATAATTTGCAATAATTTTATTAAAACGGCTTCAATTAATCACTTACAACCTCATCCACGTTGATCCACATGACCCACAGATATCCTGAGCTTCAATTAATCACAACCTCATCCACGTTGATCCACATGACCCACAGATATCCTGAGCTTCAATTAATCACAACCTCATCCACGTTGATCCACATGACCCACAGATATCATGAGCTTTACATATCTGGATGAGTGCATTACACCGTTCCAGTCTTACCTCTCTCTCTTGTCCCCTGTAGGGGAAGGGAAGAGCCTCCCCCCACTCCCTAAAAAAGATTGTTCACTTTTTTCCGTAGGCCAAAAACTGAAAAGACAATTTCTAGGTGTCTATCTGCTACAGATCATTATCTCCCAACTTCCTGTTTGCTACATCACTTCCTTGATTTGTTTGCTAATCCAACTTTCTGCTAATCCACTTTTGTTGAATAGAAATTTACGTTGTTCAGAGAACGGACTCAATACCTCCCACCTGCGCAATCTCAACAAAATCTTGGGAATTACCTGGCAGGACCATGTCTCAAACAGGAGCGTCCTTCATTAGGCGCACATGTTTACGCAGCTCACCCAACGATTCTTGTGCGCTTGGTGCAGCGGCACATTTTATTTTGTGATCTCAGTCAGTGCTGCCACAGAAGAATTCCCTCTCCGAATAAAATATTTTAAAACAAGTGACAAAGTTTTATTTTGAGGCATGTTACAATGATAGGAGACATTCTGAAGAAACGAGAGATAACTCCAAATAGGGATTTTAGTAAACTATTCTTAACATGTGGACGAGGTGTATTGGAAAAACTCAAATTTGCTTAATGATTTTCTTAATAAAAAAAAAATATTTGATTAATTTTTATGTGATTTTTGGTGTACGATATTTTATTTCTGTCACGGATATGTACATCATACAGTTTTTTCTTCATTTTGTTTTTTCATAGGTGGAGGGTAAATCTTGACCATGCTTTTAATAGATCTGCAAATCCACAGAGAAATTAACTAATCTAATATATAAATGGCTATATGTCTGTCTGTTTGTCTCCATATTTTCAAACTTTATCTCCTCTGAAACTAAGTCGTAGAGCAGTGCTAGGGGTCTCAAATGATTGGACTTTTTTATGGGTCGTTCTCTTATGGATCTTTTAACCAGTTAAAATTGTTTTTAAGGGGTCAAAAATGGGTCAAAATTAAAAAAAAATCTTTAAAAATTTTGTACATTTATCTTAGCTTATTTTTAATCGGTTTAAATGCATGTCACATTGGTAGTGGTAACATCACCAGCTTTGAATGTTACAGTTTCAGTTTTGATTCTAGCTGGTTGCACCCAAATACTTTTTTTCTTTTTTACTTTTGAATTCACAACTTCATAATATATATGAAACCTGGACAAATGATTTTATGCCCCCCCCCCCCAGTTTATATATATTTTTATTACTACTGTAACCACGTGCACCCTGTTTGACAACAATTGCCAACCCTAATGCTGTTTCCATTGACTTTTCCTTCATTTTATCTTCTGACCATGCTCATCGTCCCTCACATTGCCGACTATCGAGGAGGCAAGTTTCTCATAAGTATAAAAAATAAATAACACAAGAGAAAATACAGAAAACACAAACTTCAAAACATTCTGTAGATATTAGTTGAGTTTTAGGTGTGTATGTCACCATCGACCATCTGAACACTAAGGTTTAGATCTTAGTCATCCATCAAGGCTTCTTTGTTGTCAATTGACATCATCTCATCTCTATCTGCACTGAACGACAACCTGCCATCCACTATCCTCAGCTGTCGTAAATTCAAGATTATCTGTAAATAGTCCCCCGTGCACGGGCAACAAAAAGTGCTCCTCTTCGTATTCCTTGTGTCAAAATATCTGGTGGGGAGGTTGTCACCTACTTCTTCCTTTTTGGATTATTTCGTTCCTTTATTTTTGAAATTGTTGAGAAGGTATTGATGAAAGTGCTCAATATCCTTAGTATAGCAGCTGTGTCCAAACTGATCTTCATGTCCACCCGGGCAACACCATGTAGTCTTGTATAAAGGGTAGTTGTCAGTGTGTATGTGTGTTTGTATATTTAACAAAGTCAAAAACTACAAAACAAACACCATTGGTTGGTATATTCTTAGTGTTATTCTGAATTAATAATGTCTAAAATTTAGAAAAAAAACAAAACAAAATTCATTCTCTGCAAGTCAACTATGATGGGTTTCATTAGGGGATTCGGGCTTTTCAGTGTTAAAGAAAATGTTGATTAATTACTTGATCTATAATTTAACTTTTATCTTTACTCGCATCACTCCACAAAAAATATCCTATATTATAGATACCCACTCTCCTGTATAGTTCCGAAGCATGGGTTCCGTATCGCCATCACATCAGATGACTACAGCAGATCCTCGGTCTCCATTCGTGGCAAAAGATGTCCCATTCAGAGATTCGCAGGAGAGCTGGAGTTGCCCCTCTAGAGTCACTCTTCCGTCGTCAGCTTCAATGGTTAGGCTATGTCATCAGGATGCCCTCAAACAGACTACATCGAAGAGCTCTCCGGTCGACTCACTCACAGTCAAGGAAGCGTCGTCTTCCCAAAAAAACGCTACATAGACTGCATCAAGCTCACCCTCAAGCGTTGCAATATCCCCTTCATCTTTTGGAGACTTTGGCAGTGACAGAGATACATGTGATAGTGGGACGGCCTTCTTCAACAACGAGCATGAGCAAGCAGCTACAGAGCATTGCACACCGAGACCAGCAGTGGCTACTCGCCATCAAAACTCAAATCCTATCTCCAATATTACATACCTAATGTACTTCAACTAGTCATATCTTTTTTATTTGTGGGTCAATTTTTACAAGAATTACATTGTTGGAAAAAGAGTAGAATAAGCATTCCAATGATGTTAGTTTATTTTTCTTTTATGCATTCAATGTTTTTATGCTCCAAGTTAAAAATGAAAAAGACTGTAAAAAATGACGACAGCAAAAAGGGAAACTGTTTTTTCAATGTTTACATTTCATATGTTATGTTTGGGATACAAATGCGCGGGGTCAAATTTGATTGGCTATCACTGATATTTTACAGGTTATATAAGCATAGAAGTCTATCTTTACTGGACTTTGATTTTTACAAAGAATATTTCATATTAATGAGATAAATCTGTATATCACCCATTTTCATATAGATAATAGTTTCAGAATTATTTTCATGTATAATATGTAAATATTTGATAATTATTAATTGTGTGGATTTTCTTTAAAATGTTATCGTTTATAGAAATTACAGAATATAGAATTTAACAAGAAAACTACTCGCTATGCACTAATGCACTGACTACAGTAAGCGTATTAACGAGTTCCGTTTGTATTAGGTTATAAATAGAAAACTGTTTTTTCTGCTTTCAAAACAAAAGCAGAAAAAAAGTTTCATTTTTTATTCTGACTTTGTCAATTTAAAAAAATTATTTTAAAGTTTTTCAAATTTTATTTTCATTTTGTTGTTTTTAACGCTTTTAGTACACATGTACTAAAAATGTTGAAAAACAACAAAATGTACTAAATACATGCGTTTCTTTTATCATGGTATTCATAACTTCTTGTACTTAAGGTAGAATTGTTTTTTAGTGGTAAAAACAAAACAAACAAAAAAAAAGGTACTTGTGCACTTATGCTACCATGTTGAAATAATTTTTAACATGGGGAGGGAGGGGTGTTTTGTTAACTATTTTGTACTTTCACCTAACAATTAAATAAAAAAAAAAGATATCATGAAACTTGAATCAACTTGAAAATACTATTTGAAAAATTAACACGGTAACATAAGTGCATACACCCCCAAATAAATATTACCAAAGGCAAGATAAGTTACTCTTCTACCTAGTTGGATAAGTTTTTAGTGTATTTAATGTAAAATGTTTATTTCGGCAATTAGTGTTACACAAGCACAAGAAAACTAACCACGTGATATCTCATGTCTTTGAAATTTTGACACTGACTTAAAAATATACAAAATAAGAAACCCAACCAATAAATGTCCTCGTGACATTTATTGGTTGGGTTTCTAATAGTATTTTGTATAATTTATTTTTATTTTTAACTCATTGTCAAGACCATTTTTCCAAATCTAAAACAAAACCGTTTTAAGGTTTTCGGGTATGTTGAAAACGAATATCGCATTTAAACTTTCCGCAAGTAAGTAGCTTTCCGGATATTAAGCAATGTCATTGGTATTGTGGAAGCTACATTCGAGGATTCATGTAGACTACAATTTATGGTTGCATCTCAGAAAATAGGGGTATATTTTGGGCCAGATAGAGAGGATTTACAAAATTGAAAATTGAACTGGTCCCAAAATGCATAAGTTCAGATCGACTATGGGAATTTCCATCTTTTATAGAAATCCAAAATCTGTATGAGAAATTTTCTTCGATTTATTTCTGAAATTAATTCATATCTACTCAATTTTTTCTTTAAATAAATACCAGCCATGAATGCTCTTTAGGCATTCAATGGCTACACCCCAGATTAAGTTCTCCTTTGGTGGGGAGGCAGGTAAATACATATTCTCAATAAGGCTATATTTAAATGCCAGCATAATCCTTAGTTTTGTTCATAAAGAGACACTCACTGTATGATACCATGTGCCAGTTTAAAAAAAATTTGAAATTTGTACATCTTAATTTATAATTTATGGCTTATGGTAAAGAGATACAGATTTGACTGCATAATCAGAAAGAGCATTCAGTTTTACATAAGAGTACCAAGTTTCATGAGAATAGCTTGAAAAATAAATAAATGGTAGCAAAATTGAATTTCTTGAAATGTTGAGCCCACTTTTTCTAAAGAAAAATATCCACAGAAAAGCCTAAATTTTGGCACTTAAAATTCTCATAATATTTGAACTACTAATGATATTTGCATAATTCAAACGATTTTAAGCATCTTTTACATAGCTCTTTTCGTGCAAGTTGATAAAATAACAATTATCTAAAAAGAAAAAATCAACTTGTAATGCTATTTCCCGTGCTCTATCTTTGCAAAGCAGTGTAGATCACGCATCGGGCTTCAGTCATCAACGGAGTCAGTCAATAGAAAAAATGAAGACATTGTTATCTACATGGATGGACTGCCATAACTATAATTTCAAAGACAAGTGTGTGTGTGTGTGTGTGTGTGTGTGTGTGTGCGTGCGCACGCATGTGTGTTCATCGAGAGAGGAATGGGCTGGCAGGAGTAGGAGGAGTTGAGAAGAGAAAGAAGTTTTAATAGAAATAGATTACACCTTTGCCTCAGACAATGCCGGGTAGCCCTGCTAGTAAATAATTAGAGAATTTGTCTGCGAGGAGAGATAAAACTTCATAAAGAGCATCACTCCACAAAAAATATCCTAATCCTTGCCATTCCTCTTACCCTCAGAAAAATAAACTATTGGATCTGCACCTTGATAAGTATATTTTGTTGTCATTTTTTTTCTTTTTTTAAGCTTATCTACTTGTTATAGTTGAATGAACAATGTTGTTTGTGAAGTGTGTAAATCCTGATGTTATCTACATGAGTAAATGTCTCTTGGGTCAATCTAGAAAAGTCTGAAAAGAATTTAAGAAATGGACACTCCTCGAAGCCAAGTAATGTGATAGATTCATTGACACTTCCATAACCCACCTGGGATTTAAAAAAAAGACTTTTTAAAAATTGTTTCTTCAATATCAGCAATGAAACTGATTTTTTTTCTTGTTTTTCTATACTTGTTTTTCTGCATTTCATTTATTTTTTTGCATTTTTCTCTCTTTTCCTTTCATTTGTTTTTTTTTTTTTTTTGCATTTTTCGAGTTCCAACTTATCAAAGTTAAAAACCACTCAAGGATAAGGGTTAATGAAATGGACAGATTGTCAGTTAAATGATTGATAGGATTGAAAATAATGAATAAAATTTGTTGTTGGTTTATGACAAGTGTTCATCAGCATTGGATTTGAAGATGACCAAGTTGTACCTATTTACTATGCCTCCCCACGGGACAGAGTTAGACACCAGGGTCGTTTTTTAACGTGAAGAAAAGGTACAAAAATAAAAAATTGTCTCAGTCGTGAAGGACTGATCCTCCACCAAAAGAGAACAAGAAATGGAAGTGCAGCATCTGAAGAACAGATACTACACTTTGATCTTGACCAAAAAGCCAAGTAGCCTCCAATGGAGAAATCTTGTGACATGTTCCTTGGAAACTGTTCCTGTTCATGAAAATTCAGTTTGATATTAGGCACATGGATGAAGTAAAGCAAATTTCTTTTGCAATGGTGGTAGAAAGACATGTTTTTCCTTTCCTTTTGCAAAACTCAATCATGTTCTGCAAAGTCAAAAACAAACAATTTTTTTTCCACAAAATAATCACCAACAGACCATATGAATAAATATTTGAAGATATAAAGAATTTGAAGCATAAAAACTTTTCCCAAAATGACTGGATTCAGCATTAAATCACCTGAAAAGAGTGATATGCCGTAAAACAATTCACTCAAACCAAACCAAAAGATAACTAGAACTTTCCATCCTTAATTTTTGTCCTTTCTCATTTCCTCTCGTTCCTCGGGTGCCCCCCCCTCTCCCACATTACTCTCTCTTTTGCCAGTTCTCATTCACGATGCAGGTAGAATTTTGGTTCATCAATGAACAATTTCATGTCTTCTGCACATTGTTGGATCATATTAAATGTGAGAACCACGCCTGCACATTTTTTTTTTTTTTTTTTTTTTTTTTTTTTTTTACAAGGTGATCACCACTTATCAAGGTCCGGAAGCCACTCAGGGATAAGGGTTATTGCATGTACAGTAGGTTAGTGTGTGAGGGTTTAATAAAAACCTAAAACTAATAAACAGCTAAATCACCTTGACACACCAGTTCCCATCATATCACTAAAGTTAAGTGATGTTAAGCCTGGTCAACACTTAGATGGGTAACCATTTGAGAATACTAGGTTTGGTAAGCAAACATTCCATCCAGGTGTTTAAATAAATTGCTGGGATTATAACTGACAACAGACCAGTGTGCTATCAATCAGATGGTCTGGATCATCCGTACTGTTATTTAAAAAAAAAAGAAAAAAATAGCATTTAACGTACAAATATTGTTTGGGTATATGCTAACCTGATTGTTGGATTTCTAAAAGAAATAGAACTTTTCTATTTATAATTGTGCTTGTCTCTCCCTTGGCATGCTCGTAGCGCTGCCAATATGCATGTGTTGAATCAACGGAACATAATTAATTCTAATTCCACACCATAGTAGTATAAATACTAGTGTTGGGACAATTAATCAAAATCAGGAATCAGAAAGGGCAAAGTTTTTGGTATATTGGAATCGTTAAAAATTTAACCTAATTCTCCAAATTATTTTATATATTTTTTGTTTTTGTTTCTCTTGGAAATTTCGGGACCAATCTGGCTGAAATTTTGTATAGACTTTAATTATGATAAGAAGCAGCGAACTAAGTATTATGTTATCTGTTCGATACACAGGGATTAACAAGGATTAATATTTAATGCAAAAATGAGCACAAATTTAACCATATTTAACATAAAGCACTCATCCTAAGTCAACAGGCTATAACTTTTGTTCATATTTAACAAGCAAAAGTTATATAATTTTCTGTCATTGTACTAATGATGAAATGAATAAATATTTGATTTTAGTGGTAAAACTAAAATTCATAAATCAACAAATTCAGGTAAAATTGTCACAAAAAAATGTTCTGGTAAAATAACACAAATAAAAATGGCGCAAGCGAAAAATATAGAGAAAAAAAATCTCACAATGTGGGTTTATCATAATCTTGGATACACTACTCGAAGGGAAATTGTTAAGAAAATAATAAAATTAAAAAAATTATATCTATATTTCAAAGTAGATCACGACTCTCTGCTAGAGCATCTATAATATAGATCTCGCCTGTCTGTTTACATGTATGTATATATGTTTGTATCTCTGCCTAATACTTTCGACGGAGGCAACGCATTTTCACACGATCGGTATCATTTTGGAGCTCGACCTTTTGGATGACAAATATCGAAAAATTGGCTAAAAACGTTAATTTCTTCACCCTCAACTGGGCACTTTTCTACAGGGAGGGGGGGTCGCTTTTTTCGCTGATATTTTAAAAAATCATCCCTTTTTTTGATTGACTAGCCTTAATTTAAACATTTGTCACTTCCGGTTTGGTGATGGATGCAGCAGCAATGACATTTTTTTCACTTTCTTTTTCTCCTTCGCGGTACGGGTTCGAGCCTGGCTGCCTACTCCTTTTTTTTTTTTTTTTTTTGCTCCCCCCCCCCCCCCAATACCTGGGCAACGCCAGGAACCCAGGCTAGCTTTAGAATAAAATCAGTAATTGTATTTGAATCGGGGTGAGGGGGGAAATATTGGAATCTTTCCATTACTAATTGATAAAGCTTTCTTGTTAGCAGGGAGCAGATGACAAGTAATTTTTCAGAAGTCTCTCTGGAATTTCTGTTGGCCTTGCTAGTTATTAGTAAAGAAAAAAGGGGTGGGAGTAAAATGTTTAATTTATGTTTATACTTAAATTTACTTTTTTAAGTATGGATATTTTTCATCGTTAAGATTCTTTTCTGTAATGAATGTTCTTTTTATTATATTTTAATGCATATTTTTTTAATTTTTTTACTTTCAGTTCCTCCATGGTATCTTCCAAAATTTTCTTTTAACAACAAACCAGTCTCTTCCTCTGTCATGCTCCCACACTTGACCCACCTCACCACCACACCAGCAGAGAATTACCCCGACACCACAAAAAAAAAAAAAAAAACGAAGACCCCCCCCCCTTTTTTTTTTTAAATCAAATTTTGGGCAATTCTCATCTGGACATTTAAAAAACAAACCTTAGTCTGTACCTAATTTTTTTGTTTAAGTACAGCGGATACCCAACCCCTTTTTTAAAATTTTTTTTTTTAAATAAATAGCCTAATTTATTTTTTGAGCATCTACATTCACCTTGTGTTGCTATTTTTGTTTGCGACATGGTGAACAAAAAAAAAAAAAAAAAATTCAGATTAAAAATCTACAATCAATTTTTTTTTGTTTGTTTTTAATGAGTGACCTTCTTTTTTTAAAAGATTAAAACAAAAACAACCGTGACCTTCAAGATTTTATAAATTTCGATTTATTTATTTTTTTAAGCAACAAAACTATCAACCTTGACATTAGAGCCAACTTGTCTAACAGTGGCATGACATAGTTGATTACTGCAACCAATCAACAAAAACTGACGATCACACCGCTGTATGGTCAGTGTCCACTAGATTGATCATATCAGCAATGAGAAGCTGTGGATAGCAACCAGGATGATTGACTCAATTTATTTAGTGGACAAAAATGGATCACCTATATGTGGTAACTGAGTGACTGCCGATTAATACCAAGCGCTTACTCAGTTGATCGTTCGTTGTAATCTTTACCGATAATGATAAATTGAATGAAGATAATAAAACCCCATTTACGCAAGTCCTCATAAAATGTTTTCTATTATATAAAGAAGCGCCGTCTGTGTGTTTGTATGTTATCTGCATCTGACCGGGGCAAACCCAGTACCATCTGACAGCAATACCCTGGACGCATAATATGTGAAAATTAGAAAAAAAAGATGCTGTGGTGGTCAACTAGACCACCTTTTGGAAAGGGGGGGGGGGTCATTTGTTGTGTTGCTCTTTTCCCAAGTCACACACGCGTATCAAACTAAAACTATGCTTAAAAAGCTTATTTTGCAACATCGTGATATCATAAGCACTCGTGGCCGTGTGGGCAAAATAGTTTGTTCGTAAGTCTTTGCCTTCTTCCTCTCATGTTTCACGGTTAAGTTTGGACACTGTAGCTCTTTTTCTTTTTTCTTTTTTTTTATGGGTGCTCCCTGTTATTTTGATGAAAGAAAATGTGTTTTGATTTATTTATTTTTATTTTATTGTTTTTTGGGTAGGTGGGAGTTTTTTCTTCCACCGCCTGGGCAACAAAAAGTGCTCAATATCTGGAGAATAGCTTCTTCTGTTGATATCACTTTTGCTGAAATATCTGGTGTGGAAGTTGTCACATGCTTCTTTCTTTAGGCGATTACATTTTCGTGCTTTTATCCGTTCTTTTATTTTTAAATTTTTTGTGGGGGCATCGACGTTGCCCACGGTGAAAGTGCTCAGTATCCTTAGTGTAGTAGGTGTGTCCAAACAGAACTTCATGTCGACCTGGGCAACGCCGGGCACCCATGCTCCTCTATTATAAAGAGGACCTGTCTGTGCGTTAGTGAGTGTGTGTGTTTGTATGTCTGGTAAAAACTTTTCTCATCAACTCAACATCGGTAGAAAGAGCGATCTCTCAGAAAAAAAAAAAATGTTGAAAATTGGAAAATAAATCAAAACAATATTTCATGTAGAAATATTGTTTTGATTGAAGGAGGAGGGTCAGATAGATAAATACGTGTCTTTCGATGCGATTTGCAAAACGCGCATGCGCTAATCGTCGATACCTTCTTTCATTTGGAATAACTAAATTTGCATCCATCTGTGTAATCATGGTCACATTGGTAAAAGTGTTCAGTCATTCAAGTTCGTGCCCAGCATGTCATTTTTTTTCTTTTTGTTGCTTACAAAAATTTTACTTTACTTAAGTTTCGCTTCTGGCTGATGGCACCCGAGTCCCGTTTTTACAACAGGGCAATGCTGGGCGACCTTCCCTCCCACACTAATATCACATAGTTAGTGAATGTGCAATTCTGGATCATTTTTAACCCACATTATTTTGGATTCTTTTAACTTTAGTGGGTTGTGTGCATATCAATGTTTAATGAGTTAAAATCGTTTAGGTATATTTTTTTTATACTTCATATTCAAACAATGGAGACAGTGTATCGTTTCCAGAAAAACACAATTATTTGCACATGAACAATGTAAAGAGATGCATGTAGAACAGGAGATTTTGTTAGTTTAGTCACATTGAAAGAATGCATAAGAGTACTTGAGTTAGATGTCAAACAGTTGAGCTAGCAGGGTCAGTTGGCAGACGTTAATTTTGTATTGTTTTATTTTTCATTTTACACCAGCAATATATCTCTGGTAAATGCAGGGTCAGTTATCAGAGTAAAGTCAAGGAAAACATGAGACCGTGATAAGGAGTGACTTGAGCGTAAGAATGTGATAAATAAAATCCTGGCCAAAGATAGACTAACTTGAAAGTCAATTTTTAAAAGCCATCCAACATCTGCCAGCACAGACATAAGATTGAATATGATGGTGATGGCTGTACCAATGCTGCCAGTCACAAGCATTTTCTTCGACAATGATATCATTCTGGCATGTCTATTTTCTTTGGAAAAGTCAATTTCATAGTTTTATTTTTCGTTTTTCACCAGCAACAAATCGTTCTGGTAGATGCACTTGGAGCAGGAAGAAAGTTGGTGTGAATCCATTTGACAGATCCTCAAATGTCTTGAAAATGACTGAAATAATTACACATGACAAAAAAATAATCTTGGAAATTTTGTGCAGTCATCAAAGAAATCCCAGCATTTGATTTTTAACATTATCCAATATTGATTAGTGATAGATACTGTGAAATTGATGAAAAGCCTATCTAAAGCATAATGCTTAAAGAGATATAAATCTTTTATCCAATAGTTATCTCCCTTACCAAGAAACATTTTGAAACATTTGTAGTTATCTACTCCTTATTTGACCGGACAATAATAAACAGGGAAATTCAATGGAGACGTTTACTGACATTGTCCTAGTGAATCTCATCATTTCATATTAATTCTTGCAGGTGTAAATTGTTAATAAAGCATTTATTATTATAGAGCTCCATAAAGTAGCTTCCATCCACTTATTTCTACATTTTTGTATCTCACAAAAAAACACTAAACAAAAATACCCAAATTGAAGTAATTATTTAATGAATGCAAATTGAAAATTACAGTGTGATCCAAGTTAGTACAAAACAAGTGAAGCTTATATTTCTAGCATCTATTAGTCCTCGTGCGAAAGAGCAGGACACAAAATGTTTTAAATAATAGAATAACGATAACAAAGACTTTTGCTGGCGAGGACTACTATTGACCATAACCAGTTATACACTCCTTTTGAAATTTTCATCTCTATTTTTCTCATTATTTACTAAATATTTGTTAATGAAACCTATATGAAATATGTTCCTAACTAAATTTTAAAGATTTTTTTATTCTGAAAGAAGTTTAAAAAAGTTATTTTAAAGTTTTTGTTAAAAAAAATTCAGATTTTCTCATTATTCAGACCTGTATTACAAAGAGGGGTTGCAAAAAATGAGTTGTGATGTGAGGAGAAATACAAACTGAAAAAGAGAATATTCAGACCTGTAATAATACAAAGAGGGGGTTGCAAAAATGAGTTGTGGTGTGAGGAGAAATAGAAACTGAAATAGAGAGAAGGAGAGTTTTAAAATATAATCTTAAAAAGATAAGATACAAGTTAGAAAAGCATTTCACCCAAGGCATGAAAATTATTAAACAAAATGTTTTTACTATAGGCTTTAAAAATAAAGGTACAAGATTCAATTTAAAATTTATTTATCTTCAAAGTGCATTTTTATAAATTTTACAAAGTAAAATATAAAAATTTAATTTAAATTGAATCAAAAAATTACCTTGGATTTATTTTATGTAATGTACATTTTGGTGTACTTTAAAAACATTATCTTTCATCTAGCAATTAATGATATAGATATAAAATTTTCAATGATTTTTTTTTTAAAGTGCAACAGAATGTACCTTTATTTTTAAAGCCTATAGTAAAAACATTTTATTTAACAATTTTCATGCCTTGGATGAAATGCTTTTCTAACTTGTATAATACTTTGTCCATATGTTAATTAATAAGTTAGCCTGCCAGGCTTCAGTTTTAAATAGAAACAATGGTTAAGAGGTGATATGCTGACTTTAAATGCCATCATACAGTCACAAATGACACTAAACACTCAGACTGTCCAATTTTGGTGGTTATCATGGAAAACATAAGAAAATGTCCATAAACTAATTTTGGTCAATCATACATTTGTGTGAGATAAAGAAGTTACAGATTTCAGGACCCCTTCCGCCCCCCCCCCCAAGAAAACAATAATAAAAAAAGCACTCTTTTACTAAAACAATGCAAGTTGAATGCAACAATTGTAAAACTACATTAATTCACCAGCCCTATTCTTCAGATTTTGACCCCAGCAACTACTGGCTGTTTGCTAATAATAAAGAAATGTTCCAAAGAAAGAAATTTGGCCAGTGAAGAAATTATATTAAAACTAAGGTGTATTTTGAAGCCAAAAACAAATGGTTCTACAAAAATAAGAAGTGTTGAAATCAGTGTGAAGCCTATATTGATGAATAAATAAAAGTTTTGCCTAAAAGTTTTTTATTAGTAGGTTTATTTATAAGTTATATTATTAGTAGGTTCAAGACTTAATGTTACGTGTGAAGTATCACCCTTAAATAAATCAACTAACTGCTGCTTCAAACAAACAAAAAAATAAATCAATAGGTACTGTGAGGGGAACAACAAAATCCCTCATCATGCTACAAAGTTAAGATCCATATGATAAAGTTGAGTCCAGAGTATTTCGGTTGAAATACACTTGGGGTTTTCACAAACTTGAAAAGTTATTGAATTTTGACTTGTGTCTTGAAAAGGCCTTATTTCTATTATTACTTTGAAAATATGGAAGCTCTTTTGAAAAGGCCTTGAAAATTGTATTCTTCATGTCCAGTAAAAATTTGTGTCGAATATTAAAAATAAAATCGAAATAAATACTATTAAATTATTTTTTTTAAGCATTAATAAAAAATACCATTAAAATATTTTTTAAATATTGAAAATAAAATTCTGGAATTTCATGTTAGTATTGTGGATACAAAAGTTATGTTCCTTTATCACAAAATTACCTCAAGTAGTTTTGTGATAAAAGGATGTTTTCAATTATCTCAAGTTCTTTCCTCACTTTTTTTTTTCTTTTGGAAGGGGGAGGATGATTCAAATCTCCCTGTATTTTTGCTTTCATTTATAAATTAATTGTTTTTGGAGGGCACAAGGGGTCAAAGAACTTTCCTTGCACAGACAGGACTCCCCCACAGCAGCCCTCTTGCAAATTTAAAAGGCATAAAGAGAGTTAATATTTGAGATGAAATAAAAAGCATTTAAAACTACTGAAAAACACACAAAAAAAAATGGAAATTACAAAGTAACTTTTATTGGCTATTGTAACATTTATTTATTGTATGTTTGATTTTTTTTATCATTTTGTTTTTTTAATCTCTGTGGATTAAAAAACAAACACCACATTTTATTTTGAAAACCTTTGTAAAGTCCTTGAAAATGGACATTGAAAATCTCTATGAACCCTGACTCTGCAAATGGCAAGCTCCTGCTGATTGTGCGAGTATGAATAGTTCATCTTGTACATATTTTTCTCTCACAGTTGTTGCAAGTAGTGTTATTTAATGCAAGGAATATGTATGCATTATTCCAACTGCTGGACATTATTTTTTAATGTGATGATGAGTTAATTAATACTGAACTGAGAAAACGTTACCTTTATTTCTTAACAGATTCTTTTCATGCTTTTGATGAAAGTATCAATCACTCTCTAATATGTTTTAATATCTGTGAACATTTCAAGAAACAGTGCCTCTTTTTCAGTGTTGCTTCATAATTGCTTTTTCATCAAATTTACACAGTGTGTTTATATACACCGTAAACACATGTAAATTAGATAAAATAATAAATCTCTTTATTTCTGTTATGCATAAAAATAATGTCAAAGTAAAATTGATATTCCACTTTGTGTGTCTTTGAAGCATGCGATCATGCAATGGTTTCTTTGCATTATTGTTGTATTCTACAAGATCTTTCAAGATGCATCAGTAGAGAGCAGACAAGGCAGTGTTTTATTGTATGGTCCTCCTCTCCACATTTGCAGATGGTTGTGCCAGTTTTGTAGCCCCATCTAACCATAACAGCTTTTGATCCCCCCATTTCTATTCTCAGATTGTTGAATGTATTCCATTGGAGCCAGTGTGCTTCTGGACTGAGAGGGAGGCTCCAAATGGGGAGATAACCATGTCAGTTAGTAGAGAGTCATTCTCTAGCCATTTGTTCCACAGCTGCAGCCTGATCTTTTCCTGAGATGTTGTTAAGGGCTTGACATGGCTAAGGAAGCTTTTTCTTCAGTCATTGAACCATGAAGAAGATGGCGTTCATCACTGATAACTTTTGTGGTCTATACTTGGCTAGCAAATTCCAAACTCACATGATATCACAAACTTATACTACATGTCAGTAGGAGGGACCCATTATCTTGGTATCTTGTCAACGATTGTAGACTGGTCTCTTTCTGAGATGTTGTAAGGGTTCAACATGGCTGAAGCAGCTTCTCCTTGACTTCAGTTGTTGGACTGTTGGTTCGTGTTCATACAGGATATAGAAAATTGATATTATGATTATTCAATGTCTTTCATAGTCATCAATCAATCCTCCAAAAGATTGCTGCAATGGAGAAGACGAGAAAGAATATATAAAAAGTTAATATTAAATAATATTAAATGAAAGACGAGGAATAAGTTATATACGACTTTATTATATCATCAGAACAATAAGGAAAAGTTAAGGGGAAATTTAAGAAAAAAACAAACATCCTAAGGCCATGACATTTCGAAGCTAAATGCTTATCAGAACAGAAGAGCCAGAATTATACGAAATGCAAATATGGAAAAAAAAATGGATTAATGATATTTAGAAATGAAATGAGAATGAAGGAATGTTAATAAGAATTTTTATTACTAAAATTCGGTAAAGTCTTGATGCTTTTATAAGATGCATTTCATAACTGAAATGGAGCAAAGCAGAAATAAGAATTCCATTTATATATATATATATATATATATATATATATATATATATTTGATGGCAGGTATGGAATTGCACCTGAGTAAAATGACAATGCAATCTGTGATGATTCAATAGCTGTGTTTAGTGGTATATCTGTGAAATCAATTGAACACAAATTGTTCCAATTCTAAGCTTATTCTTCCAAGTGAACAAGTCGAAAATCAAGGTGAGTGAAAATTTAAAGTTTGCATAGTTGATCTCTCATAGTCATGAATTAATTCCTATTAAGTGGCAGCAATGAAAAAGACAGGAAGGGAGAATATATGATATGTTAAAAAGCATTATTATAGCCATAGTCTTCCTTTTTTTTTTATAAAGTATGTATTTACAAACTTATATGCAGAAAAGTAGAAATAAAAATCCCATATGTAAGATCTGTTATCTTTTTTTATTAGCGATATAAACAGTTGCTTATGTGTATTTAATTTTCACTTTCTTAAGCGATGAAAGGATTACCTCCACCTTTTCTTTGTTTTGCATTGGCTTTTTTTTTAATGGGCTATACTCTTATTTATTAAAAATTCAGATATTTATTTTATTTAAATATTTAAAAAATATTTTTACACGCATATTTAAAAATATTTAAATAAAATAAATACTTGAATCACACACACACACACACACACACACACACACACATATATATTAATGAAATCAGAAGGATGTAATGTATACCTGTTATATGCGATGGTAAACTTCAAACTAATATACATAACAGTATTTATATATAGAAAATTTAATCCCCACCGAATTAAAAAAGCTTCACGCAATAGAGAGTAGAGCTTATTATTAGAGAAAGAAAATCAAAACTAAGTTGAACTTTACAATCAAAATTTATTGTTCGACTGAATACTCCAAAAAAACAATTTACAAAGTCCTTATTCCGCGGAGTTTCAAAGAACGCTATTGTTATATTCTCATCAGAGGACTACTGCACTGCCTGGAAAAAAACAATTTTCATTATTTCAGCTGTTTTGAAGGCTTTCCAATTGGATTATATGCATCGTCATGCTGGGCTTATTTTGGACTCCATTCTCTCTAAAGAACTATTTTGCATTTCAGATTAACTTGAGAGGATTTTCATGCAAGCTGAAATATTATGCACGGTTCGTTTATATATATATATATATTTTTTTTTACATATCCAACATTTTTTCACTTTTTTTTATTTGGCAATTTATAACTACAATAAATTGCAGTTTCACTTAATGCCTTAACTAGCAAATTCGAGCGTTGGTACAAATATAATTTGCTGATTTCTTTATGTCCTCTGATGAGAAGAATAACAAAATAGTATTCTTTGAAACTCCGCGGAATAAGGACTTTGTAAATTGTTTTTTGGAGTATTCAGTCGAACAAATTTTGATTGTAAAGTTCAACTTACAGTTTTAATTTTCTTTCTCTTATATATATATATATATATATATATATATATATATATATATATAATCTTATGATTATAAGAAAATATATAAATATATAGTGATAGCTTCAGCATGCAAGCTAAAATGTTGCAATGTACCAGTTAAACAAGTTGATGAATTCAAATGTCTAGAATACTGGATCACATCTGACGGAAGGTGCACCATTGAAATACAAAGTCACATAGCTGCAGCCAAAGTCACCTTCAAGAGATTGTCATCAATCATGACCAACATAAACATGAAAATAGATACCAAATTCAAAACACTCCAAATGTATGTATAGTCTGTTCTATTATACGGTTGTGAGTGCTGGACAATCACTAACACCATAACGAAGAAACTAGAAGCAACTGAAACTTGATTCCTGAGAAGAATTTTGAAGATATCCTGACAGAAAAGAAAACCAACCGAAGGTATTAGAAATGGCAAACAGAAAGGTCTCTAATAGGAACAATGCGAAAAAAAAACCAAATGAAATTCATGGGCCATGTCTATACAAAAAGTGGAATAGAGTTGATTAGTTTGATAGGAAATATTGTGAGTAGAAGAAGCAGAGGATGACAGCAAGAAACGTGTTGACAGTCTGAATACCTGGGCAATATAAAAAATGATGAGCAAAAATGAATTCATGAATGTTTCTTGAGATAAATGGAGAGCCATAGCCATCAATGCCTGTACCAAGATAACACGGAGAAGACTGAATTATGTTCACGGGTACATAAGTGTAGTCCTAGGTGATTCCGGTTTTGGAACATCTAAGAAAGTTCAATGGCATGGTTTATATGATGATGGGTTTGATGCACAATTTCTGTAGAACAAAATAAAAAAATAAAAGCATACGAAAAAAACAAAGTGAGCAACTCAGTCTCAGAGGAAATACATGTCGTGGGCAACGGTCTGTGGTGTTGAGTTGGCCACTCTTCTCTTCCTGCTTGCTGTCTCCTGAAAGAAATTTATTCCAGTGGATAGCATTCATTTGTGAGTTAATCAGGAATTCTGCAAGCAACAAATAAATGACACCAGTCATTAGTCATTAGCTTTTCTTTTACACAGATTAATTATCAAATAAATTCTGGATACAATAGTATTATTTTTACAGATATGAAGAAAGAAAAAAAAAGAATATATATGATTTCTCACTTTTTTTTAACAATGTAGTGTGCATAGACAGCTCCTCAGAAGAAAAACTTTTTTTAATGACCAATTGTCTCCTCTTCCCTCTCTTTATCTTGCAGTCAGTGAGTGTAGCATGGGTGGAGGGGTGTCTAGACTCAACTATCAGAATCTCAACTTCCAACTGGACTGCCAAAACACACTCTGTACACCTTCTTATTGGAAGGTGACAGGGTGAGTTTGAAAGGTCTGGGGTTTTTCATTTAGCTAATCCATCTTCACCATGTCAAAATTGGATTTGCCCTAATTGGCTAAATTGGCGAAATCACTTGTGCATATTAATCAAGTAATTTTTCAAGAAAAATTTAATTTTCTATCATAAGTTTCCCACACAGGTAAAAACCCTGAAACCTTGAACCCAGGGTCATATCCAAGACAAAACAATGGTGCTTAATGTTCGACATGTAATGGTTCCCTTCATAAAACAATATTATTATTAATGTTATTATTAATCCCCTCATTCAGCTTCAGTTACTTTTCCTTCTTGTGGCTTGCATCACCAACCAAACAATTTGAACCAGTAAGACAACCGGGTGTTGCCCGGGATTGTTCACATAACAAAAAGCTCTATTCAACCATTATGATGTAATTTTCGACCATCACAATTATAGGGTCACCAGACTACGCACAAGTAACAAGTTGGTTTTTATATAGTGTGGCCATTGCACAGGGACATTCCTGAATTGGCAGGGGTCTATATAGGGATGACACTTTGTATTTTATTAATTTCAATCTTCAGAACTTTGAAGAGAAGAAAAAGTTGCGTTCAAAAGAGTTTTCCCTTTAAAATTATACATTATTTTTAGGTGTTTATATATTCAGCTAATGCACACACACACACACACACACACACACACACACACACACACGCACACATATATATATAAGATTGTGGATTTATTTATTTTTTATAAGCGATTCTGTGGTATTTTTCACTCTGAAGTGCTTTAAAAGGAGATGTTATCTGCCCTTTGTTTATATTCTATTCACCACACACTTTTGGGACATATTATTTGTAATTAATTTATTATTTAAATATTTATTTAAATATTTTTCGTGCATATATATATATATATATATATATATATATATATATATATATATATCTATATATATAAAAATGTCAAGTTGGTTTGTTCTAAACAAATAAAACCATGTTTATACGTTACCAATTTATTTGAAATTTTCAGACAACCCATTTTTAGAGTCGAGGTATGTTTTTATGTTATTAAAATAAATTTACCTAATTAAAATTAAAATATTAAATAAAATAAATGTATTTATTTAATCGTTTCTGCGAATCTGTTCTGTTGATAAAACTGAACTTCCGGTTCGATTCATTTCACAGCCACGAATTGACGAAAGGTTTCATTTTCTGTTAACTCGATAAGTAAAAAAAAAAAAACAAAAAAAAACATATTTTATTTGTTTATCTTCCAAATTTTTTAATTTACACATCTTTTCTTTATTATATAAGGCCAAAAAAAAAAAAGTTTGTTGCTTGCTTTTGAGTTTTTTTTTTGTTTTTCTATATAAGATTACTCATGCAGAGAGTGATCCGTGCTGAAATAATGTTATTATTTAAAAAGTCATTCTTAACATGGGGAGGTAAGGATGTTTTGTACCTATTCTGTACTTTAACCTTACAATTGAATAAATAAATAAAATAAAACATATCGTAAAACGTTATTTAAACGTGGAAATATGATTTAAAAAATAGCGGGGATCGCTCTCTGCATTAGCACCATTTTTATTTATTGTTGTTGTTTCACGAATTTTCGGCCAACTATTCCTCTGGCCTTCATGAAAAGAAGTCCTTTTATAAATGTTCAGTAACTTTTTCCTTTTATTATTCTTAAAGAGTAAAGCTTTTCTTATTCATGAAAGGAGTTAAGCCTACGTAAATAAATAAATGTTTGTACACGTGACAAATTATCAATAAATGGTTCAGTTACTTTTTTTAAAAAATGTTTGTAAAAGTGCGAAAGGCGACGTTGTTGTATACTCCCATGCTTAATTTCTATACTTATAGGTTTTTGGAATTTTTTTTCACTGGATTATTATTGATTGGACACTAATTAAACAGATTATTAAAAAAAAAAAATGTAAAAAAAGAAATCATTATTTCGACATTTGAAAGTGGTGCTCACTTTTTAGTTACAACGTTGTGATAAATCAGTCACCCATTTTGTAAGCAATAAAAACGCGGTATATCAAAACCATAGAAAGTAAAAATAATGAGTCTCTACCGCATTTGTAAGTCAGAAATATATTTGTTTCTCAAAGAAAAAAAAATAGAGAGAACAGGACTTTTTTTATTGTTTTCATGAAAATAAAGTTTCGAGATTTTTAATTTTTTTTTTTTTTTACTTATTTAGTCAGTTTGTGGTTTGTTTTTTTAAAAATTGTTTTTGTGAAAGGTGAGTTTTTTTTCAAAACTTTTTTGTTTCTTTTTAATTTTTTTAAAGTATTATAAATTTCACTAACATGCTGGAGAAATGTTTAATAATTTGGTATTTTTTTAGATTAGGTTCACCTCCACAATTTTCCTTTCAATGACGACATTTATAGGTTTCCGAGTATGCTGAACACGCAAATTGCATTGAAATTTTGCGGAAATAAATAGTTGTATTATGCATTGTATTATTCGGCGGCCATCTTTTTACGTGCACACGCGCCATAAACAAATACACACACGTAAAAAAGATGGCCGCCAAAGATTACAATGCATAATACAACTTTTTATATCTTGATAACTACTTATTTCTGCAAAATTTCGATGCGATTTTCGTATTCAGCATAGTCGAAAACCATTTCAAGTCGTCATTTAAAAGAAAATTGAGGAGGTGGACCTAATCTAAAAATTTACCAATAATTTTTAATCCTGTACGCCTCCCGATACATTGCTTCGTCAACATGCGACCATTTTATATCTCCCGAAGACACTTCCGTATTTAGAAAAGAATAAATAAATAAATAAAAAGTGACCGATTTACCAGAACGTGATAACTAAAAAGTGAGTATCCCTTTCAAATGTTGAAATGATTTTTTTTTTTTCAATTTTTTTTCATAATCTGGTTAGTGTTCAATCAATAATAATCCAGTGAAAAAATTTCAAAAAACCTATCAGCATAGAAACTCCACCACGTAAGTAAATAAATAAAAAATGTTACGTGCACATGCGTTAGCCTTGACTAGGGGGGTACTAAGGGAACGACCATTAAATAATTCTGCGGGTCGCCATGGAACTCAACGCCCAAGGAGTATCAAAATAGTTTTCATGATATGAAGAAATTTTTTTTTTCCGAAGTCGGTGATCACTTTTCCATGTAAATTTAACTTAAAATGAGCACCCACTTTCTGGCCACCTGAGGAAGGGGAATTTATTTTCGTGTTTATTGGCTTAAAGGTTTTTTTGACAAGGCAGTTTGGTACGCGAATGCATATTTAACAGTTTTCGTTTATGCTCACGCATAGCATAAACAAAGGCTACGTCTGTGAAATGGAAAATAGTCCCAGAGTTCAGGGGTTAATACCATGCAAAAGAAATCAAACAAAAAGACTTTTTGGCCAAGAAACACACAGAAAAAAAAAAAAATAGCATCCATTTTTTTCTATCGAATTCATTTGCTGTTTTTATTGAAAACTATTTTCCCCCTGGATTTTTGATATAATTTTCCATTAAGGGCTGTGCGTCTCACGTTCGTAAATAACAAAATTTTTTTTGTAGATTTTGGTGTGCTAAAAACGAATCTGCAAACCGTTTCCGTCACAAAAAAATAGTTTTTATGATATGAAGAAATTACTTTTTCGAAAAAGTGGCGATCACTTTTCCATGTAAATTTAACTTAAAATGAGCACCCACTTTCTAGCCACCTGAGAGAGGGGGGATTTTTTCCCATGTTTATTGGCTAAATAGCTTCTGTTTATGCTTACGCATAGCATAAACGAAGGCTACGGCTGTTAAATGGAAAATAGTCTCAGAGTTCAGGGGTTATTACCATGCAAAAGAAATCAAACAAAAAACTTTTTTAGCCAAGAAACAGAAAAATGCCCCTCTCTCAGGTGGCCAGAAAGTGGGTGGTCATTCTAAGTTAAATTTACATTGAAAAGTGATCACCCACTTTTCGAAAAAGTAATTTCATGAATATCATGAAAACTTTTTTTTTTTGCTACGTAAACGGTTTGCAGATTCGTTTTTAGCACACCGAAATCTACAATAAAATATTTCGTTATATATGAACGTGAAACGGGCCTTAAAGTAAAATAATATCGGATTTTTTTTAGCAGATTTGCCGTTTAGTTGTACAAATATCCTCAAACCAGGTAATCACTAAAAGGGACTTTTAAAAGTCGTCACCTGTATCGAGCAAAAGTTTAAAACTACCGATTATATGCCAGCCTACATCATGGTAACATATATTGAGTGAGTTCCTAACAGTATTTTATATAGTTTTTTTTAGTTTAAACTCATTTTCCCAAAATTTCCCCAAACTTAACGTGTTCGATACAGTCTGCCGCCATTTGTATTTTTCAGATATACCGATAAACATTGAATGTTTTTGAACCGATTATACATTACATAAAAACACTAAAATCTTATCCAGTTTAGTAGAACACTTACTTTTCTTGCCTTTGATAACATTTATTTGTTATATATTTATTTTTTGACAACTTCTTTGTATCTGTGTTTAGTAATACAAACCCTTTTCATTTAATGTAACGTTTAGTCGGCTCGAAAAACAGTGTTTATTGGTGTATTTGAAAGCTACAAATGGTGGTGGACACTGTTGATTACTTTAAGTTAGAGAAAGTGAGTTAAAACTAAAAAAACTATACAAAATACTGTCAGAAATCTACCGATTATGCCAGCCTATGTCATGGTAACATATATTCGGTGAGTTTCAGGCACTGTTTTGTATAGTTTTTAGTTTTCAATTTACTTTCCCAAACTTAACGTATTCAAAAGAATCCGCGACCATTTCTGTTTTTTTAGCCATTTAAACATTTTACATTACATAAAAACACTAAACAATTATCCAATTAGGTAGAAACGTAAATTACCTTACGTTTGCTTTCATTTATTTGTTTTTGGACGACGTTTATTAATCTGTGTATAGTACCCCTCCCCCCTACCATCAACCAAATATTAATTACTAACTCACATTTTTTAAAACAACAACAAAAAAAAAAGCATTTAGCGTTTCAACATTTTTGCTACGTTCGGCTTCATCCACTGATTGTTGGTCAAGTCCAAAACATGAATGATTGACAGAAACTCTCGAGGATCCAGATCAAATTCTGCAAGAGTACAATTTTTTTCAGTTTCGCCTTCTTTTTCACTTTTTGCAGTGGATTGCTGTACTAATATAAGAAACATGCATTTTCTCTTTTATTAAATTTTTCCATTACACCAAATTGAGCCACTGCAACGCGTGGCAGGGTACAGCTAGTATATATATATATAAATGTAATACTTGGTTCGTTCAAAGTCGATAAAACCATATTTCTACATTACCAATTTATTTGAAATTTTCAGACAATCTATCTTTAGAGTCGAGGGATGTTTCCATGTTATTAAAATAAATTAACATCGCCAATTAAAAAAATATTAAATAAAATAAAAATATTTTTCATAAGTGCGAACCTGTTTTGTTGATAGAACTGAACTTCCATTTCAATTCAATTCATACACCAAAATGTGACAAAACGAATTAGAAGATTTAATTTTCTGTTTACTCGATAAGTAAAAAAAAAGCATAATTCTTCCAAATTTTTTAATTTAAAATCTTTTTCTTTATTATATCAGGCAAAAAAAATAAAATTGCTCGCTGGCTTTTTGATTCGAAGTCGTTTTTTTTTTGTTTTTTTTTATATAAGAAAATATGAACTTTTTATTATTATTATTAATTGTTAGGTGAAAGTACAGTTTTTTTTCGAAGAAAATTTACGGATTGGTAACGTGCTTAAATAATATTTGGTGCTAATGCAGAGAGTGATCTGCGCTATTTTTTAAATCGCATTTCCATGTTTAATTAAAGTTTTATGATATGTTTTTTTTATTCAATTGTAAGGTTAAAATACATATTAGATACAAAACACCCTCGCTTCCCTATGTTAAGAATGGCTTTTTAAATAATAACATTATTATTTCAGCACGGATTACTCTCTGCATGAGTACCATACTTTCACCTAACAATTTAATAAACAAAACATGGTACTTATGCAGAGAAAGTACTGTGCTAAAATAATAACATTATTTAGAAAGCCATTCTTAACACGGGGAGGGCGTTTTGTAACTATTCTATACTTTCACCTAACAATTTAATAAAAAAAAGATGGTGCTTATGCAGAGAAGGTACCGTGCTGAAATAATGTTATTAAGAAAGCCATTCTTAACATGGGAAGAGGAGAGTGTTCTGTAACTATTTTATACTTTCACCTAACAATTTAATATACAAAAGATGGTACTTATGCAGAGAAGGTACCGTGATGAAATAATACCGTTATTTAGAAAGCTATTCTTAACATGGGGAGGAAGTTTTGCATCTATTATATACTTTCACCTAACAACTTAATAAACAACAATAGATAGTACTTATGCATAGAAAATACTGTGCTAAATTATGTTATTTAGAAAGACATTCTTAACATGGGGACGGTATTTTTTAATTATTCTGTCCTTTCACCTAACAATTTAATAAACAAAGCATGGTACTTATGCAGAGAAGCTACCGTGCTGAAATAATGACGTTATTATTTAGAAAGCCATTCTTAAAATGGGAATAGGGGTGTTTTGTAACTATTTTGTACTTTCACCTAACAATTTGATAAACAAAAGTTAAACTTAAGCAGACAAGGAACAGTACTGAAGCATTAGTATTATTATTTAGAAAGCCATTCTTAACATGGGGAGGGAGGATGTTTTCTAACTATTCTGTACTTTCGGTGCTAATGCAAAGAGTGATCCACGCTATTTTTTAAATTGTATTTCCAGATTTAATTAAAGTTTTATGATATGTTTTTTTATTCAATTGTAAGGTTAAAGTACAGAATAGGTACAAAACACCCTCCCCTCCCTATGTTAAGAATGGCTTTTTAAATAATAACGTTATTATTTTAGCACGGATCACTCTCTGCATGAGTACCGATTAATGTTTTTTTTTTTTTTACCGTAGTTTCTTTTTTTTTTTTTTTAAAGAAAACCTTTTTTAACAAAAATTGAAAGTACACGTTTTTCTTTTTTTTTTTTTACAGAAGTTGTTTTTATATAAGAAAATATGAATGCTTTTTCTTTATTAAAAAAATTGGGTACTCATGCACTTATTGATCTGTGCTGAAATAATAACGTTATTATTTAAAAAGCCATTCTTAACATGGGGAGAAGAGGGTGTTTTGTACCTATTCTGTACTTTAACCTTACAATTGAATAAAAAAAACAGTAAATTTTTAGATTAGGTCTACCTCCACAATTTTCTTTTAAATGACAACTTGCATAGGTTTCCGACTATGCTGAATACGGAAATCGCATTGAAATTTTGCAGAAATAAGTAGTTATCGAGATATAAAAGGTTGTATAATGCATTGTAATCTCTAGCGGGCATCTTTTTTATGTGCGTGCATCATAAACAAATCTCCGCGTGTAACAAAGATGGTCGCCAAAGAATACATTGCATAAAACAACTATTTATATCTCGATAACTACTTATTTCTGCAAAATTTCAATGCGATTTCCGTATTCAGCATAGTCGGAAACCTAGAAAAGTGGTCATTTAAAAGAAAATTGTGGAGGTGGATCTAATCTAAAAAAATACCAAAAAACATAAAACTTTAATTAAACTTGGAAATGCGATTTAAAAAAAATAGCACGGATCAGTAAGTGCATTAGCACCCATTAATCGACTAACATTACCTTATTGCCAAATAAGCTCTGGCTACAATGTTGAATGCACTGTTCACATTGTTTTTTTTTTTCAAGTTAAATTCAACTTTCACAATATCTTTTTATTTTTTTATAATTTCACAATATCTTTTTTTAATAATAACTTGTTAGTTGAAAGCACAGGATAGTTACAAAACACCATCCCTCTCTGTGGTAAGAATGGCTGAAAAAAAATAAAAAATTAGGTACTCATGCAGAGAGTGATCCGTGCTAAAATAATAACGTTATTATTTAAAAAGCCATTCTTAACATGAGGAGGGGAGGGTGTTTTGTACCTATTCTGTACTTTAACCTTACAAGTGAATAAAAAAACATATCATAAAACTTTAATTAAACTTGGAAATACGATTTAAAAAATAGCAGTTCATTAGCACCAGAAATTGTTAGGTGAAATATAGAAAAGTTTCTACCAAGAAAACCGTTATTTTTTTAGCCATTCTTACCAAGGGGAGGAAATGGTGTTTTGTCATTATTCTGTGCTTTCAACTAACAATTTATTAAAAAAACAAAAGGTAAATTTTCACATTAGGTCCACCTTCACAATTTTTAACATGGGTAGGTTGGGGGTGTTTATTCCAAAAGCTGTTCTTAACATGGGGAGAATGGTGGTATCTATTCTAAAAGTCGTTTTTAACAGACGAAAGACAGGTAAAAGGTGAAAATACATAGTTAGGCATGGATGTTGTTTATTCCTAAAGCCGTTCTTAATATGGGGAGTTTGGGAGAGTTTATTCATGGCCGCCAGTGAATTATAGTGCATAGTATATGTCTTTATATCTTGAAAACTACTTGCCTCTGCAAATTTTAAATGAGATTTTCTTATTCAGCATAGTCAAAAATTGTGGAGGTGGGCCTAATGTAAAAAAAAAATCCTCTCCCAAAAAAGATATTGTGAAATTTAAATTTAAGTGCGGTACCAAAAATAAAATTAGACAGAAAAATACCCCCTTTGGGTTTGTACTTGCACAAAGACTTGAAAAAATTGTCAACAAAAACAAATATATAACAAGTAAATATTTTCCAAGGCAAGATAAGTTACTTTTCTACCTAATTGGATAATTTTTAGTGTTTTTATTGGGTTTGTACTACTGTACATATAGATTCGAAAAAGTTGTCAAAAAATAAATGTATAACAAATATTATCAAAGGCAAGATATGTTACTTTATTACCAAAATGGATAATTTTTTAGCTTTTTTTTAATGTAAAATATTTATTCGGCTCGAAAAACACAGCGTTTACTGCTATATTTGAAAATTACAAATGGCGGCAGACTGTGTTAAACACGTTAAGTTTTGGAAAATGAGTTAAAACTAAAAAACTATACAAAATACTGCTAAAAACCACCGAATACATGTCTACCTATGTCACGGTAACATATATTGAATGAGTTCCTGACAGTATTTTGTATAGTTTTTTAGTTTTAACTCATTTTCCCAAACTTAATGTGTTCAACACAGTCTGCCGCCATTTGTATTTTTCAAATATACAGATAAACACTACATGTTTTCGAACCGATTAAACATTTTACACTAAATAAAAACACCAATATCTTATCCAGTTAGGTAGAAAAGTAACTTATCTTGCATTTGATAACATTTATTTGTTATATTTATTTTTCAACAACTTTTTCGTTTCTGTGTTTAGTAATACAAACCCGTTTTATTTACTGTAACGTTTAATCGGCTCGAAAAACAGTGTTTATCAGTGTATTTGAAAAATACAAACGGTGATGGACACTGTTGATGATGTTAAGTTTGAGAAAATGATTTAAAACTAAAAAACTATAGAAAATACTATCAGAAACCCACCGAATATGTCAGCCTATGTCACGATAACATATAATCAGTGGGTGTCTGACACTGTTTTGTATAGTTTTTAACTGATTTTTCCAAACTTAACGTATTCAACAGAGTCCGTGACCATTCGTCTTTTTTCAAATACATCGATAAACACTGAGTTTTTTTAGCCGATTAAACATTTTACATTAAATACAAACACTAAAAAATTATCCGGTAGGTAGAAACGTAATTTACCTTACCTTTGTTTCCATTTATTCGTTTTTGGACAAATTTTTCGAATCTGTGTATAGTACCCCCCCCCCAAAAGTATTAATTAAAAACTCACATTTTTTAATACAATAATAAAAAAACTCTATTTAGCGTTTCAATGTTTTAGCAACTTTCGGCTTAATCCACTGAATGTTGGTCGAGCCCAAACCATGATTGATGGTAACTCCCGAGGATCTGGATCAAATTCTGCAAGAGTACCATTTTTTTTTTTTCATTTTCGCCTTTTTTTTTTTTTTTTTTTTTTTTTTTTTACTTTTTGGAGTAGATTGCTGTACTAAGAATATAAGAAACATGCATTTTCTCTTTTTATTAGAATTTTCCATTACACCAAATTGAGCCACAGCAACGCGTGGCAGGGTACAGATAGTATATATATATATATATATATATATATATATATATATATTGTTTTAACAAAAACCAAGACATCAAAGAATGGGTTAATAACAAGAAATAGTGTATTTCATCGTTAGTTACAATTGTTTCAAGACTATTCGGACAAATTCAAACATGTCGTTTGAAAATTTTCATAAGAACAGCCTTTTTTCAGACTTATTGAATAAAAAACCCTTTAACAATAAAACATTATGGAAACCATTTCCCTTATAAGGAAAAGAAAACAAGCGAAAGTATTTTACCTATATCGCATCCTTGCAAAGTATTTTTTAAAGATTTATGTATTTACCTATTTTCGTATCTCCATTTAAAAAAAAAATTTCAAACAAATTATCACACGATGTTACCACTAATTACCTATGTCCATTTAATATGTTTTATTGATACTATTCATTGATTTCTTAAATTAAATTTCTTTATTTCTTTATTTGATTTAAATTATTTTTTCTAATCCGGAGTAATCAACTAAGTTATATTGTTCCGATTCTATGTTAGTTTCGTATCTGGAATTTGCTTTGTTTATTTACAAAAATATCGGCTAACCTATTTATGTGATTTAAGAAAAGGTTTTGGTTAAAACTTATTCAATAAGGAAAGAAAGTTTAACATTACTTTATACTTAGTTCTCATTCTTCATTTAAAGTTAAGGATCTCAATTTATTTTTAATGTTTAATTATTTATTTTCTTTCATTCCTTCCTATTTAGATTTACAATTATCGGATATTTTAGATGTAGAAGGGGAGATAACTCTGTACGTTCGAAATTTTCAAAGTTTAGTTGAATTATAAGTTCCCAAAATCCTAATATGTATCCATAACGTTGAAGGGGAATTAACTCAAGCCGTTTGATGTTTTAATGTTTATTCAGGTTTCTAGGTTTGGTAAATTCCTAATATGAATTTATTATTTATTTATTAATTAAACAAATACAATTAAAAGTAGGGTAACCTATTCAAAATATAAGTTGTAATGCATATCTTAACCATGATATTAATTTTATTACCAAAGATTTAACCTACGTTTGCCATCCAACCATAATTTTCTGAGGTTATGTATGGCTTTAATACAAAATAACAATTCGGAAATTAAGTTAAGTACTTATCTAATAATAATACATACCCCATTAATAAGTATTCTAATAATAAATATATTCTTTAGCTCCATGAACGTTTTACTCCAATGAAAGTGGGGGTTCACCTTGTTTTTTTTTTGGATTTAATCGTTTAGAACAAGAGTATTATTTAATAAGCTAGGATTTTTCAAATTTTACTGATCCAAAAACAGTATCAATTAATACCCATTCTTTAATTACTAATATTGTTTTTTTTTTAATTCATATTGCTAATTTTTGTTAAGCTATTTTATTGATTTAGAAATGGTATCAACTATTTTACCATCAGTATAATTAAAATTATGTTTTCAGTTTTGAAACAATATTGGTAATCTTTGTTAATCCTTTTTATAGATCTAAATTTCTTATCTAGTAATCCATTGTCTTTATTTCTAAAAATGTATTTCTAGTGTAGAATATTAGACTCCAGATTTGTTTGCTAAATTTGAATCATTCATCACATCTAATTTACATTATTATTAGTTATTTAATTCTATATTAACTTTGGCCTTACACTTATATATATATATATATTATATATATATAAGAGCAAATAGTTAATAAAACATGTTAAGAAACACTTATAAAACATGTTAAGAAACACTTTGAAAAAGAGTTAAAAACGTATTTAATCTGAAAAGGAAACACTTAATAAGTGGATAGTCCTTAATCTGCGGAGTTTCAAAGAAATACTTTCCTTCTCATCAGAGATTAATTAAAATTAGCAAAATGCGAGATCATACAAAAGTATTTGATGAAACTGCAGATAAGTCTTACTTGATAACAAAAAGTGAAGCAGAGGGAATATGGTGAAGAAAAAGGTGATTCCACGTGAATGGATATTATATATATATATATATATATATATATATATATATATATATATATATACATACACACACGACCTATGTGTCAGATCTGTTGATAATTCCATTATGTGATTCTGCTTTTTTTGCGATTAATTATAATCATTTACGCCCACATATGCATATTAAAAAAAATGAATGTCAGAATTAAACACACAACTGAAGTTTAAACTTCTATGTTTTTATAATCTGAGAAATATCTGGTTTTGACATAAATTGGAAAAAGTTATAATAACAGTCATAAGAGTAAGGCGCATACTTTGATATTAGTGGAACAGAGACATTTTGCTGTCGAAAATATGGTGTCATGTATAGCTAAAGAAAAGAAAGCGTTATTAAGAACATTTGAACATTATAAGGAATTGAGATTTATTTTTAAATAGAGATTGCATAATCAACATTTTAATAAAGGACAAATAACCATTCAAAATATAATAAAAGATTATAACACCTTTAGTTTTGATACTCAGTTAAATTTATGTTATGGGGAATGATGTGCCCTTGGGGTCCATGCAATTGAACTTCTATGTTTTGATTTAGTTGGGTTGAGATTCCTCATTTGCAGGTCTGTTATTTAAAAGAAAACAAAAACAACGAGCGTCAGTATAAACCTTGAAAGAATGAAATATTGCTACTTTTTTTTTTAAACGGGAGTTGCAATTTTATTTGGGAAGAGAATTCTTTTCTTCCCAATAAAGTTACTTACACTTGATGTATGTGTTTATTCTGAGCACATGGTACGAGGATGTCTTCCATAAAGTAATTTTTAAATCATCAAATGTGAAGAAATCCATCATATTTAACTGAAAATCAAACTGTCCAAAGAAAAGCCCACCAGATTATCGAAGATTTTGACAGCCAATGAAACTGTTGGAAATTAACCAATCTGAGTTGAGTATTTTGGTATTTTGTAAAGATTTGTAAATATTGTTGTTTTTAGCTGCTGCTGCTATTATTTGTCATGTTGGGAATGTCCCTTCTAATTCCATAATGTATTTGCTGCTCCTGATAATTTGTTGTTTTCTTTGCGAGAAAGCTTCACAAATTGAAATGAGATCTCGCACTCAACTTCGTAACATCTTCCATTTATGTCCCCATTCCATTATGGTTTGGAGGTAATTTTCTAAGAATTTTGCCATTATTTTGGATTTGTGTGCATCCGTTCTTCCCTCATGCCTATTATAGAGCATTGTATCGTCAACAAATATACCCATCTCGGACACAATATTATTGGGGAGATCATTGATGAATATCAGGAATAATAGTGGTCTAAGAATCGACCTCCGAGGCATTCCCGCATTAATGTTATGCCGCTTGGATGAACGTCCATCAATAACAACCTGGATAGCCCTATTGTCTAAGAAGGATCTAATTATATTTAGTATTCATCTAGTTATACCGTATGATTTAATTTTCATTACCAGCCCTTCATGTCATTTCTTTCTCATTCAAATCACGACATCTGTTCATGGGTATATTTCCGTTTGTCTAGGTAATCCTGACATATATTAATGTGACTTTTATCAAAATTCACACTAGCTAACTTAATCGCTACTTACGTTAGGCCCCTTATATGTAACAGTTCAATTTAATAAAGATTGTTTTGAAAAGCGCGTAAACAAATCTTGGGAATATTCATTTCTGAAACTTGATTTAATTGTGATTTAAGCTCTATCTATCTATCTACCTATCTATCTATCTATCAAGGACAGACTACACCACTGATCTGAAGAATTGCCTTTTCAGTTTGTCCTTGTTTATGGTGCTACAATCTAGATGCTCACCGAGACGGCACATACACCTATATGCTACGAACAGTGTTAAATATATCTTGGCAAGATCATCCCATGAAGTAGCAACTTCATGGCGACCTACCAACCATATTTACAACCAATCAGGGAGCGACATCTACAATTTACTGGTCACTGACAGAGGAGCAAGGAAGACCTGGTGAGAAATGTATTGCTGTAGACTCCATGACACGGGCGCACGAGCATAGGACATCCAGCAAATTGCACATGGCGCTAACTGTGATCCAGAAAATCTGAGGCAGCTGATGGAAGACAGAAAAATCTGGAGACAGACTGTCATATTGGTCCAGGCAAGGAGCCTGACCAGATCTATCTATCTATCTATCTATCTATCTATCTATCTATCTATCTATCTATTTGTCTGAGCAATATAATCTTCAAGGACATCACATAAGATTTTGTTTTTAACGTGTTCTGTTTCCATTGTTTGTTCATTAATCTTTTAGGTCATTTGTCGTCTTTACTGCTAAAACATTTAACATGTAACAATTTTACGCTTGGCTGTGTCGGCATTCAAATCCACTTTCACTAGTTAGACATTCTATACATTTCTCTACTATTATTAATAAAGCTGAAATAATTATAGCGCGAGAAAAGATTTGTATGATTGCAGAAGGCCATGTCGGAAACGGACTGATGCCCTGCAAATAGTCAAAAGACAAACTGGCCAACTGTATGATTACTTGATTTAAAAATGAAAGTAAATTCCTTTTAAATAAATGTTTGTATGCAGAGCCGACCCCCCCCTCCCACCCTGATCGTCCACCACCACCACTCCCAATGGAGGTAAAAGTGGACTACGGGGAGAAGGGGATGGTTTCAGCAGATATCCGGAGGATTTCTTATTTTTATTGTTTGTATCTTAAAATATTGTCTGGAAATATTATACCACTGCTTTTAACAGTAATCCATCTAACATATAAAATTATCTTGTGGGATTTTAAAAGTTGGACCTTAATTTTATTATTTAAAAGAGAGCTCAACAAGAAATTGTTGGTATTGGACTTGAAAACGACTATGTTGTCGTCAGTTGGGAAGCAGCCCTATGGTATTATGTTTATTTATTTATTCATTTTGGGTTGGCCCTTTTGGATTCTGATTATAACAACAACAAAAATAACAATCGGCAAAAATAAATAAATAGAAATATAATTAAAAGTTAAAAAAATAATAAAAATTACAAATAAAAGCACTTCGGCATTATATGGATGGCGTCATTGTTAGGGGCCGATAATAACAGATGAATAAAGATAGGGGGACTTAGTTTTGTAAAGTCGATTTATTATAAATTTTTTGTAGGTTTCCGACTACTTTTTCATTGTATTTGAAAGATTAAAGACTAAAGTTGATTTCCTAAAGGGGGAAAAAATATTTTTAGACGTGAAAAAAAAAGTTATAAAAAATGTTTTCACGGCGAGCTAACCAATTCAGCTACATTTTGAAGTTAAATAAATTCATTGTAAAAACCCTTTAAAAGATAAATATTAGTTTTCGGGGTCTATTTCAAAGATAATTAGTAAAGTCCTAAGATATTGAATTAAATGACACCCCCTCCCCCAAAAAAACACCTTGTTTGTCCCCAAAATAGCTTAATTAGCTCAAAAACCAAGGGATTCTGCCTTTCGAAAAATCGCAACAAACGGGAGTTTTATAAACACGGATATACGGAAGTCCAAAATTTCAGCCAGTTGAAAGGCTCTCTGAAAATGACGTCATGGGATTCAAAGGAAGGAGGGGGTGCTAGCTTTCTTTTTTTCCCCAGACGTGCGTCTGTACATTCCTGTCCTGAACGTTTGTATCATTTTTACTATTTTTTAATTTAATTATTTTTCTATCTTTCTGTTTTAAAATTAATTTTTAAAAATTATTGTTCAAGATTATATAAAAATTATGTTACGCCGAAAGTTTCACATTCATGAAAGCAAGGAAATTATTAAAATCTTACATATAAAAATTATGTGAAACTTATAATTTAAAAAAATTATAATTTTAAATAAACAATACTTAATTCAATGATAATATCGGTTGTTCAAGAAATTAATTTTTCTTCGAGTTATATCGAATTCATTAATACGGACTTAAGGGTTTTTTTTTTTCGTGATCTGCTTCTAAAAATTAAATACTTTTTTAATTGTTATAATTTACGATGCTTTATTTTCATAAAAGAATAAAAAATAAATTCATTCGTTTTTTTTACTACTGAAAATCATAAATTTAGAAAAGGTATTTTTTGTTTAAACAAAATAATAGATTTCCACTAAGATTTAAATAAAAATAATGCGTTAATTATATTCCTTGATAATTAATTTCCTGATTTTGCACGTACCTAATATTATTGTAAAAAATATTTATTGAAAAGTTTGCATAAGAAAATATAATTTTAACAAAACACTTTTTGCATTAAAGCAACATTAGTTTTTTTCCAGAAATATTTTTGAATTAAAGTAAAATTGGAGTTTTTTCCCGAACAATTTAATAATTCAAATGAAACATTTTAATAATTTAAATGAAACATTTTAATAATTCAAATGAAACAATTTAATAATTTAAATGAAACATTTTAATAATTTAAATGAAACAATTTAATAATTTTAATGAAACATTTTTCGAATTTAAATGAAACATTGGATTTTTTGTGAAGAATATAATATTTTAAATGAAACAATTAAATTTTTTTTTTTTACAAGGTGGTCACCACTTATCAAGGCCCGGAAGCCACTCAGGGATAAGGGTTATTGTAAGTACAGTACGTTAGTGTGGAGATTTAAAGTGTCTACTTAAGGGGGCGGTTCATCAGGAATTTGTTTACATTGGACTTGAAGACATCCAAGTTGTAGTCAGGAGGGAAGCAGGCAGACGGAACAGAGTTCCACAGGCGTGCAGTTCTAAGAAAGAAGCTTTGTTCATGGAATCTACGTTTTGATTTAGATATAGATATAGATTGGGGAAAGTTTTTCACAGTGGATTCAGCTAGACGGGTGTTTTTTGTAAAAGATTGGCGAGGGGGACCAGAGATTGGAGTTCAGACGAGCACCTGCCATGGAAATAACGATAAAACAAAGATAGGCTTGCAACGTCTCTTCTGTGGGAGAGAGGTTGCAGGGAAGAGAAAAGGGCATCCCCCACTAAGCCACGAAGTCTATTTTGTACTCTGTCAAGGCAGGATAGGCTGTTTTTAGCAGCTCCTGCCCAGATATGGCAGCAGTATTCCATCCTTGGACGTTTATATAGCTAGAGAATTGCATCAGTAGTGAGATATCTTCTGGAGCGGTAGAAGGATCCCACCATCTTTCCAGTGACCTTGGCAACAGACTTGATGTACGTGTTCTATTTCAGATCAGGAGTGAAGGTCAAGCCCAGAAGCTTGTCAAAACATGGGGCTTCTCCTAGACGAGAGCCATCCATTTCAATTGATGCCAGACGGGGATCAGAGCGTTGATGATGTAAAGATAGGAGTTTGGTTTTAGATGCATTAAAAGTGACCAGCCATGTCTTCCCCCACTGAACCACGCACTTGAGATCAGAGGAGAGAGAATCAGAAAGAGCTTTGTCATTTACAGCCTTTGATGTGTTGCTGTAGATGGTCGTGTCATCAGCATAGATGTCAATGAATGATTTAAGTATGTGTTTAGGGAGATCATTGATGTAGATCAGGAAGAGAGTTGGGCCCAGGATGGACCTTTGAGGGACTCCAGCATTAATACTGCAGGCCTTTGATTTTTGTCCATCAACCACTACTCTTATGAGCCTATCAGAGAGAAATGATTTAATGATAGAGAGAATATTTCCAGTTATAACATAGCTGGAGATCTTGTGAAGTAGGCCTTTATGCCATACCTTGTCGAAGGCCTTTGATATGTCAAGAGCGATTGCCCTGGAAAGGAAGCCTTTGTCAAGAGATTCACTAATCCTATGAGATATAACCGTTAGCACATCTGTGGTAGATCTTGCAGAACGGAAACCATATTGCGTGTCACTAAGAAGGTTATTTCTGCTGAGGTGGTTGACTACTTCTGTATTTAATATGGATTCCAGCGGCTTACTCATGACACACAGGAGACTTATTGGTCTGTACTGAGAGGGAGATGACTTATCACCTGAGTTCTTAAATACAGGGCATACTGATGAGGTTTTCCAAGGTGTTGGAAAGCACTTCTCCTTAAGACAACGTTTAAACAGTTTCGTAAGTATGGGAGCAAGTTCTGGTTGAAGCTTTTTTAACACTATAATTGGGATGCCGTCAGGGCCAGTAGCTTTACTGGAATCAAGGTTCTTGATTAGCTTGGCGATCTCATGCACAGATATTTGTATATTACCCAGCGTGTTCTGTGTTATTGGAGGAAATATGGGGAGTTGATGGCCTTCGTCGCATAGGGTAGAATTAGCTGCAAAATTCTTGGCAAATAGTTTGGCCTTGTCTGAAGCTGACAAGATGACCTCTGGTCCATTGATAATGGTTGGGATAGAACGCACACTTCTGTTCAGGATCCTATTTGTTATTTGCCAAAACTGATGGGAACCAAGCCGCTGCTCAGCTACTTTAGATTTAACAGACTGGGCATATAGCTCTCTTGCATTTTTTATTACTCTTTTACAGTGGTTGCTGGCGTTCCTAAAAGCACCTTTAGTCTCAGTGCATCTATTACGTTGGTAGCTATGGAAAAAGTGATTTCTGTGCGCAATGGCAGCAGCACATTCTGGGGAGAACCATGGCTGGCTGTTAGGTTTTTTTGGAATTTTTTAGATGGTATGAATTGGTCTATGCCTACAATTAACCATTCGGTCAGGTCTGATACTATAGAGAACACATCCTTTTTAAACATGGAATGCAGAGGTAGATCAGATATAAATGTATGGAAGCTATCCCAGTCAGCCATGGAGTATCGGTATACAGTAGGGTGGATGGTAATTTAAATGAAACATTTTTCGAATTTAAACAATATTGGATTTTTTTTCCGAAACATAAAATTGTCACTGCAACAAAATATAGTTTTCATTTTTTTGACCCAGAAGCGCCACCTGGTGACAGTTTAGTGAAACGCACCAAAAAATGGCGCCGTCCGTGTAATGCAGAAATGCCAAAATGAATATTAAATACTTATATTTTAAATCAATTAAAAGTATATTCACTTACATATGAAGTTGTGTTTTTGGAAGTCGATTCAAACTTACTGAGACTATAAAACGTTACAAAACTCTAATTTTACATTTGAATGTTTGTAGCATTAAAATGTATAAGACTTTTATATTGTGTATGTTTGCTTGTGTTTTTGTGTACTTTTTATTTGCCTTGAGTTTTAAGACCATTTAGTGTGTTAAATTTATACACGGCCTTTTAATCGAACGTTCCCTATTTTTTTGAACACACTTAATTCATTAATCACATCATCAATTGGTGACTTTCTCATCCAGTAAATGTCAATCTGTATCAAACTGAGATTTGGGAAAAGATCATGATTTGGAGAATAGCTACGGTATTACTAATATATGTTTTTTTTTTTGGTCTGTCATAGGGGTTTGACTAATTATATACCACAAATTAAGGCACGAAAAATGTACGAAATAACACGGCAACTGCTCATGGTGCTTTTCTATTTGTGTAATATTTAGGCGCATCATTCGAGTAACCCAGGATTCTTAAAAACAAGAAGCAAACGATTTTAATTTAGAGGGACTGGCATGCCGTTTTTTTCTGTTAAAAATCTTAGTAAAAAAAGAAATCTTTTTTTTTTAGACTAACAGGCTGAGATTTGGGGAAATTAAATAATTTGTTGATATATTTACTTTTCGTTGTAATTTTTTGGTTAACATTTATTATTAAAAAAACATGCACTTGCTAAAAAAAAAAACCCTTAAAAAACACACACACACACACAGAAAAAGAAACACACTCACATTTACGTAAACATTTATGCTATTTTTTAACATAATGCAACATTTTTTATGTTTAACACGAATTTTTTTAAATATTCTCTCTAAGTTTGAAAATAAAAAAGTTTATTTTTACAAAGACTTAAGCGAAAGACAAACAAGAGCAATTTGCCATACCTAAATTTGCTATGCCTTAATTTGCCTCACCTAAATTTGTCGTGCCTAAATTTATTGTTTTTAAATATCACACGAATAGGGAATCAACAGGAGCAGTTCTTGTCGTACATATGTCGTGCTTTAATTTGCCATAGATAGTAAAATCGGTTTATCGTGTTTATGTTTAGAAATAGTATTTTTGATGGTTCATTTGATTTGATTTTTAAATAGAATCTTCTAATACTATAAATAAATTCATCATCATTAGAGCTAGAACAACAGCATATTCTTTTCATTATTTTGACTTTCGAGTGTGTATCCGTTGATATCTTATATGCTTTTATATAGAGTGATGTGGTTCTCAGTTTAGTAACTGTGTCTAACTATATCGGATATATACTCGAGAGTTAAAACAATGAAAAGAATATTTCGTTGTCATAGCCCTAATTATCATATCTAATTAACGTTTTCCTCGCAAGTTAATCTCTATTTCTAATTTTTAGTTATATTTGTTTCACTTTCCGCTAATTTTAGTACTTTCTCAAATAGTTCAGGATAATATGAGTCGATATTGAACGTAATGAATTTACTATTTTAGTATTTAGGAATTATCTGGAACCAATCAGTTACCTTCCCAGAAGAAATCCAAAAGTTATGTTGTATTTCAGATTATAAAGTGGGTATAATTCTGTCCAATTTTTTTTTTTTTACTAATATTACCTAAAGCAGAAACACATGACGCAATTAATCTAATGCTAGGTTTATTACTGAAGTCAGCAACAACACCGTGGGTTAAGTGGTGCATATATTTCTATTTTATCTTGAATGTTCATTTTTTAACACATTCTTAATGCTTATTAAGTTTATGTTATAAAGATCTTCTTCCGTTGCTATTTTATAATTTTTATTTAGTTTACTCAAAATAAGTTTATCATATGTTTCAAACGTCATACTATATATCTTCATTTGCTTATCCGTTGAAACTATATTGTTAGGATTGCCAATTATTTTTTTAAATACCTTATTTATGCCTTTTATTTTGAAGTTCAAGTATTTTTGCTTTTTTTAAAACTCTTAAACCCTTTATAAGGTTCAACATGTCCAATTTGAAATTTTCTAATGACTGCATTTGTGGTGGGGATATCCTTATTGTAATTTTGTACATTTTCCAGTAATTTATTTTCATTTTCTTCTGTGAAATTTCCATCTGTATTCAAATCCTGTGTAATAACACTGTTCTTGTCTTCTTCATTTTTCGTGTTGCAGTGGCAAACCCTCCATCTGATCTGATTCTTTTAATAAATTCGTTCACTGCTTGGATCATATTCATTATGTATACCTTATGTCTTGGTATTGCTTTGTTCTTTGGTGAAAATGTGATTTCCTCTTTTGAAAACATTTCATGTTTATCGGTATATATTTCAGTTCCCTATAAGGAACAGTTTTACCTTATTAATATTTTTAACCAAAACTTAAATATATAAATATATTAAAATTCCGGTAATGTTCATATACCAATAAAATTGAAGCCAAATTAATTGACTCAATAATTTAAGTTTCAGTTTTTATAATCGAGCATGCATATGTTTTCGCAACAATCAAGACAACAAAATATGAAATGAGAACATCATATTTTGTATTTTCTTATGCGTCGCAATTGTTTCATAACTATTTGGACAATTTTAAATATTATATCATTTAAAAATGTTCCAAAATAGCTACTCTTCAAACAGCAAAATGCGCTAGTTATATATATATATATATATGAATACACTCATAATATTTATTTTAAGAAACCAAGCAGTTGGACCTACCTCCAAACCACCCTTATATTTTCTTTTTTTTTTTTTTAATTTTTTGATAGCCTTCGTACTTCGCAATCGTTCCATTTTCGTATTTCTACTTTTTAAATGATATTTCAGCCAATCATCTATTTTTATATTAATTTAATCTTTTGTATTTTTTCTTATTTTAATAATTATTTTTCTTCCTCGGTTTATTTATTTAATGGATTTAAAAATCTAACATTAAGTAGCTGTAAGATATTGAGATAAACAGATTAGGATGGATTAAAATAAATTTAATCAAAATATAAAATTGAAGAAAACTAAGAGAGAAATTGAAGTTAGAAATAATACTTGAGTGTTATTTTAAAATAGTAAAATATTTAGGTATAACTCTAACACAATACTTATAAAACGTATCACAAACCGAACCGAACACTTCTATATAGATTATAAATCTAATCATTCTAAGTGTAAGCAAAAAGAATATCCAGGTTATTACAAAATGAGAATATATTCGATAAGAATAAGGATTATTATAATGAAGCTTAATTAGATTAGGATGTCAAGGAAAAATCAAATACATAAGGAAGATGGATAATAAAAATAGCAGAACAAACTACACACTATCATATAACATGGCAACGGAAGGAAGAAGAAATGTAAAAAATAAAAATAGGTATAAAAATAATAACATGAATAAAAAGAATGAAAAAAAAAACAAACAAAAAAAAACAAAGAGGAGAGATGTTTGTGTGTGTGTGTGTGTGTGTGTGTGTGTGATTATCTATTTACGCATCACGAAATCGACAGTTTTAGTTTTCATGGCGAACGAAAAGAACATTTTTTTTTTACTGCTGAATCATCGGAATAGTAATGTGAACGTTTGTGCAAATCAAAACCAAATATCAATGTTTCATATAACCTGACACTCTAACGATATTTGTTCACGTTTTTAAGCTACTAAGTTTCTGCAACTTTTTACTTTTGTTGTCATTCTTGTTTTCAAAAGAAAAAGCACTAACTATACAGGATGTTCCAAAAGTCTTGGGCACGTTGCAAATCCTCGTATCAGCTTGAATGAGAAAGAATCTGATGACTTCATTTTCCAACAGGAATGTGCGCCACAGCACTGGAGCCTCAGAGTAAAACAGTTTCTGAATGCAACACTGCCAGACAGGTTGATTCGATGATCTGGGCAAGATGATCACGATCTCATGTCCTGTCCTCCTAGATTTCCAGATCTCACACTCTGCGATTTGTTTCTGCGGGGATATATGAAATGACTGATCTATGTGCCTCCCATTCTAAGAGACGTGGATTACAAGCTTTCTGAATATACCAGATGCGTTTTTATATCTCTAATAGTTCTCGAGATATTCAATGTTAAAATGTGCCCAATACTTTTTTTTCTATTTACTTTCTTTTTCAGATTAATTCTAAACTTTCATATTTGGAGAAGAAACGCGAAGTTTAATTTAGAGCCCGTTTCGGAAAAACAAATAAAGGAAATTTCAAACTTCTTCTGCAACAGTAAGACGATGGTCGAAAAGACCAGGAAGAAATTGTAAGATTTAGGATTTGTCTACAAAACGACACCAGAGAAAGATTTAAAATGAAAACATAATCAACGATCTCGCATCATTAGAACGCCGGAATTTTTCACTGAAGTTTGTCTGTCAAGCATCATTCATGTTAATTTTATTGGCATTCGTTTCCCCGATATCTTTCTTTGAAGAATTCTTTTTGGAAGAATATCGAGTACTTACGGAAGAGATGGCGTGAAGGTTGCCAACGTCACTAAGTGAAAGTGTTTCTATGGAACAAACTGGGTTCAAACTTAGAACACCCAAGTTGTCAGTACTTGTTAACTGCTGTTGCTGAAGTTCAGTTAACTGCTGTTGCTGAAGTGCTGATTATCAACAACGAATACAGCAAAGGAGAGCAAGCACGCGATTATCGGACAGACAACTCTCCCGGAAGCGGGCAGTCTTCTTGCCATATTTGTTTTCACTTCTTTTGGATCGGCCATTTTCAATTCAGATTTTAATTTTAATTTTTTTTTTAAATTTCAATTTCGATTTTTCAATTCTGTCTGACTGACTCATCGATCGACCGACAGACTGACTGAATATATCGACTACTCCTCTTCTCTCTCTTTCTGTCAGCTTCTCTCTGTAAAGTTCCCTAGGCTTGTGGTGCACGAGGATATCCACTACGTTTCACACGCGCTGAAAAAATCCGTTAAAAGTGATGCAGAAGCAAAAGTTACATCCTTCACGTAGAATTTCTGTAAAAATCACACAGGAAATGATTAAAAACAAGAAACATTTACAACTGAAAGAGTAAATTCAAAAGTTATTGCGGTGAAAATTTACATTGGATTAAGACACGAGTTTCATTTTTTTCGTAGTTCATATACCTATCACTAGAACAAATAATAGACGAAGCTAAATCAAATACATTTAACACATTTGTTTACAATTGACATTTATGAAGAACAGTGCTCTTAACATCACACAAAACAAGAACATTAATTTTTGCTCTACCATTCAGATAGGAATATAGGTATTTGGAAAACACAGATATTCATCATTATACACGTCCCATGTAAAAAAAAAGTCCAATGGAGATCAATTCTCAACACTCTCCCGACCCTTTTCGCCCCCACAATGGGAATATTTCATCGGGGCCCAGACTACCCGAATCGATTCTCCAAATGGCTATATTATCGTTTCATTGCAAAATAAACTCGACCAAAATATTATTCACATACAGACTATTCTAGACGACTTAATTATCTGATTGTATTGTGCCCATTCTTATACTCGTCTTGCGCACGTATGTTCAATCTCTGGTGCCTCCATAAAATGCGTTCAGAGTAAGAACTCATCATTACCATAACTGAAATGAGACTTTCGTTTCTTCCTAAGTGTGGCTAGAAAGAGTTTCTATGAATAGAATTTTTTTTTTAAGAACTTCCGACTGAGACAACATGAAATATAACTTTGGTTCACAGAGATATTTTATCTGGACAATTAAAACTCTTAGTTTTAAAGAAAATAATATGAAGTTCTCAGGTTGTCTAAACAGAAATCCCCATTTTCGAATTTAGCTCACGGTCGTAATTTGCCCACGCCTTGCTGTACTGTACTGAACGGGCATTCACTGTAGGCCGGTTAAATTGGCTTCTTCCAAAGGAGGAAGTTTCATGAGAATATCAAATTCAAAAACAGTCTCCAGTCGAGTATGGACGTCTTCCGGCGCCTCATATTCACAAATAGTCACCAATCTGCTGCTGACCATGTCGAACGTTGCTTATTTTTGATTATCTAACGAAAATCGACTTGTCAACATGATCATACTGTATAATTTACGTACGCCTTGCTTAAATAAAACTACTTTTTTTTTTACAGAAAGTTATTTAAGTACAGGTCCTATTAATTTTGCTAAAATGTATGATTTTATAAGTGTATTAAAAATAAATGTGATATTTAATCAGGGAATCCTTGTCTATTTAAAGGCACAGGTGTTATTAATAAAACCTGTTTGGAGAGTAAGTCATTTACTTAAACTCTCTTTTTTTTCTTTTTTTTTATTTTATTTTATCGTAGCCACTCAAGACAAACTACCATTTCCCGTGTTTTATTATTCATCATCTCCTCTGTCTGGTCTTAAATAAATTAAAGTTATCGACATTCAAAGATCGGAGATTTGGCTCGCATTACAACCAATCGTTTTCCTTGGAGAAATAAAAACAGGGCGTGAACGATTGCTTTTCAAGTGAAAGCGTTTGTTGCAGTTGTTTAGTCACTCCATCTTTCATTAACGATTAAAGTACAATTGTAACACAATCATTGTCTAGGGTAGGGCTCTTTAAAGTTTTTCTTTAAACGGGGCCATATTGCTGCATTTTTTGAGCTACGCTGGCCAGAATAATAAAAAAAACAAAAAAAAAAAACGAACTAGACGCGTGTAACGTTGTATTGGTGTAACATTGTATTAGTGTAACGTTGTCCGGGAACCAACACGCTGTAGCCTCATTTGCAAAGGAGACCAAGAAAAGAACTTCAACTCGCTTTTACTTTGTAACAATATTTCCTCATTGTTACGGCCGTGACGTTACCAACGGGGTTCCGAACGTTCTTCACGCTTCTTACGTGATCTCGAACGTTATTTCCGTTTCTAAGGTGATCTCTTTTTAAAGTCTTTATTTTTCCCTACCGGTGACATAATTTCGCATGCATTTACATACGCTATTTTACACGTGTTTTATTCTGTTTTGCTAATTAGCTTTGCTTTTTAGTAAACCTGGATCTCCAAAACTCCATTCTTTTAATCATTCTCTGAACAAAAACAAAACCACCACACTATTTTCTACATATTTCCATTAAAAATTTTTTTCATGAATATTTTTACGTTTCCCAAAAGGGCAGGAATAAAGACTTTGGTGAGCCAGATCTGGCCCGCAGGCTGTAGCTTGGAGACCCATGTTCTAGAGAAATACTTTGTTGTATTCTGTGCAACTTGGCTTTAAACATAATTCGATTTCGAGTTTGGGGGGGGGGGACACAAGTCTTGCATGAGTTCGGATTAATTGATTTGTTAAGAGTTCTGCGCCTACATTGTGAATTCAGATGCGCAATTTTTTGAGAGGATAATTTAATTATTCTAGTTTTTTTCACCTCAAAGAAGACATATTGTCACTTGATTATGAGGGGATGCGTGTGTATAACAGGGGATTGTGATGGGGTTGAGTAGCAAGATATCTATTTACATTACATTGAAATTTCTGCATATCAGTATAGCAAGAAAACAGTGAGGTAATTTCAAAGTATAGAAGTATGATGAAAGAAACTGTAAGAATACAAAGCTTTCCGGAATCTATGAACCTGAATAGTGAAGGGGTCGGATTTTGCTGCTTGTCGGGTTGGTTAGGGATATGCAAATCGAAGAGGAACAAATGTTCATAAGAGCACATTCCATTAAACTACTTGTAAAAACAAGTACAGCGATGCAACATTGTGGCGATGGGACAGAGGTTGGAGCTTGACTGATAGTGCGGGATGTATTAAATTTGATACTCTTTTTTGAACCCTGGCTAAGAGTGGAACTAGAGGTAGATACACCAGTTCAGATGTGACAAAAATACACCATGCATAGCTGAATTATTTACTTGGCGTCGATTAATGAAGCTAGAACACCAGCTGCGTTTCAAAACTATTTTCAACGGCATTGAAGTTTTGTGTAACAAATAATCAAAAGCCAATAACTATTGACTGGTTGATTTAAGTTATTTCCCTTGATTTTTACAGGTTGTTCGCTATTGTGGAGGGGGGGGTTAAAATGACGACCCGACAATAGAGACACATTGATAAACACGCATATTTAATCCGGATGAATCATCCAAATCACTTCCTGTAAACGCAAGCAAATAAATTGTTTTGCATTTTTTACATGTTTAACATCGATGCTTGTGATTTATTTCGTCTGCAATTTTTATTCCAGTTTCTAAATTATAAACAAACACACGATTAATTTATTAAATATCTATAGACTGTCGGACATATGATATGGAAAAACGTTCTTTTACCCCAGCACCGGTAACTCTCCAAAAATATTAGACTAACCCATTCATAGACAACGCTTTACATAGCTGGTAAATGAACTCGATATGATCCGGTCTCTATAAGACGGCACTAACTTACCATCCCAGTCTGGAACACTTTACATCCGTCACTCTGATACTTTACATGGAATTGCCGATAAGACTTTTTCTATAAGATTACGAAAAATTACAAACTTTGAACATGGAAACGAGACCAGCTGTAGACCAATAATATTCATAACTAATAACTTATTACAGAAGAAAACATTGTGCTATGCAAATAGTGAATTTTGTGGCCAGCCGAACATTCCCCACGTTAAAAATCCCGGATCGATCTACGCTATAAATGGAGGTTTTGTGACAGTACGTTTGATCAAATATTCAATGAATCGAAACGACGAATTGTACAGGAGCTCAAAGGCGGTTTTGAAGTCAAGAGGCCGGTGTACCTATCAACAGACTTCAACAAAATAGAGGTAAGGTACCTTCTGTTACAAAAGCAAAAAAAAAAACAAAAAACAAAAAAACAAAAAACAAAAAAAAAAAAACGATTAATGGCGAAAACCATTGGAAATTAATTCTATCGGAATCTTGATCCACCAGTGGAGGTGAATATGCGCTAGTATATGGATTAGAATTGTGTCGAATGTTTGTGTTGGAATGTCCTAAAGACTTTGTAATGATGAATCTCAAGCTTCTGAAAAAGACTTCAAACAAAGTTCTGGTGGACAAAAATAACCCACAACTGTTCAATCTCAAGATATGGTCTTTGATGTTCCACATAATACACATATCCGGAAAACTTAACGCCGTACAATATTGTATATCAAGACACCGACAAATCAAGACAAGATAGGAAAAACTAATATAGATGCAGCAGAGATCTTCAAGAATACTATAAATTAATCATTCAGTTCTAGATAAAATCCAAATTAATGGCAACCACACGGGACAGAATCGTGTCGGCAGCAGCCACAGATGAGGAATTTTGGTTCTTGAGGAAATATACATAGAACAGGATTCCCCAACTCTTTGCAGAAATGACCGGAAATAAATTCACCGATTTTAGCTTATAAAATTATTATATACTGTAACTATAAGATAGAAATAAAAAAAAAACACTCATTCCAAAGAAAATATGCGGAAAAGAATTAGAGTTATTCCATTCCACCGCCATGGCGCGTAAATTGGTAAAAATCAGACAACGACAGTTTTGACCAGATCTAGACATAAGTATTTGCTAGATTCGAGCACAATGCAAACGGTAAGACCTTCTCACAACTCTCAAAATTGTTCAAGCCACTTACTAACCCTTATTCAGTAAACTGAAGAATTTCTGCGATCAATTAGGAAAAAACTATATATATATATATATATATATATATATATATATATATATATATATATATATATATACTAGCTGTACCCTGCCACGCGTTGCAGTGGCTCAATTTGGTGTAATGGAAAAATTTAATAAAAGAGAAAATGCATGTTTCTTATATTAGTACAGCAATCCAATGCAAAAAGTGAAAAAGAAGGCGAAACTGAAAAAAATGGTACTCTTGCAGAACTTGATCTGGATCCTCGAGAGTTTCTGTCAATCATTCATGTTTTGGACTTGACCAACAATCAGTGGATGAAGCCGAACGTAGCAAAAATGTTGAAACGCTAAATGTTTTTTTTTGTTGTTGTTTTAAAAATGTGAGTTAGTAATTAATATTTGCTTGATGGTGGGGGAGGGGGGTTACTATACACAGATTCGAAAAAGTTGTCCAAAAACAAATAAATGAAAGCAAACGTAAGGTAATTTACGTTTCTACCTAATTGGATAATTGTTTAGTGTTTTTATGTAATGTAAAATGTTTAATTGGCTAAAAAAACAAAAATGGTCGCGGATTCTGTTGAATACGTTAAGTTTGGGAAAGTAAGTTGAAAAGTAAAAACTATACAAAACAGTGTCTGAAACTCACCGAATATATGTTACCATGACATAGGCTGGCATAATCGGTAGATTTCTGACAGTATTTTGTATAGTTTTTTTTAGTTTTAACTCACTTTCTCTAACTTAAAGTAATCAACAGTGTCCATCACCATTTGTAGCTTTCAAATACACCAATAAACACTGTTTTTCGAGCCGACTAAACGTTACATTAAATGAAAAGGGTTTGTATTACTAAACACAGATACAAAGAAGTTGTCAAAAAATAAATATATAACAAATAAATGTTATCAAAGGCAAGAAAAGTAAGTGTTCTACTAAATTGGATAAGATTTTAGTGTTTTTATGTCATGTATAATCGGTTCAAAAACATTCAATGTTTATCGGTATATCTGAAAAATACAAATGGCGGCAGACTGTATCGAACACGTTAAGTTTGGGGAAATTTTGGGAAAATGAGTTTAAACTAAAAAAAACTATACAAAATACTGTTAGGAACTCACTCAATATATGTTACCATGATGTAGGCTGGCATATAATCGGTGGTTTAAAACTTTTGCTCGATACAGGTGACGACTTTTAAAAGTCCCTTTTAGTGATTACCTGGTTTGAGGATATTTGTACAACTAAACGGCAAATCTGCTAAAAAAAATCCGATATTATTTTACTTTAAGGCCCGTTTCACGTTCATATATAACGAAATATTTTATTGTAGATTTCGGTGTGCTAAAAACGAATCTGCAAACCGTTTACGTAGCAAAAAAAAAAGTTTTCATGATATTCATGAAATTACTTTTTCGAAAAGTGGGTGATCACTTTTCAATGTAAATTTAACTTAGAATGACCACCCACTTTCTGGCCACCTGAGAGAGGGGCATTTTTCTGTTTCTTGGCTAAAAGGTTTTTTGCTTGATTTCTTTTGCATGGTAATAACCCCTGAACTCTGGGACTATTTTCCATTTAACAGCCGTAGCCTTCGTTTACGATATGCGTAAGCATAAACGAAAGCTGTTTAGCCAATAAACATGGGAAAAAATCCCCCCTCTCTCAGGTGGCTAGAAAGTGGGTGCTCATTTTAAGTTAAATTTACATGGAAAAGTGATCGCCACTTTTTCGAAAAAGTAATTTCTTCATATCATAAAAACTATTTTTTGCGGCGGAAACGGTTTGCAGATTCGTTTTTAGCACACCAAAATCTACAAAAAATTTTTTGTTATTTACGAACATGAGACGCACGGCCCTTAATGGAAAATTATATCAAAAATCCGGGGGAAAATAGTTTTCAATAAAAACAGCAAATGAATTCGATAGAAAAAAATGGATGCTATTTTTTTTCTTTCTGTGTGTTTCTTGGCTAAAAAGTCTTTTTGTTTGATTTCTTTTGCATGGTATTAACCCCTGAACTCTGGGACTATTTTCCATTTCACAGACGTAGCCTTTGTTTATGCTATGCGTGAGCATAAACGAAAATTGTTAAATATGCATTCGCGTACCAAACTGCCTTGTCAAAAAAACCTTTAAGCTAATAAACACGAAAATAAATGCCCCTTCCTCAGGTGGCCAGAAAGAGGGTGCTCATTTTAAGTTAAATTTACATGGAAAAGTGATCACCCACTTTTCGAAAAAAAATTTCTTCAGATCATGAAAACTAATTTGGTACTCCTTGGGCGTTGAGTTCCATGGCCACCCGCAGAATTATTTAATGGTCGTTCCCTTAGTACCCCCCTAGTCAAGGCTAACGCATGCGCACGTAACATTATTTATTTATTTACTTACGTGGTGGAGTTTCTATACTGATAGGTTTTTTGAAAATTTTTCACTGGATTATTATTGATTGAACACTAACCAGATTATGAAAAAAAATTGAAAAAAAAAAATAATTTCAACATTTGAAAGGGGTACTCACTTTTTAGTTACCACGTTCTGGTAAATCGGTCACTTTTTATTTATTTATTTTATTTTTTTTTTCTAAATACGGAAGTGTCTTTGGGAGATATAAAATGGTCGCATGTTGACGAAGCAATGTATCGGGAGGCGTACGGGATTAAAAATTATTGGTAAATTTTTAGATTAGGTCCACCTCCTCAATTTTCTTTTAAATGACGACTTGAAATGGTTTTCGACTATGCTGAATACGAAAATCGCATCGAAATTTTGCAGAAATAAGTAGTTATCAAGATATAAAAAGCTGTATTATGCATTGTAATCTTTGGCGGCCATTTTTTTTTACGTGTGTGTATTTGTTTATGGCGCGTGTGCACGTAAAAAGATGGCCGCCGAATAATACAATGCATAATACAACTATTTATTTCCGCAAAATTTCAATGCAATTTGCGTGTTCAGCATACTCGGAAACCTATAAATGTCGTCATTGAAAGGAAAATTGTAGAGGTGGGCCTAATCTAAAAAAATACCAAATTATTAAACATTTCTCCAGCATGTTAGTGAAATTTATAATACTTTACAAAAATTAAAAAGAAACAAAACAAAAATTTTGAAAAAAAAACTCACCTTTCACAAAAACAATTTAAAAAAAACCCCAAAAACCCACAAACTTACTAAATAAGTAAAAAAAAAAAATTAAAAATCTCGAAACTTTATTTTCATGAAAACAATAAAAAAGTCCTGTTCTCTCTATTTTTTTTTCTTTGAGAAACAAATATATTTCTGACTTACAAATGCGGTAGAGACTCATTATTTTTACTTTCTATGGTTTTGATATACCGCGTTTTTATTGCTTACAAAATGGGTGACTGATTTATCAGAACGTTGTAACTAAAAAGTGAGCACCACTTTCATATGTCGAAATAATGATTTCTTTTTTACATTTTTTTTAATAATCTGTTTAATTAGTGTCCAATCAATAATAATCCAGTGAAAAAAAATTCCAAAAACCTATAAGTATAGAAATTAAGCATGGGAGTAGTGGTTGTACAACAACGTCGCCTTTCGCACTTTTACAAACATTTTTTTAAAAAAGTAACTAAACCATTTATTGATAATTTGTCACATGTACAAACATTTATTTATTTACGTAGGCTTAACTCCTTTCATGAATAAGAAAAGTTTTACTCTTTAAGAATAATAAAAGGAAAAAGTTACTTAACATTTATAAAAGGACTTACTTCTTTTCATGAAGGCCAGAGGAATAGTTGGCCGAAAAGTCGTGAAACAACAACTAATAAAGATGAGAATAATAGTCCGCAATAAATAAAAATGGTGCTAATGCAGAGAGCGATCCGCGCTATTTTTTAAATCATATTTCCACGTTTAAATAACGTTTTACGATATGTTTTTTATTTTTTATTTATTCAATTGTAAGGTTAAAGTACAGAATAGGTACAAAACATCCTTCCCTCCCCATGTTAAGAATGACTTTTTAAATAATAACATTATTTCAGCACGGATCACTCTCTGCATCAGTAATCTTATATCGAAAAAAAAACAAAAACAAAAAAAAACTCAAAAGCAAGCAACAAACCTTTTTTTGGGCCTTATATAACAAAGAAAAGATGTGTAAATTAAAAAAATTGGAAGATAAACAAATGAAATATGTTTTTTTTGTTTTGTTTTTTTTACTTATCGAGTTAACAGAAAATGAAATCTTTCGTCAATTCGTGGCTGTGAAATGAATCGAACCGGAAGTTCAGTTTTATCAACAGAACAGATTCGCAGTAACGTTTAAAATATATATTTAATTTATTTAATATTTTAATTTTAATTAGGTAAATTTATTTTAATCACATAAAAACATACCTCGACTCTAAAAATGGGTTGTCTGAAAATTTCAAATAAATTGGTAACGTAGAAATATGGTTTTATTCTTTTAGAACGAACCAACAGTTACATTTATATATATATATATATATATATATATATATATACATATATATATCTGTCTGTCTGTCTGTCTGTCTGTCTGTCTGTCTGTCTCTCTCTCTGTATATATATATATATATATATATATATATATATATATATATATATATATATATATATATCAAAGCTATAAATTAAAATTTACAAGGAAATTTATTGTTCAACATAATACTCCAAAAACAATTTTCAAGAAATCCTTATTCTGCGGAGTTTCAAAGAATATTATTCTACTCTTCAGAGGAAAACAAGATATTAGCAAATGATTATTATAGATGAGTTAAGAATTTGCTGGTTATGACATTGAATTAAACATTAGGTCATGATGGTTCGTCATAAAACACAAAACATATGTTCATATCGGTTAAAACATGTGAAAATGGGGAAAACGAACCGAATATAGGAGGTCCAGAATGCTTGAAGACTCACTCGATGGTAAATCCAAGAAGCAAAAAAAAGTAAAAATAATAAAAAAACAACCAAAAAACAAACAAACAAACAAACAAATATTCGGAATGTCAGCCAAAACGCGCAAGTAATTGTAGAGTGAAAAACAATTGTATTTAGCTGGAAAAGAAATTCAATGTAGCTTAAAGGAATATAAAAATCCACTTGCAGTTTCCGAGAATGTCCAAAAAGCGCAAAGTTAGATCTTAAAATTCAATCACTAAAAGCTAACCAACTCATTTGCTTCCGTCGTTGGCCAGGTGTCTAATGGCAAAACAAATGTTATATTTGAAAATTAGGTTAAATCAAGTTGAACGTGCAAATGTGTAGGCCTTGATACAGACAGCGGAAATTGTTTAGACGGAAGCAAACGCATGATACAAGAGGTGCCAAATACTCACAAGGTCATTCTAATCCTAGCATTAATAAGGAAAAAACTAAATTTAAAAATGATAAAATCATAGCAGTATTAATAGTAATAACAATACCCACAATGGCGACAACAACAACAACAACAACAACAACAACAACAACAACAACAATAATAGTGCTAGAACGTTGTCATCTTAAATTCTACGCAATTATGCAGAATGTAGAAACTATGCATAAATAGAATTCAGCATAATAGTGAAATAAAACCAATCATCGAATATGAAACCATAAAAAATGAATAAGTAATTAATGCTCATTTTTCGAAGGAATGCATAAATTAGTTAGCCCTAAAGCTGTCGCTCGCATATACATAACTGAATACATTAAAAAGCTTGTTTTAATAAGTTTTAAATAGAAAAAGAAGGCTTTCATTATCAATGTCAGCGCGAAAAAAGACAACAACTCAAGGTTATAGGTATATAGATAATCCAAATAATACAAACTATTTTCCTTTATTAACATTGAATTTTAACAGATTCTCTTAGATTGTTTTTGTAGTAATATTAGCTGCAATACTATCAGTAATACCAGGAACAGCATCAGTAGTATTGATAGTAGTAACTCTAGTAGTAATATTATTCTTACTTTATTCATTTTTTAGTCATTCTTGAAAAAATCAATATAAATAATAACGAAGCAATTGTACTGATACAATCATCCACGTTGCTTGAACCAATCCTAGAGCTCTTTCTCTCTCGAAAAGCAGCAGACCGCACCCCCACCCCGCATCTTCGGGCTGTCAGGCCCTGGGATCTGACAAGGATTCAAAATGGCGACCACCGACACACATGGACTAGATAATGTGTCTATATGTGTATGTCTACATACACACATTGACACAATTTTAACTTCCACACATATGTGTATTATTAAAAATATGCTTCCTTCATATTATTAAACTCTTTTCTCTTTACAAAAAGGATCTTCTAGCCTCCTGTCTTCGTCCTTATTCATGGACGCCTTTCTTTACTTTCTCTTCCATCCTTTTTTTATTACACTAAAACGAAGACAACTCGTTAAAGTTGTTTTAAATATTAGAGATGTACATCGTATCATTTTTCTATATCTTAAGAAATATATATTTTTTTTTGCACGAGCTGTTCATTGTTTTTTTTTTTGTTTTTTTAAACTCGTAGAAAGGATTTAATTTGATCTTCGCCATTGTTGCTAATACCGTTGTTCAATAACATAAATAAAAAATTGGGAAACAATAACGTTTTCTTTTTAAACAACCTCGAATAATTCATCACAGCTGTTGTATTCTATCGAACTCTCCCGGCCGGTTTTTCAGTGGCAAATATCCATATGCGTACAACATTCTTCTCGCATTAAATATCGATGAAGATCAATCACAATTACAACCTCTGCTGAACGATCACACAAAATAAATAAAAATCACAAAAAAATTAGAATTAACAATACACGTTACTGATCTTATAATGTACATGAATAAATGAATAAATGTGAAAGCTGTTTTCATTTATCACACCTGTATTACCATTAAATCGACTCACCATTATTTAAATCAATAACACAACATAAGGTTATTCGTATTATTTTGAATCTTCGGATTACTGTTCCCATCTTGAGTGTGATTTTCACAACGACCCGTGGCGCAGTGGTTAGAGTAGTTTGAAAAAAGTCAATTGTAAAGTGATATTGTCCTGAAGGTTGAACGTTCAATCCCTAGCATGGATGACCGAAAAATACAATTGCGAAATACTTAGGCCCTCTATCCAGTCATGTCAAGCGGGACAAGAGCATACTATCTCTGTGGGTTAAATAAAGGGTTCCGAAAATTTATTTCTTTTGTCAGTTTCCACTCAGAGCTTCACTTTAGTTGAACAAATGCAACGTAATTTGGAAAAAAGTGTTTTGCTTCTATACGCCACTCAATATCTTCTTTAACGCGACAGATTGTATGACTTCACAAGATTTTGGATGATGTCAAGTAGAACATATAAAGTTCCATCAGACAATGTTTTCCCAAATTCCAGATAAAAAATTGTGATTTTCGGCTTTTTCACATCAAATGCACGAACCTATACAAAGCCAGAACAGATTTTTGAACATGACTTATTGTTGAAAGAAGAGACGTTGCTAATCCAGATATTCATCTGGTGGCTGACATAAAATAATGATGCCGACTGTTACAACGCAGAATGAAAAACACTTGTTTGTTAAATAAACAATACGCAACTGCAAGGAGGTGTGGCCACAGGAAGTTGCGTAGACGACATCCCGAAAGTGGCATGCGAAACCATATTAGGTGCATAGATGACTTACTTGAAGAGAATATTTCAAGATACATTGGCGCTGAAAATGTTATTTAAGCACTTCAATTCTTGATATGGCAAAGAGTGATTGGCTATATAGAGAAAAAAAGGTAACACTTTGCATCAATTCATTTTTGCACAGTTCAAACCTTCTCGATTCCTACACTCTAACTATTCATTTAAACTTTAAGTATTAGGATACTAGCTGGAAGATCCGACGTTGCCTGGGATTGAATGATGACTAACGGATGCTTCACACTCCTATATTTTTATTGTCATCGAAATCGATAAAATCGCCCATTTTTCAATCTAATCGATTAATTGCCTGCTCTAGTTAGGGACCCATAGTGGTTCACCGGGAGGAAGGTTGAACATGTCCTCGCAATGACTTAGTCCACAATACATTGTACTCTACGTTGCACTGTAGAGAATCTATTGTTGATTTTATAAATTATTTTTGTATGTATTGGATTGAATTCGAGTTTAAAATGCTAAAGTCAAGTATCATGGTTTAATTGAGCTCTAAACAGAAACATTTATTTCGAACGCGCCCCTGTCATATCTAAGAACATTCGGTTGATTTTAGATGCATGGCCTTTCTAATTGTGCTGTGATAATGGCTTGAATTTAACTTTAAAATGAAAGTCAATTTTAATTGTGAAGACAATCTGATACCAAATATATCTAGGTCTTGGATATGACCTTCAACTATATCTGATGATGAGGCCCCAGTTTGCGAGTGTGGAGGCCCTTTAATTGCCATTACTCCCAGAAAAATCCCGTAAGAAGTCTCAACATAATTGAAAATCAAAAACACAAATCTTGAGTTCTAGACTATGAGATTTTATCATGGCCTTATTGCACTTTCTTAATACACCACCTTAACAAAATATTTATAGATTTGGCGTTATAGCATATATGCACAACAGACGTTCGAAAAGTAACTCTTTCTGTTAAATATTTTTGATTCCTAATGGAGGTATGACACTAATGATTTCGACAGTCGTTTTTATAACCAGAATTTATGATAACCAACCAATGGAAAGCTTCCAAAGTTACTATAAAAATTGTCGAATTTTGGATTCAATCGTTGGCTAAGTCACGAACCGCATTTGATTCTTCGCCGCCATCTTTGTTACTGGCAATTACTTCACACTCAGTATCGGGACTGCACTGCTTCTTTACCGCCATCTTTGTTAAACATAATGTCTCAACTTAACCCTTTCTATTTTATTCCATTGCTGACCCGGAGTGGTAGCACCTGTAAAGATCCCAACTATGGGTTAAATAGAAACTGATTTGAAAAAAAAATATATTTTATTAAAAATTATTCTTCAAAATAACTAGATTCGTCATTAAATAACCCGAAAAGGGTTGATATGCCGTAAAACAACCAACCAACCAACCAACCGACCAACCAACCTAACAAAATATATCTAAGAACACTTTTTTTACATTTTTGTGAAATTTCATAAAAATCAGACCAGCTGTTTCAGAGTTCATAGGGAACAAACTCACATACATACACAGTCACACAGACAAAATTCCTTTTATATAATAATAGAATAGAATAGAATAGAATAGGTAGATAGATAGATAGAAACCATTATTTTTACATTCATGTTCGTTTTCTTTTAAAGCACAGCAGCAGTATACTACATTGGATCCTAAAAAGTCACAGTTTTTGAATCTCTTTGGATCTAATGTTCTATATGTCAAATAAGAAATGCCACCCGGTTCCATAATATCAATAATAACGACTATCGGGAACAGAAGCTTTCTTGTTATCAAGCTATCTGGCATAACAAATAATTTTATATTTATGTGTCACTCAGTGGCGACTCGTGCCTGGTGCTGTGGAACTGCAGCACCCTCAAGTAATTTCTACTCATTATTATCGATACACGTAAAAAAGAATACGTTTATTTTTTTCTATCTATGTGATAATATATATATATATATATATATATATATATATATATATATATATATATATATATATATATATAAATAATATAAGATAAAAAATATAACACGGAAATTACATAATTGTCGATGCAATAATTTATTTCAACCTTATGGTATTTTCAAGCATCTAAACCAGACAATTACATTTTTGATACTGAAAAAAGGAAAGAAAAGATCGGGCTTCGACCCTCAAAAAACCAGAGAGGGTGGTAGTAGCAATCCACTTAATACATTTTATAGAGAGGGTGGTAGGGATTTAAAAAAATTAAAATTAAAAATAACAAATAAAAATATTAGACACTTATAAGCGGCAGCTCGATGTAACCCTAGATACACACACACACACACACACACACACACACACACACACACACACACACACACACACACACACACACACGCAACACATATACATACACCTACACCCACATACACACACACACACACACACACACACACGCCTCTAAATATGTAGGTTCTTACACGTAAATGCCTTGACACGCGTTTACTAACCTAGGAAGAAAGGGGCGAAAGTATACGGATATATAGTGAAAGAAATAGAACAGCGCGTAATGGAAAAAGAAGAAAAAAAGAGAGGAAGAAAAAAAGACGAGACAGTGATCAACTGTTAACTGTCATATTAGTCTAGAAACTCTGAGAAAGATAAGGGAAAGAAAATGGATATTATACACGTGTCCTATAGTTAATTGAGTCATGGAAAGTAGGTCTATTAAAAGATAAATAAAAAAATAATAAAAGTAAGAAAATAAAAATAAAAATAAAAAGAATATTATATACAAAGTTTTAAAACTATCTGTATGTTATTATGTAAAAATTAGTTAGAAATAAATATTATCTTATAATACATTTAAATATTGTATTTGTAATATATTACTATGAATTTAAAAAAATTGAGTCTTATGTATTTAATATTTTATATATTTTCATGTAAATAATTTTATTGGTGATTATAGCGGTCGTTGTAATTAATATTTCACTTCTTAATTTGTTAATTGATTAAGAAGTGGAAAATTGTAATATTGGCCGCCCCCAATTCGATAGGACGTATCTAGTTTCGGTTAATGTATACTTTTATTCACTCCGTACAACAAAAGTACTCTCATGCACGCATAAAGAAATAAGTAAAATAATTATATTTTTGTGTTGATTTGTATCAAATCTAATAATGTCTAGTTTTAGTATTTGATCTTTTTGACTTAACTCAGTTTAATAACTAATGTATTATCTGCAGAGAAAAAATATTTTCTTAAGGCTATCTCATTTATTTATAAGTAATTTGGATAAAAAAGGTACTTCGGGAAAAAGGACACCTAACTTAGATTTCGGACAACAAATCATAAAGTAGTTATTATCGAGTATATACCGGACAACACTATAATTGCCAGTGGGGTGGGGTAGGAGGGTTTATCGTAAATAATCTAGTGGTGTTAGATTCGGTGTCTTTACCATTATAGAATTATCTATTCGTCGGATCTGGAGTTGTTGGTTATTTTAAATTTACATTTATGTCTACATCTGGCCATCAGTTCATCTCGTTTGTTTAGGAGATTATTGTGTTGGTACTTCAGGATTCTTATTTTTTCCTCGAGGCATAAACTGCATCTCTGCCTAAAGCCGTTTGGAACGTCCGAATGGCATAGGATTGACCATGAAATCACTGGGGATCGATTCTCATAAACCACGCACTCAACTTTACAATTACCGTCCAGTGGGCAGTTATTTTTCACTTGGCAGTTACATTTGTCTACTGTAGCCTTATTTCTATTAGAGTTGTTTAATATTTTATTATTATGAGTGCTAATTATTCTGTCCATGTTTTTAGTGCACGAGTAACTTATTTTAATGGTTTTTCTATTAAATATCTTCTTAAGTGGATTATTTATGGTAAAATGCTTATCTATTAGGTTCAAAAATACTTTCCCTATGTTTATGTTGGATAGTTGACAGTAAGGGGGATTAAACCATATTATTTTCCGGCCTCTGTTCTTAGATTTATTTTTATTTTTATTTTCTTTCTTAAACATGTGAGTTTTTCACTGTATCCGCTTATCTCTAGTGCTCTATTGTATAATTTTTTATTTGCTTCAAAAATTTCTTTATTAGCCGAAAGTTTATTAATCCTAGTGTTAATCGTTTTAGGTATTTGTTTAATTATGCAACTTGGATGGTTAGATCTAGTATTAATATGAGATGGTGTGTTATTATCTTTATTGAACGGCTTGTATATCCCCTTTCTTAAGTCTAGAGTTATGTCTAGATAATTAACTTCTTTACAATTTGGGGTAATATCTATTTTAAATCCTAGGTATTTGAAGGCTCTTACTAATTTTTTATGTATTTTCGATACCATGGGACCGTCACTATTAGGGATAACAATTAGTCCATCATCCCTGTATAATCCCACTAAGTTAGGCTCTATAATTCTGCTAATAGTGTACATTATAAATATGCCCACTAGGTCGGCAATCTCGGCTGAGTCAAAAGCCCTCATCGGGACGTCAAACTCGTTGTTATTCGATTTGATCCATGTTTCCTGATTGTTTAAAAGGATGGATCTGCGACAAGCCATAATTAGTTTTACCTGATCATCGGATACATCCACGAAATTCCTAGCATAATTAATGCTGTTCATGAGTAATTCCTTGGAAATTGAGGGATAGAAACCCATGATATCGAATTGGATGAAACAAGCATTCCTCTTATTTTCAATCGATTTAAACCATTCGATAGTATCCGAAGAATCCTTCCACAGACTGAATTTAGTGGCCTCCAGGGTTACATTAATAATGTTCCTGATAATCTCCCTAGATACATGACCGAGTTCCGATTTAGTGGAGTTGATCAGTCTAGACTGCTTCTTGATGTGGAAATTTTTCTTGTGGTCCACTGGACGGTAATTGTAAAGTTGAGTGCGTGGTTTATAAGGCCACGATCCACCCAGAAGATAATAACAGGGACAAAAAAGCTTACTTCGGTATCTCCGCCGGAAGCTGGAAACAGCGTTTTTATGACCATAAACATTCTTTCAATAACCCAGAACTTAAGAATAAAACCGAGTTAGCTAAACAATGGTGGTTATTAAAAAATGAGAATCGATCCCCAGTGATTTCATGGTCAATCCTATGCCATTCGGACGTTCCAAACGGCTTTAGGCAGAGATGCAGTTTATGCCTCGAGGAAAAAATAAGAATCCTGAAGTACCAACACAATAATATCCTAAACAAACGAGATGAACTGATGGCCAGATGTAGACATAAATGTAAATTTAAAATAACCAACAACTCCAGATCCGACGAATAGATAATTCTATAATGGTAAAGACACCGAATCTAACACCACTAGATTATTTACGATAAACCCTCCTACCCCACCCCACTGGCAATTATAGTGTTGTCCGGTATATACTCGATAATAACTACTTTATGATTTGTTGTCCGAAATCTAAGTTAGGTGTCCTTTTTCCCGAAGTACCTTTTTTATCCAAATTACTTATAAATAAATGAGATAGCCTTAAGAAAATATTTTTTCTCTGCAGATAATACATTAGTTATTAAACTGAGTTAAGTCAAAAAGATCAAATACTAAAACTAGACATTATTAGATTTGATACAAATCAACACAAAAATATAATTATTTTACTTATTTCTTTATGCGTGCATGAGAGTACTTTTGTTGTACGGAGTGAATAAAAGTATACATTAACCGAAACTAGATACGTCCTATCGAATTGGGGGCGGCCAATATTACAATTTTCCACTTCTTAATCAATTAACAAATTAAGAAGTGAAATATTAATTACAACGACCGCTATAATCACCAATAAAATTATTTACATGAAAATATATAAAATATTAAATACATAAGACTCAATTTTTTTAAATTCATAGTAATATATTACAAATACAATATTTAAATGTATTATAAGATAATATTTATTTCTAACTAATTTTTACATAATAACATACAGATAGTTTTAAAACTTTGTATATAATATTCTTTTTATTTTTATTTTTATTTTCTTACTTTTATTATTTTTTTATTTATCTTTTAATAGACCTACTTTCCATGACTCAATTAACTATAGGACACGTGTATAATATCCATTTTCTTTCCCTTATCTTTCTCAGAGTTTCTAGACTAATATGACAGTTAACAGTTGATCACTGTCTCGTCTTTTTTTCTTCCTCTCTTTTTTTCTTCTTTTTCCATTACGCGCTGTTCTATTTCTTTCACTATATATCCGTATACTTTCGCCCCTTTCTTCCTAGGTTAGTAAACGCGTGTCAAGGCATTTACGTGTAAGAACCTACATATTTAGAGGCGTGTGTGTGTGTGTGTGTGTGTGTGTGTATGTGGGTGTAGGTGTATGTATATGTGTTGCGTGTGTGTGTGTGTGTGTGTGTGTGTGTATCTAGGGTAACATCGAGCTGCCGCTTATAAGTGTCTAATATTTTTATTTGTTATTTTTAATTTTAATTTTTTTAAATCCCTACCACCCTCTCTATAAAATGTATTAAGTGGATTGCTACTACCACCCTCTCTGGTTTTTTGAGGGTCGAAGCCCGATCTTTTCTTTCCTTTTTTCAGTATCAAAAATGTAATTGTCTGGTTTAGATGCTTGAAAATACCATAAGGTTGAAATAAATTATTGCATCGACAATTATGTAATTTCCGTGTTATATTTTTTATCTTATTGCTATGTTTACCACATTGAGCTCTCATACCCGGATTTCCTCTGGAATTATTCCATTATAACACTATATATATATATATATATATATATATATATATATATATATATATATATATATATATATATATAATCCTGAAGCTTAATGTCGATAATTGTCTCCATACTCATATAAGCATAAAAGTAAAACTTTGCTTGAAGCTGCGAAATTCACAGTTACACATTCTTAGTGAAGTTTGCTTGTGCGCATGCCCGATCTAGACGGCAAATATGAGCCAATTTGGAACTGTAGTTTTCGCAGTTCCAAACGCTCGTGCAATGCCGTGCTTGCGCGTTTTCGCTTTTTTTTAAGAGGCTTATTTACAAATGTTTTCTTTTTATTTTTATTAAAAAGTGTAAAGTGTTCTTGTAAATAAAATCTTCACCTTAAAAAACAATCCCACACTTTTAAATCCGATTTTAAGCAGACAAAAATATACAATATGCCAAACTTTTTTTTTTAATTAAAAGTGTTCGGGATTTTAGCCTTGAAGCTACCAACGCGACTAATGTTATTATTTTTTTTTACCTATATGGCTTATTTTTTTTTTATTTATTTTTTTTTTTAAAGTAGTTTGAAATCTATTTATTTTGTAGTAGTTTAACTTTACAGAATAAAAAATATTTACATTTTTTTCTATAGAAAAACGATCTAGACAGTCGATACTAGCCAATTTGGAACTGTAGATTTCGCAGTTCCAAACGCCCGTAAAATGCGGTGTTTACGCGTTTTCGCTTATTTTTTTAAGAGGTTTGTTTACAAATGTTTTCTTTTTATTATTATTAAAAAGTATAACGTGTTCTTGTAAATAAAATCTCCACCTTAAAAAAAATCCCCACACTTTAAAATGCGATTTAAGCAGACAAAAATATACAATATGCTAAACTTTTTTTTTATTAAAAGTGTTCGGGCTACCAACGCGACTAATGTTATTTTTTTTTTACCTATATGGTTTATTTTGTTTGTGTTTTTAAGTAGTTTGAAATCTATTTACTTTGTAGTAGTTAAACTTTACAGAATAAAAAATATTTACATTTTTTTCCGTAGAAAAGCGAAGAAAATTTTATTTTTAAAATACATTTTAGTTAGAAATGTTTTTACCTTATATATATATATGTATATATAAATATATATATATATACATATATATATATACACACATATATACACACGCATATATATACACACATATATATGCACACACATATATACACACACACATACATACACACATATATATACACACACATATATATATATATACACACACATATATATACGCACATATATACACATATATACACACATATATATACACACATATATATACACACATATATACACACATATATACACACATATATATACACACACATATATACACCCATATATATACACACATATATATATACACACGCACATATATATACACACACACATATATATATACATACGCATATATATATACACACATAAATATATATATACACACATAAATATATATATACACACATATACACACATTATATATATATATATACACACCCACATTATATATATATATATATATATACACATTATATATATATATACATATATATAAGCTTTAGCATTTATTTACCTTCCACGAGTACAATGTAAGAAGTTTTACACTTTGAACAAAGTTTTTTAAATTAAAATGTGCAATAACAAAACGAGTAAGTAAAACCGTTTTTATAATAAGCAAATAATAAATAGAAAAGTTTGTTTTCATATAAAAAGTTGTGAAAAGATTTGTAAATCAAATTATGTATCTTTAAATGTTTTTTGTTTGCTCACAGTACAAACAAGTAAACTTTTTATTCTATATTTTATTTACAAAGTTTTGTTATAAACACACATTTTTAAATTTTGAATAAAACTGGTATCCAATAAAACCATTTTTAAATGGTAAACTCCTAACTTTACCATCGTTTGCGGGCAAGTAAATTTCAAAGATTTTGTTTTTATGAAAAAATAAATTATTAAAAATTGTAAATAAAATATATTTAAAAAATGTTTTTCGTTTGTTTGCCTGCGGAAAAGCCCGTAAAATTTTATTTAATCTGTAAAGTTTAAAAGAAATATATTTATATATTTTTTATTACTCTCTAATGTACACAATTTAAAATAGTGTTTTATTAAAATGTTTTTGCGTATTACCCCTTTTTCGACGGCTTATAATGGCAAAGTTAAAAATATTTGTATTAAAAAAAGCAATTTTAATGACAAGCTTATTTTGTTATACGCCTATTTTTAATTAACAACAAGCTTTTTATAAATAAAACCGTTGTTAAATAGTAAAACTTTTTTCGTTAATAAAAATCTGTGACCTGAAAGTTATAAAAGTATGATTCAACTCAGTTAGAACTTCCGGTTCAGTTGAATTGCAAAAAGCAGATCACATAAACATTGTATTCCTTCTACCTTAATTGATATTCTACTAATAGACTACATAGTACTTACCTTTCCCAACACAGTTGATATAAAAAGAATTTAACGATGGCCTCCTTGCAAGAAATAACTTCTGCGACAGTAAGTGAACTTCAACAGATTCAGTTTTCACAGCTGTCTCCCCATGATAAAGTTGAAATTAAGAAAAGAAGCTGTTCAACGCCTGATATTCAAATATCTCAGCCAGGCATTAGCAACAACAAAGTGTATATTCGTAGCTTTAATGGTACAGACGGAAAAGTTTGCTTTACGGCTGTGAACTAAAAAAGGCATTGTTCTGTTTTCCTTGTTTGTTGTTAGGGGGTGATGTAACGTGGGAAAAAGATAGTTTCAGAACTATTAGCAAAATGAAAGATAGAACTGAAAAGCATGAGAAGCACGTTGACACTGTAGTTTCCCTATCAATTTGTGGGACCATAAATATTAAAGAAAAACTTAGTGAGGCCTACAGACTTTCAATCAATCATCATAACATGAATGTTAAGAAGAACCGTGAAATTTTATCTAAAATAATAGATTGTATTTTCTTTTGTGGGAACTTTGAAACTCCCTTACGAGGACATGATGAAACAGATGATTCAGTAAATCCAAGTGTATTTAGAGGATTTTTAAATTTTGCATCTTAATTAGATCCAGATTTAAAGAAACACTTAGAAACCAGTAATGTCTTCAAAGGTGTTTCCAAGACTATTCAGAATGACATACTTGACTGTCTTTTACAAATATACCGGGATGAAATAAGTGCAGAAATTAGTAAAGCTTCCTTTGTAGTTGTCATGGCTGACGATACAACAGATGTGTCTGAACATACACAAATGATCATTGTTTTACGGTACGTCTTGGATGAAAAAATACTTGAACGCTTTTGGGGATTCTTTATTCCAGTAAACCAAACCGTTGATGGGACATCAAAACGTATTCTACAGCAATTAGATATAATCGTACAAGGGAATCGTCAAAAACTGATAGCTCAGACATTTGATGATGCAAATGTCATGAAAGGCAAAAAAGCTGGTGTTCAGGCGAAAATAAAAGCAGTTTATAGTAATGCGCATTTCACTCACTGTTATGCGCATCAACTTAATTTAATAATGAGGAATGTAGCAAGCATTACACGAAATGCTAGAATATTTATCTCTAACATTTTGGCTATTCCGACTTTCTTTTCTAGATCACCACATTCTCAAGAAGCATCTGTATGTAAGCATTCTACCTCCATCCGCCACAGGGTGGAACTTTATCATACATAGAGTTCACGAAAATGTTCAAGCATTAAAAAACTGTCACTGAAATTCAGTCAACATCATATGTAGATGAGACCGTTGCAGAAGCGACAGGAATTCTGAAATATTTGAACGATGAAAATTTCATATTTTGGTTTGAGCTATTTCATAAAATTATGTCTCATGTTAAAATTATTTCTCGGAAAATTAGCATATATAAAGTCAATGAATACATAACAAATTTCAAAACTGCTATTTTAGAGATAAGAAACACCAAATACTGTGAAAATCCTTCACAAACACTCAAGGGTGAAGCTAAAGAACTATGTGACTATATATCTGTTTATATTACGGACAGATATTCTTCAACTAAACATTTAATACTTGCTAAATTGTTTTACAAGATAAGCTTTGCTAGTTTTAAGAAAAAAACTACCCACAGAAGAGATATCCTTGACAACTGAAGCATATCCCATGAATGACAAAGAAAAGTTTGAAACTGAGCTAGAGATATTTTATAGTAGGTCAGATATCCATGAATATTGCAAAGTAATTGATCTGAAATTTATTTTTGAAAACAATTTAAACGATGTTCTTAGTGAAATCACAAAACTTATAAAAATTATCTTGACAATTCCCATGACTACATCAGAGGTAGAACGTTGTTTTTCAACTCTGAAAAGAAAAAAAAAATGGGTTGCGAAAGACTAAATGAACTTGCAGTGCTTTCAATTGATAAAAAAGTTCTTCAGCAGTCATTCAGAAGTTAAGGAGAAAATTATTAATCTTTTCTCACAAATTAAACAAGAAAAATGGAGTTTACTTTCAAATGAATGTAATAAGTAAAATATTTAAAATATTTACATCTATTTAGGATTCCTTAAAGTTATTGTATTTTTATACGTGTGCATACGTATAAATTATATTTTTTATGCTTGTTTTTTTTTACACAATATCAAAACAATAGGTATTTTCTTTAAAATAGCACCCCCCACTAATCTTAGGCACGAGCCGCCACTGGTGTCACTCCATCTCGTTCTGACCTCGAAAGGGTAGAACTTGCTCCGCTTTTGGATGATCTCAATACAAAAAATAGAAGGTTCCACGCTACAATTCTGCCCTAACATTCAAGGTGAACAGAGTTGTGATTTTTACTTATATAAAACATTAAAATGTTTTGATCTAAACTATTCAATTTGGCATTAAATAGCAGAAGTTGACATGCCTTAAAAGAAACCAACCAACGTAAACCGTCATCAATATTGTAAACTACATGATCCCAACTCTCTACCTACATAGTTATACAGGGTGTCCACAAAGTCTGGCTACATTATGTAGCCAGACTTTGTGGGCACCCTGTATATACAGACACACACACACATGTATATATATATATATATATATATATATATATATATATATATATATATATATATATATATATATATACAGGGTGGCCACAAAGTCTGGCTACATAATGTAGCCAGACTTTGTGGACACCCTGTATATTCTTAAGGTAGTGGATTTAGAGAGAAATTAAAAAGGCAATATTCATCGAAGGCCAATGTGATGAAACGGGCATATTTAACAAAAACAAAATTTATTTTGTGCGTGATGAGCAAAAGAAGATATTGTACACATGTGTATAAAAGAATTGAAAGAGTGTGTCACATGTATTTTTGTTTGAGTCATTGTTAAGAATCATGAGTGAAGATGTAGTATATACGTGTCTATATAAGAAAATAGATGTTGTTTACACATGTACAAATGATCGAAAGCCTGGACGTGTTACGTATCTTTAGTTAACTGATAAATGTTTATTGTGGAGATGTCAAACAACCCATGAAGACATGTGAAACTACTTTTGTCAGTTCTACTTTTTTAAAAATAGATTTATTTTGAAATAGAATTTTCGTTGGTCTATCGCACTTAAGTTTGTCATAGAACTTTCGTTTTTCTGACACGCTTAAGATTAGCATATCGTGGCCAATACTCTAATCTTTATTAGTAGTAAAAAAATCTAAATTAGTAGTATAAAATCTTAACTAGTAGTAAAAAATCATAACTAGTAGTAAAAAATCTTAATTAGTAGTAAACACATAACTCAAGTGAGTGTCAGTATATTTGCAAGCTTAAACATGTTCTAACTACAATTCTTCAGTTAGACCCAAGAAACAATTAATCTTTAAAAGACCACCCATCAATACTAAAAGACAACCACATAATTTATTAACTATGCTCGTTGGATGGCTATCAATATTACCACGAATGTATTCTAGAGACAACCAATGTAAATTACTATATGTCTATATATGTATGAAATAATGACTAATATCTGCTCTATTTCTAGTGTTTCGTTGGGTTGCAGGATGAGAGGTAAAGATGAAAAAAAAAACTACACTTTCAATTATGTCCATATTCCGGAGAAGTTATCGTACATATCTACTCACCGCACCCGAAAAACACTTACGCAACAACGCAAGTCAACTAAAAACTGCAATAAAACTAGATATCACAGATCCTCGACTCACAGTCTTAAATACATGCATTCAAATACAACTGCTACACTTTATTGTGTAGTAAAAAAAATCTTAATTAGTAGTAAACACATCTTAATTAGTAGTAAACACATCTTAATTAGTAGAAAAATAATTATTAGTAGTAAAAATCTTAACTAGTAGTAAAAAAATCTTAATTAGTGATAAAAATCTTAACTAGTAGTAAAAAATCTTAATTGGTAGTAAAATATTAATTAGTAGTTAACACATCTTAATTAGTAGTAAAAAATCTTAATTAGTAGTGAAAATCTTAATTAATAGTAAAAAATCTTAACTAGTAGTAAAAAATCTTAATTAGTAATAAAAATCTTAACTTGTAGTAAAAAAATCTTAATTTGTAGTAAAAAATCTTAACTAGTAGTAAAAAATCTTAATTAGTAGTAAAAATATAAACTTGTATTAAAAAAATCTTAATTTGTAGTAAAAAATCTTAACGAGTAGTAAAAAAATATTAATTAGTAGTAAAAATATAAACTTGTATTAAAAAAATCTTAATTAGTAGTAAAAAATCTTAACGAGTAGTAAAAAATCTTTATTAGTTGTCTGAAATCTTAACTAGTAGTAACAAAATCTTAACTAGAAGTAAAAAATCTTAACTAGTAGTATAAAATCTTAAGTAGTAGTAAAAATCTTTACTTGTAGTAAAAAAATCTTAATTTGTAGTAAAAAATCTTAACTAGTAATAAAAAATCTTAATTAGTAGTAAAAATATTTATTAGTAAAAAATCTTAACTAGTGATAAAAAATATTAATTAGTGGTAAAAAATCTTAATTAGTAGTAAAAAATCTTAATAGTAGTAAAAATATTTTAATTAGTAGTAAAAAAAAATCTGAACCAGTAGTAAAAAAAAATTTAATTGTAGGAAGAAAAATTTAATTAGTAGTAAAAAATCTTAATTATTAGTAAAAAAATCTTAATTAGTAGTAAAAACATCTTAATTAATAGTAAAAATCTTAACTAGTAGTAAAAACTCTGAATTAGTACACAAAAATCTTAATTAGTAGTAAAAAGAGAACCTTTGGTTTACTTTCGGCAACTTCGTAACCTCTGCTTCCCATATTTTGTCCTTTTTATGGGTCAGAATCTATTCTAACTTACAGTAATTGTTTGCTGTTCTTACTTTGATATAATATTATTCTAGTTAGTTTCTTACATCAAGTAGCTTCATGCATTGTATGGAGCGACTTCCATAAAAGAAAGTTAAAAAATAGTATTTTCTTTAGTCTTATAGACTTAATTTTTAAATAACATTTTTGCTGGTCTGTCACATTTAATTTTGAAATATATTTTTCTTTAATCTACCATTCTAAAGTATAACATATGTTTTCCCTTCATCCGCCATACTTAATTTTGAGATGGCATTTTCATTAGTCTGTCACGCTGAAGTTTAAAATATGCATTTTCGATTTAAATTTGAAATCGCATACGCTCAATTTTGAAATAGCACGCTTGTTGGTCTGTCACATTTAATTTTTTTATTGTAATTTTGTTGGTCTGTCACGTTAACGTTAAAAATAGTATTTCTACTGGTCTGTCACACATAATTTTGAAATAGCATATTTTTTTAGGTCTGTCACCTTTACTTTTGAAATAGTATTTAGGATGATCTCTGAGATTTACATTTTTCTTCTTTTTTTTACACAGTGATCACCACTTATCAAGGCCCGGAAGCCACTCAGGGATAAGGGTTATTGTAAGTACATTACGTTAGTGTGGAGATTTGATGAAGTGTTTAATTAAGGGGGCGGTTCATTAGGAATTTGTTAACATTGGACTTGAAGACATCCAAGTTGTTGTCCGGAGGGAAGCAGGCAGACGGAACAGAGTTCCACAGGCGTGCAGTTCTAAGAAAGAAGCTTTGTTCATGGAATCCGCGTTTTGATTTAGGCACAGATATTGAGTGGGGGAAATTTTTCACAGTGGATTCAGCTAGACGAGTGTTTTTCGTGAAAGATTGGCGAGGGGGGACCAGAGATTGGAGTTCAGACGAGCACCTGCCATGGAAACACCGATAAAATAAGGATAGGCTCGCAACGTCTCTTCTGTGGGAGAGAGGTTGCAGGGTAGAGAAAAGGGCATCCCCCACTAAGCCACGAAGTCTATTTTGTACTCTGTCAAGGCAGGATAGGCTGTTTTTAGCAGCTCCTGCCCAGATATGGCAACAGTATTCCATCCTTGGACGTTCTTGGCTTTTATATAGATAGAGAATTGCATCAGTAGTTAGATATCCTCTGGAGCGGTAGAAGGATCCCACCATCTTTCCAGCGACCTTGGCAACAGACTTGATGTATGTGTTCCATTTCAGATCAGGAGTAAAGGTCAAACTCAGAAGCTTGTCAAAACACGGGGCCTCTCCCAGACGAGAGCCATCCATTACAATTGATGCCAGCTGGGGATCAGAGCGTTGATGATGTAAGGATAGGAGTTTGGTTTTGGATGCATTAAAGGTAACCAGCCATCTTCCCCCACTGAACCACGCGCTCGAGATCAGAGGAGAGAGAATCAGAGAGAACTTTGTCATTTACAGCCTTTGATGTGTTGCCGTAGATGGTCGTGTCATCAGCATAGATGTCAACGAATGATTTAAGTATGTGTTTAGGGAGGTCATTAATGTAGACCAGGTAGAGAGTTGGCCCAGGATTGACCCCTGAGGGACTCCAGCATTTATATTGCAGGCCTCCGATTTTCGTCCATCTACCACTACTCTTATGAGCCTATCGGAGAGAAATGATTTAATGATTGAGAACACATTTCCAGTTATACCGTAGCTGGAAATCTTGTGAAGTAGACCCTTATGCCATACCTTGTCGAAGGCCTTTGATATGTCAAGAGCAATTGCCCTAGAAAGGAAGCCTTTGTCACTAATCCTGTGGGATATAACCGTCAGCACATCTGCGGTAGATCTTGCAGAGTGGAAACCATATTGTGTCACTAAGAATGTTATTCCTGCTGAGGTGGTTGACTACTTCTCTATTTAATATGGATTCCAGCAACTTACTCATAACACACAGGAGACTTATAGGTCTGTACTGAGAGGGAGATGACTTGTCACCTGAATTCTTAAATACAGGGCAAACTGATGAGGTCTTCCAGGGAGTCGGAAAGCATTTCTGCTTAAGGCAGCACTTAAATAGTTTCGTAAGTATGGGAGCAAGTTCTGGTTGAAGCTTTTTTAACACTATAATTGGGATGCCATCAGGGCCAGTTGCTTTACTGGAATCTAAGTTCTTTATTAGCTTGGCGACCTCATGCACGGATATTTGTATGTTACCTAGCTTGTTCTGTGTTATAGGAGGAAATATGGGGAGTTGATGGCCTTCGTCGCATAGGGTAGAATTAGCTGCAAAGTTCTTTGCAAATAGTTGGCCTTGTCTGACGCTGACGAGATGACCTCTGGTCCATTGATAATGGTTGGGATAGAACGCACACTTCTGTTCAGGATCCTATTTGTTATTTGCCAAAACTGGTGGGATCCAAGCCGCTGATCAGCTACCTTGGATTTAACAGACTGGGCATATAGCTCTCTCGCATTTTTTATTAGTCTTGAAATTACTCTATTTGAATTTTTATTAAAAATAAATATTTTTATTACTCTATTTGAAATAGTATTCTTATTGGTCTGTCACATTAAATTTTAAAATAGTATTTTTATTAGCCTGTCACGATTAATTTCGAAATAGCATTTTTATTGATCATTCACATTTAATTTTGTAATGGCATTTTTTGGTCTGTCACGTTTAATTTTGTTATAGCAGTTTTATTGGTTTGCCATATGTGATTTTGTAAATATAATTATTATTGGTCCGTCACGTTTATTTTTGAAATATCACTTTTATTGATCTGTCAAATTTAATTTTGTAATAGCATTTTTATTGGTTTGTCATGTGTGATTTAAAAATCATTTTTATTGGTCTGTCACGTTTATTTTTGAAATCACATTGTCTGTTACGTTTGATTTGGAAATAATATTTTTATTGGTTTATTACATTTAATTTTGAAATAGCATTTTTATTAGTCTTCTACATTTAATTTTGAAAGACCATTTTCATTTGTCTGTCACCTTTAATTATGAAACAATATTTTGGTTGATCTGTAATGTTTACGTTTGAAATAGTATTTTTATTGGACTATCATATTTAATTTTGAAATAGCATTTTTATTAGTCTGACACATTTAATTTTGAAACAGTATTTAGGTTAACTCTTACGTTTATATACTAAATAGCGTTTTCATTGGTTTATCACGTTTAAATTTGAAATAGTATGTTCATTGGTTTGTCACGTTTAAATTTGAAATAGTATTTTCATCGGTTTGACACGCTTATTTTTTAAATGAAATTTTTGTTGGGCTGTCGCGTTTAAATTATAAATAGCATTTTCGTTGGTCTATCACGTTTATTGTTGAAACAGCATTTTCGTTGGTGTGCCACACTTTAAATAGCATTTTCCTTGGTCTGTTACGCTTACTTTTGAAATAACATTTTTGTTAGTTTATCACATTCAAAATAGCATTTTCGTTGGTCTGTCAAGTTTGAAACAGCATTTTCATCACTAAACGTTCAGATTAAATAGACGCATTTTCTTGTTTTTGATTTTTCTTTCATTTCTTTCACAAATGCTTTTTAAATACATATTTTTTTCGTCATAATTTTTTGCATTTTCATTTGATTTCTTTATTTTTTGTTTGATTCCTCATTTCTTTTTAAATTTCATGATTTTGAATGGAAATCGTATTTCCCTTCATGTCTCTTTTCGTTTGACTATTTAAAGTATTTTTCAAGTATTTCCACAGAATGTTCTTTGACGAACATACTACTCTTGCCCCCACCACGTAAATACCCCCGTCCAATCCGAATAGCAGTAATATCCCACCTCTTTATTGTAGAAGTCCTAAGATGTCCTCCAAAATTTCTATTCGAATAACTTCTTTTCTTTTTCCACTTAACTTTGGAATTTCCTTTCTACTGTTTGTTTCCTCGATTTTACTAACATTCAGAAATTTATATGTAATGTGAACAAACGTCTTGCTATAATTAGGATGCCTCTATTAATCTAGTCCTTAATCACAGTGACTATTTACGTTTCAACAAGCAATATGCCATGTTTGGGGTATGTAATAGAAGATACTGCTCACAAAATTGTCAGCACGTCTGTTTGGCATGTCATGTGATGGAACCGGAAGAAGGAAAAAAACAAAAACAAAAAAACTTGGGTTTCTAGATGAATTATTTTATATGCTGCATTAATTTGCATATGAGGGGAATAGCTGCTTTAAGAAAAGGAATTGGAGAGGACAGAACGTTTAGCGTTTGATAGTTGAGAGAAAATATCGAAATTGAAATTTGTTGTTGGTTTGAATTACAGTGTTAGTGAAGAGGAGTTTTGTTAGTTTTCATTTCAGGATTACAGGGTAAAAATGAAGTTTACAAACAAATTACATTTTCCATTTTGTAAATAGCGTTATTTTCTCCCCTTTTTACCCACATTTCTTTTTTTTTTACGTTCCTCTTTTATTTTATTCTTTAAACTTATGCATTTACCGGTGATCAGTTTTAAGAACGGCAGTGGTCTAATATTAGTATTAGATAAACATATACGAACGAAGTTTGGAAACGGTGGACATTTTAAAGACGGTAAAATAAGATATTTAAAAGCCAAGTGGCGTGACAACAAACATAAAAGCAGCATTGATTATTTTGGGAACATTGGTTGGTGTACTTAAGATTAATGGAATTCTAAACATACACGATTGGGCAAAATCTACAATCACCAGTTTCTTTCAAACAAAAACAAGCGCGAGTATATTTGTGGTAGATTAGAAATTAATCTGCGAGACGAACGAGCTTTTGTTCGATTCCTCATTTCGTTTTCAATTTCCTGATTTGAATGGAAACCATATTTCCTTTCATGTCTCTTTTCGTTTGACTAATCAAAGTATTTTTTCAAGTATTTCCACATAATGTTCTTTGGCGAAATACTGCCCTTGCCCGTTGCTTGTTCGTTCGGCTTACTCTTTCTTCTTCTTTCCTTTTTATTTATAGTAGTCTGACGTCGGATTTTTACATCGAGCTGCGATTCGAACAAATGGCTTGAATTACTATCCTTTTTCTTCTTTCGCTTTGCAGAGATTCGCCCTCTTCATCAAGTAAGGTTTCACAGAAACGTGTGAACTCAAAATGTTTTCCAACCAATAAAATCGCTTAAATCCCCCAACGTAACACTCACTTGTGAACTTCAACACGCCTATAAAACAGCCGCTTGGTGAACAGAAGTCCAGATTCTTTCAGAGAACACCTGCGACGCGACGACGCGCATGGTCTCACAACACCAATGATGTCCATCCTAGAAGACTGGAATGCACCGTGCTGAAATTCGTTTAAGCTTTCTAATATTTCTCCAGTGAACTCAGTCACCCAAAACATAAACTAACACAAAAAAAGGAACTTTCGAACAAAAATTTTGACTCTTTTATTTACTTTTTATTCAAGAACTTTTAAACTTTAAAATCGAAACCAAAACATTTCTAGCCTAAGCCGTTACCGTTTGAGCTGTCAACAGATGGATAAGAAAACAATAAAACTTTAGCGACTTTAACCTATAATTGTATATTTGCGCATGCGAAGAAATACCAGGTTTAGTCAACTTACTTCTGCCACTGTATTTTTTTCAACTTTGAACCCCTAGCAGCTATTTTGACTGGTCAAAAAAACAAATTGAATTAGTTAAATCTCCTATAAAGTTTCAAGTCTGCAACTCAAAAATTCAGAGAGTAGTTTTTTTTATAGAGACCGTTCTTCCACCCTACATACAAGGTCATATATATATATATATATATATATATATATATATATATATATATATATATATATAGAGAGAGAGAGAGAGAGAGAGAGAGAGAAATAGATAGATAGATAGATAGATAGATATAATTACATGTGCATGTGCCAGAACTTTTTAATCCTAAATGCTACGCAATAATAAACTACGTAGAAAATATTCATAAATAGAACTGAGCGTAATAGTTAAATGAAACGAACCATCCAATAATAAACCCTAAGAAATGAATAAATAATTAATGAAAGTTTGTCTTTCAAAGAACATGCAAATTTGTTTACCTTCATTTAGTCGCTCGCATATCCATGACAGCGTATATTAAGAAGTTCTTTTAAACAATTCTTATAATAAGAAAGTAGGCTTTTAATATCAATGTAAGCGCGACGAAAAACTCAACTTTATATAGATGTATACAACGAAGATTTTCGATTTACTATTCCTGATCCTAAACACCTGTCGTAAAGTGATTGATTTACAATAAACTATTAGGGTACACCCTCCGCCAAAAATAACCGGGAAAATCATGTTTCATCAGTGTTATAAAATTACGTTATTTATTTATTTTAAATTATTATCATTTCTGATAACCTAAAAAAATACAATAATTTTATGATCTAGCATTTCAGGTGGCGTTTTAAGTCTGAGGTTTTTCTTTGATTTGATAGTTTCTTTATAGTTTTCTTTCATCTCACCAGTCGAAATCATTTGATGCGGAGCTAGAAAGGAGCACTTGTTTTACTCATTTGCGTGAAGGAATGGAAGTACGTATATTTATTCATATCGAAATAAATACACATTTTATTATAAAATGAAAACGTCAAAGTTATTAGACATAGTGTCACTAATACTTGAACATTACATTTTCCCAATTAATTATATATTGTATATGCTAGATACCAATTTTGTTTTCTTGATACGTTTGGTCATAAATTAATTGAAGCTGTTTTATATTCCCACACAATGTAATCGCATAGATTACATTTATATTCATGTCTTCCTTGCAAATATTTGATACGATTGAAGCGATTAATGCTTGTTACATCCTGACAATAATTAGATAAAATTACAGCATTTAATCTTCACTTCTTACGATTTCATTTCCTTTAATATCAGTGGTGTGCACGTGGGACTTGATAAGTGATGCACCTAGGTGACTTAAAAAATAACACAATAATCTCTTGAACGACGGCTTATTCATTTTTAGTCTATTCGTAGTTGTAGTAGAACAATCGCAATGGATGCACATTAAGCGAAATAGTGATTCAGGGTATGTGAATAGAGTTAAGAAATAAAATAGAAAATTACAAAAATAAGCAGCAAAGAATTTAATCAAAACAAAATCATCAGCGAGGTCATATTATTAGGTTGGTGCAAAAACAATGTCGCTTTTCGACGTTCAATTATATATGAAAATAAAAATTATTTTTGCACCAACCTAATACGATCAGGTAGAAATCGGCAAAATTTTAGATTTTTATTCTTCTCAGTTCCCTTGATTTCTACCAAAAGCTTTTGACAAGGATTGATGTATTGACATTCTGGTTTAATTGGAAGAAAATTTTATTTACAATTAATCACAAAAGAGTTAAAGAAAGGAATAAAGATGATCCTTTAATCTCAATATAATTGATCTACTTATGATTAATATTCTGTCTTCAAAACATCTCTGGGGTCATATAGCTATTGAAAGAGAAATGACAGGTGTGGGGGTAGGAGACGGTTTATGTACTACTAAATGTTTCAGAAACAATTTTATTGTACGATCAGTTAGATTTGATCCCTTGTGCAAGATCCACAAGAGATTGTTAGAAACGCTTCTATTTGGATTTGACTAAAGCAAGAGAGCTTTTGTTGGCTCGAAAATCAGTACCTCTTTAAAAATAGAATAAATATCATAAAACACAATTGCAACTATTCTCCAGATTTTTACGGATTTATGTAATTAAGCCCATATCTTTTTACTTTTTTTTTTAATTGATGAATTCTTATTCTGTCTGATGAGTCAGGGTGGAAAATCTTTAAAAATTTACATAATTATATAATTGTTTCTGCGCTACGAAACAGGTGCTGTCAATAATAGAATATTTTAACATGCCGAAAGAAATAAACGGTACGATGAAAATATCTTGTCATTTGGTATATAGATAGACATTTTTGTCATATATATATATATATATATATATATATATATATATATATATATATATATACATATAATAAAAATTATTTGTGAATTATTTCACGAATTTCGGCCTTTTGGATTATTTTGGACCATCTTTCAATTGCGTGATTTCCTTGGATTTTACTTGTGCGAATGGAAATTTAATTAACTTTCTTGGATTTATATTTTTGGATTTTACCGCCATTGGATAACTTGCATTTATATTTTTGGATTTTATGTGTAAATTTTCTGTATTTACTTCAACAGTGTTCAATACATAGATAGAGCTATGCAGTAAGTTATAAAAGTATATATGGCAATTAAGTAAAAACTTAATTGACATATATACTTTTATAACTTACTACATATATATGAAGGAATAAATAAGAAATGAAAATTTCAGACGAAAGTTCGCTATGGAAATATGGATAAGCATGGTAACATGCTAGTACAAGTAAAGACGCAAAGATACCATTAAAGCTGATCAAAATATTTCGGTCTATGGTTGTTTTTAAAACCAAGCGAACCCATTGACCGAAATATTTTGGTTCAGCTTTAGTGATATGTCTGTGTTCTTACGTTTATATATTTACTAGAATTCAATTTACTAGAATGTTATTATATTAATAGTTTAAATGTCCTAGGAATTTTTAAATAGTTCAATATAAATGAAAGCATACGATATATAACAAATAGAAGAATAAATAATCAAATAAATAATTGTATAAATACGTCATCAAAAGATGGATTGATGCTGTTTTATTCTCGTTTTCATTGTTTTTTTTTTTTTACCGAAAGATCAACCATAAAGAGTGGAATCATAAAACTTCAAAGTTAGCTTAGCTGAAAATATTTTTAATGCCACAATTTTATAGTCAGCAGTTGTGCAAATGGTCGTCGGGCAACGTATCGTTCGTGACATTTAAGTGCGGCACTTCAATGTCGACGTCGCTACTTATAAACTCAATCGATCGGCAAGGATGTGTATGGCACTATTAGTTGAAATGAAGAACAGTATTTTACACTGATTTATTGCTTTTTATTCCGAAAAACAAAACACCATTATTTCTCTGAATTTGTTAACAACTTGCATTTTGAAATGTAAAGCCACATGAAAACGTATCTGAAACTTCGGCGGATATTTGTTAATATCACTTGTTCGACTTATCACTTGCCTTAGTCAAAAATAAACCGGTTTTTAAAATGAATCCACACCCAGTTTCTTTTATCACGTCATTTTTTTCCTGTATCACTTTTTTTCTCTCTCTCTCTATCTATTTATCTATCTATCTTGTGTCCAGCAAAAATGTGAATTTGCAAATCTATTATAGATACGTTTATTAAGGCTCAATTAAAATTTCTGTTTCAATTAGCTTTTTTTTAGATTTCCATATCTTAATGATTATCTATTTATAATATCGAATAGTAGTAAAATATGTAATCTAGCGTCTTTTTACAAATCGATCCCCCCACATACATATATATATAATAGCATTATAAATAAGACAAAGACATATTGATATACATAGATATATTTGTAGATGTAATACGGAATAGCTATAATTGGAGGTTATATGGTCTTTATACCAAGGTATTTCGAAGCCTAAGGCCTAATCAGAAAGGGGGCTAGGGGTTACGTTGCAAACATTTCAATGCGATATCTAGCTAAGGGGATAATTCAGTGGATATTCACGTATCTAGTATATAGGGGACAGATGGACGAAAGGTGTGCGAGGTATATGGGGAATTTAAACTAATGTAGGTGAATTTAAGCTAACCGGGGACTTGAGAGAAATATGGAGCTATAAGAAATGTCGGATATGAGAAATAAGGGGATAATAATATATGAAGGAGGACGGTAACGATATGGAGAGAAAACAGACAGAAAACACAAAGGGAGAGGGCTGTATAATGGGGCAAAGAACATAAGGCGATAGTTGAGTATATATATATATATATATATATATATATATATATATATATATATATATATATATATATATAAAAGTTATTATTTTCCCGAGGTAAAGTTACCAATGAAATTTAAAGGGATTGATATCATAAAAACATGTAAAAACACTGTCCTGATTAGTAAAATTGAACATAGGATTCAAAATCAAGCTGGGCCATTTGATATTCCAATGGGATCTCTTGATTCTGCAATAATTACGAACTTAGTTGGACTATATATCCTATAAATCTCACTAAGGATATAGAAGTTGATTCAATTGGTTTATATATATAGATGATGGTATTCTAGTTAAAAAATGCTGACGGGCCTAACTGTGATAAGATCAAAAGATTATCATAAAAAATTTAAAAGTATCAATCTTAGTTGAAATTACCACGAACATAAAAATAGTTCACTTCCTAGATGTTACGCTAAACCCTATAAAAAAGATAACAGTAACCCTATATATGTCCACCCTCTCCCAAATCACTCTAAAATTATCATTAAACATACCCAGAAATCCATTAGCAGAAGAATTAGTCTTAACTCCTCATACAAATAAATATTCGATAAACATAAAATTGTTTACAATAAGGCTGTTGTAAACAATGGATATAAAAAGCTAAATTAGAGTATACAGAGCCAGCAAAGAAAACGCCCGCATCTAGAAAAACCGTAAGAAGAAAATCATTTGGTTTACCCTTTCAATCAAATAGTTAAAATCAACATAGGAAAAATCTTAAATCTCATTATGCTACACTCCCCCTCTAACAATAATAAAAACACCATTGAATGAAGTTACAGTTACCGCAATAACTTGGAAAAATAATAAAAAAATATAACAATAAAATTTTAAATGATAACACAGAATGTAATTAGAATAAAAAAATAAAAACATGTAGTTGTATAGATAAATCTGAATGCCCCCTCAAACAGAAGTGTCTACATAGATCAAACTAGCAATACTTCCAGCAAATATATACTGGCCATAAAAGTTCCTTCATGTATCCACATTATAGTGATAAGACATAATTAGCTGTATATCAAAACGAACTAACGAGAAAAAAACTTAACACCAATTGTTAACTGGGAAATCCTAAAAACAAATGTTGCCAGTTACTTAATTCCTCCTGTTTTCTTTGCTTAAATGAAAACCTCTATATCACGAAATTTAAAGATATGCGTAAGAGATTTGCCGTGCAGAAGCAGTAAATTATCTATCTATCTATCTATCTATCTATCTATCTATCTATCTATCTAGTGATGAGTGGACAACAGAGATTTGAAGTAATATTTTGACAGGTTGTCGAACTTTATCAAACTTCGTGACCGGTCAGTTTGCACCGCAAAGTATCCAAACGGGTAACTGGATGTAACGTATAGCATATCATGTGATCCGGTTCGCGCAAGCATCGTTAAGTTGGATTAGAGACGCCAAGCGGGACAGATGGGCTAAAATGATTCAACCCATGAGGGAGGAGAAGCCTCAAAATGAAGACGTAGAAGATCCACCCCAACCCAAGATCGTCGATCACTCCTCTGCTATGACGAATACCCGTGAGTTAAATAAATACATTAAATCTCATATCGTCTTCGGTACTGTTTTGAGTGTTCCTTCTAACAGATTCCAGCTCCCCAAGGACAGTTAACGAACCTCCCAGAAGAAACAATAGCAGAACAGGTATGTCGTCAATGCATATGTTATGTTATATGTTTTTACACGCACATACTAATACCTAGTCGAGTCACAGGCAATAAAATATACATTACACAACGTACAACATACATACATAGGGTCCGTTTATGATAAGAACACACAGACATTTAGTTGTGCCATGTATACACATTGAACACACCGCGATTCAACTATATGCACATTATATAGAATCTCTCCGCGACGCAAATATGTCACAGTCTCAAACATGTATAAACACACGTACGATTCAACTACATACACACGTACGTTTATTTAGTACTGTATATACACGGTCATATATAAACACCTCCACAACGTAATATAGGGGTATACTCTTAAATAAGAAACAAGAAACATCAATAAATTGTAGGATATTAGACATTACAAATCACACCTCTTTAGTCACTTACATACTCATTCCTCTTAAGTTCTAATCAAACACACTTCTAAAACTTCCTATATTAATATCTTCAGAAATGCACCTTTTCACTTGAATCTCCACAAAATTTAGTATTAGCTAAATTCATAACTATACTATCTTTATCAGCATCGCTCCTGAAAATCATCTCATATGACTATACTCATTATTCCTCCAAAATTTCTATACATACTCCAAATATTCATATATTTCCATCAATTCATCCACTTTAGGGTTGGTACTTGGCATATGCATGTATGTACGATCCCCTATTAATTCTCCCTCAGACTTTTCAATAGTGTTCATCCTTAATAGAAATATTCGACAGAATAAAGTGTATATGTATGCGTGCTGTTGTCCATGCCTTAACTCTTATACTATAGAAATGCTATCACATTTGGCATGACTTAATCCAAACAGTAAAAGAACACAATTAAAAATTAATCTACACTTAAACTTTAAATTTTAACTTTTTGTTCTAATCGAAATCAATAGTTTTTCTACTATATTAAAGAACTTTAACCATAACTTCTAAATTACCAACTCTAAGCTTTCACTATTTTCAACCTTTAACAGCCACCTTATAAATTTAAACAGTAAAGATATGCACCGTTATATAACATAAACTTAAAAACTAACTTTGTAATATGTTTATTTAAATCCACTCCAAATGATTATAAAACACACACGCACACACACACACACACACACACACACACACACACACACACACACACACACACACACACACACACACACACACACACACACACACATATATATACGTGGTTACCTTCAGATCAATTATTGTTAGTACTATTTTTATTTATTCGATCTCTTTTACCGTTTATGTCTTATGTTTTATTTTTTGAAATTCATTATTCTTTGCATTTTTATTTTGAATCTTGCTTTAGACACATTCTTCTCACTGTCATTATCATTATTAACTATCCTAGCTATTTATACATTAATAATCAAGATAATAATTACTAAAAAAATTATTATTATCAATTATCATCAATATCGCAGTGTTTATTCATCACGACTTTCTATTTTTAATTATTATCATCGCAATTATAACAAATTATTATAGCTAAGCATGGAGGTTTATTGATAATATACATTTTGAGATTATTATTATAATTATTACTATACATCTTTTAAGGCTTAGTGTAGTAAATAAATAAATAAACGGCTGTGATGGGAGGTTGAAGGTGGAATGAGTGGACTGGAATGAGTAGGAAGGAGAAAAATGGTTTAGATCACCACCAATAAATTATTTATGAGTTCCCCTTTTTCACCTTTTTTTCTTTCGTTCATCCACCCCTCTTTCATTTTTTCTTTTCTTCTTTTCTTCCCTGCATCTTTACTTTTCTTCCCAGTTTCTTTACAAATATATGTAGGGAAGATTGTGGGGGAACGAGGATGAGCAAGAGTGCAACGTGAGCCATATTAAAAGCATTTTTATAACGGAATAATTTCTGTTAAATCCAAACCCCTTTTCGCATAGATATTCCAAAAAGTTTTTTTTAAAGTCACACTTCCCTGCTAATTGATCCTATATGCACTAGTCTGTTTAGGATTTGGGGCGAATATCACACACGCATACATATATGTTTCTTTCCAGTCGTTCGTTATCTCTATCTCGTCTTTTAAACTTTCCATCCTTTCCTATTTATTCCCGTATCTTAACACAGACCCTAATCCACAACCCTATTAAGTCTTCTTTACATACAACCAAATCTTATTCTTCATTCCTATTTTTAACAACATTTGACGGAACGTCTTGATTTAACTTCCTGTGGCGTAGATGACCTGATATTTTCAATGCAAACTTTGCTTTCGTAAGAAGAGGTCTCTAGTTACCAAATAACTATCTGACTGAAACATGCTCATGACTGTGTAGTAAAATATTACTGCTTATGTTAAAACAAATAAAAAGTATACACACACACGCATATGTATATATATATATATGTATATATATTTATATATATGTATATATATTCATATATATATATATATATATATATTATCACTGAAGAATCCCGAAAGGATGAAACACTAGTGTCTGTAGGTATTTAATTATTATAGTAAAAAAATAATTATGACAGCCCCTTTAAGAAATACGTTTCTTATCGTTGAGCACTTTCTGTTGAATTAAGTCGGTCAATTTAGCTCTTATGCGTAGATCATCGTATAACGATTTGATCACTGTCTGTCTGACGTAATGAACATTTAAATTAAAATGTTTAAAATTCAACGCTATTTCACACGATTAATGGTAGCCGAATGGATACGGCCTCCGCTAATCGAGCCAGAGATGTCTCGTGTCGCGGGGTTCGAATCGTTCGACTGGTAGTAATCGTGACACCCTGCACTGAAGAATCCCGAAAGGATGAAACACTAGTGTCTGTAGGTATTTAATTATTATAGTAAAAAAATAATTATGACAGCCCCTTTAAGAAATACATTTCTTATCGTTGAGCACTTTCTGTTGAATTAAGTCGGTCAATTTAGCTCTTATGCGTAGATCATCGTATAACGATTTGATCACTGTCTGTCTGACGTAATGAACATTTAAATTAAAATGTTTAAAATTCAACGCTATTTCACACGATTAATGGTAGCCGAATGGATACGGCCTCCGCTAATCGAGCCAGAGATGTCTCGTGTCGCGGGGTTCGAATCGTTCGACTGGTAGTAATCGTGACACACTGCACTGAAGAATCCCGAAAGGATGAAACACTAGTGTCTGTAGGTATTTAATTATTATAGTAAAAAAATAATTATGACAGCCCCTTTAAGAAATACGTTTCTTATCGTTGAGCACTTTCTGTTGAATTAAGTCGGTCAATTTAGCTCTTATGCGTAGATCATCGTATAACGATTTGATCACTGTCTGTCTGACGTAATGAACATTTAAATTAAAATGTTTAAAATTCAACGCTATTTCACACGATTAATGGTAGCCGAATGGATACGGCCTCCGCTAATCGAGCCAGAGATGTCTCGTGTCGCGGGGTTCGAATCGTTCGACTGGTAGTAATCGTGACACCCTGCACTGAAGAATCCCGAAAGGATGAAACACTAGTGTCTGTAGGTATTTAATTATTATAGTAAAAAAATAATTATGACAGCCCCCTTAAGAAATACGTTTCTTATCGTTGAGCACTTTCTGTTGAATTAAGTCGGTCAATTTAGCTCTTATGCGTAGATCATCGTATAACGATTTGATCACTGTCTGTCTGACGTAATGAACATTTAAATTAAAATGTTTAAAATTCAACGCTATTTCACACGATTAATGGTAGCCGAATGGATACGGCCTCCGCTAATCGAGCCAGAGATGTCTCGTGTCGCGGGGTTCGAATCGTTCGACTGGTAGTAATCGTGACACCCTGCACTGAAGAATCCCGAAAGGATGAAACACTAGTGTCTGTAGGTATTTAATTATTATAGTAAAAAAATAATTATATATATATATATATATATATATATCCCAGTTTAATATTTTCCAGAGGTGGAGCAACCAATGAATTTTTAACGAGGTTCATACAAAAGTTCTCAATACCAAAGTAGGGGAAGATATACTTTTTATTTGCTTTACATATGCATTTAAAAATGTGCATAGCGTTGAGGAGTGAGTGAGATATGTTTTTAACGTCATATAGCCGTTTAGATATTTAAAAAGATATGATGCAATTTATGCTCTTTTTGGAATAAATATAGCTGTAATAATTAAAATATGATGTGTAATTGAAATAAAATGATTGTATCGTTGTTTTTTATTTATTGACTGATTATATAAATTAATTATTATAGGTGATATTTTTATGGGGCAAGTGAGTTAACCTGTGTCTAAATTTCTGTTCTTTTAACATAAGTTTACTTACTAAAGGTGATAAATTGTAGAAACCGCCACGCTGTTTAATTGTGTTTGAGTTTTCGAGAATTGCTGATTCAAGAAGTCTTCGTCGAGATTAATTTGAAATAAATTTAACGGCTTTTACTTGTTTGAAGTTAAAAGAATGATTATGCTATAATAAATGAGAGAATAATATATTCAATAGGGGATTTTTTTATATCTCTTTTATATTCAGTGAGTCTACGTTGAGTTTTACCAATGTATATATGATGACAATTGGCATGGGATAGTATATATACCTAGGTTTGTTTTAGATTTTTTTATGTTTGTTTTATAGTTTTGATGTAATTTGTATTATTGGGATTCCTAGTTTGTTTAGAGTGTTGCAAATTATTGTATTAATAGCGTAAGTGGGCAAAAGATGTCCGTTTATGAGAGAAGTGTTTGGTGCATATGATTTTTGTTTATTGATTCTGGAAAATATTTGTATGGTGTTATTCTGTACATTTAATATAAAATATGTGAGGTATTGCAATGTTTTCAAAGATTTTGTGAAGTATTTGAATTCTTTGTCCAGATATTCTGGACTACAAATTCTGAATGCACGCAGGAAGAAACCACTTATCATGCTCTTTTGTTTGTTATTATGGTATGAGTAGAAATGTCTGTAATTATTTTTGTGTGTAGTTTTACGATGGATTTTGAACGATAGTTTATTGTTGGATTTTATATGTACTTTTAAAAGGTACTGAGTCATTGTTTTCTGTTTCATAAGTAAACTTTATGGCTGAGTCTAATTTGTTTTTTTAATATTATCCATGTGCGTGTTTTCAGGAAGAAAAATTAAAGTGCCGTCAATATATCTAAAGTATTCTGTGTTTGGAGGTAATCTAAACTTAAAAGGGACAAATTCTATGAATTCTTAGAAAGGGCAGACTAGTTATCCATTAAGAGAATTACGCCTAGGAAGACCGAAATTTTGCTTGCAGAAATTATTGAATTGAAAATAAGTAATGGCAGTTATAAGTCTAATCGTTTTTATAAAAGCGTCGGGAGGAAAAAGTAAGTTAATGTTGATTTTTCTTTGATGTGCACGAAGTAAATTTAAACATTTCTTAATAAAAAAACATCAGTGTATAATGATGTTACATGTAACTGTGTATAGTTTTGTTTTGTACATTAGTGTTTAAAAAAAAATCCAAAACAAACCTAGGCATGTATACTATCACATAACATAATTGTCATTATATATAAAACTCAACGTAGACTCACTGAATATAAAAGAGATATAAAAAAGAGGTCTGTATGTGGGATGAGCTGATAGTGCCAATTAATGGAGTTAGGATGTTGCAAATGGGCATACTAACACCTACCATATAAAGAACTTTGGAGATTTGCTCATTGCAAAATGAATATTATGATTAACGACTGAATTCTGGTAATTCGAATTTAACTAATAAGTAAATTAAAGTACATTCTTAACGTGAACTAAAAAACAATATTTTTTTTAAATATATAAACATTCTAAGGAGTCTTTTTTTAGATTTCTTAAAATCTCTCTCTCTCTTTCTCTCTCTCTCTCTCTCTCTCTCTCTCTCTCTCTCTCTCTCTCTATATATATATATATATATATATATATATATATATATATATATATACTATTGTATAAAAGTAATTTTGTGTGTGTGTGTATGTAAGTTCCTTCCTCATATGTTCCGAAACGGCTGAGCCCATCATTTGAAAATTTCACTCAAAGATAATTTATATTTCTGACAGTGTTTTTCTATATGTTTTGTACAGAGATTCATTCGATAAGTATCAAAAATCGAAAATATCCGATCTTAAAAATATTTTTTTTTCTCTCATAGATAAAAAACACTGGGGAATATTTTACGTTACACCGGTGCAACATTGCCCGTAAAAGATTCCCTATATAAAAATTCTTCTATTTTATCTATAAGAGAAAAAGGTTATTTTTAAGATCGTCAAGCCCAAATATCGTGATATTGTAAACAAACACAAGCGAAATTTAAAGTCAGTTAGATTCGCAAGAACGAACTCGTTATTTCTAGGACTGACGTGAAGAAGTTAAATACCAGTACGGCATAATTAACATCGCAGAATAAAATTGTATGACGTTAAACATTCTCAAAGTTTGTTACTTGTTTCATAGACAATGTTATTAATTATGAAGCGCTAAGTTTTAATAAAGGCCTTGAGTACTTTTATTATGTTAATTAGTTTTTAGTATTAGTTATTTTGAGTCAGCTTGGTTTGGCGATTCATCATGAATAGGTTGACACTCGAGAAGTGTTTGCAAATTGCAAATGATACGATCAATTTTTTAAGAGAAACATTTTATGAACGACTAATTGCACGAAATGGACCTGTCAACTAGCCACCAGACACAATAGACCACTAGGAAGACAGCATTAAGCGTGTTATTGTCGGAATACAGCCTAATTTAATTCGTAAACTTTTTGGAAATTGGATCTCTAGATTGCGCCATATACGCGCGACTCACTGGTCTATATATCCGAAATTATATTTGAATTATAAATACCAACAATTGGTCTTTCGAATAAACAGCATAGTTGTAAAATAATAACCCTCTTTGTTATTTATTTTAATTTATATATATAAGAACAGAGAGAGAGCATTAAATAAAGGATAGCCTTGTTATATAAAAAGACGAATTAGAAATACGATAACATCAAAAGATATAAACACAATTTCGACATAGCTTTCGGTATAAAATTATTAGAGTATATCAAAAATGCTTTTGTCTTTTTTATAGTCTGTTTTCATAAGCTCATGTAATGGTCTAATAATCATTAAAAAAAGAACAAGAAAACCTTTGTTTATTGTAAACTTTTGAATTATTACTAATCAAGTGATCTCCCTTTCCTTCTTGATGTTCCACAGAAAATAGTGATATTATAAGATTATATATACCAATGTTGTATATACTTTAATGGGTATTAGCCTATATATTATCTGCCTCGAATGCCATAGTGGGAAGCTGTTTTGTTCGTACTTTTTTCGGCACGGGAATGTAGATATGCTATTGAAAACAAAATGGCGATGTATATCCATCCATTCATGAATATATCAATTTTATTTGAAACTTGTGAAGGCAGTCAAAAGTAAAATGTAGCCCCGTGGTCGTCTTCGTGGTCGATCTACAAAAAACAAGTTCAATTGTTAGTGGGAATCTGTGTATGTTTGTGTGTGATACAGTCCCATAGTATATATGGCATTTTAAAGCTAAATGCTACTCATCAGAAGAGGGGAAGAGTCAGCATTATATAAAATATAAAATATTAATGAAAGCTTGCTTAAGAATATTTAGATCAGAAATGAAACAAACATATATGAATAGATAATAAAGAAGATATAAAATACAAAACAAAAATATTAAAATATGATGGAAAGGCAGCATACAAGTAAGAAAATGAGGATAGTTAATAAATAACTGATATAATTAAAATGAATAGACAATAAGAGAAAAATGAAAAGGAGAGAGAAGAGAGAGAGAGAGAGCGAGAGAGAGAGAGAGAAAGGTTAAGAGAAAGAAATGGAGATAGAAAAAGCAAATAAGGGATACGTAAATATATATAACAACAAAACAAGTATACTCATAAGAAAGAAAAATATTAAAAATTATTTAAAAAAATTAATTTACAATTACAAAGAATGAAGGAAGGAAAATTCAAACTTTAAGAAATCCACACTAAGGTCTTCAGTTATTAAAACTTTTTTCTTTTCCAATCTCTTCTTAAGCCAGCTTTAATCTACATTTCATATTTTGTATAATAGTGGTTCTTCTCCTTTTCTGATGCGAAGCATTTAGCTTCAAAATGTCATGGCATGAGAGATATTTCAATCGTATTATTTCGTTACTGATCTGATGATATTTATGTCTAACTTTTATTTAATATATTTTAATCGCTCCTTTTCACAGTGTTGAGCTTTCTTTATCCTGATAAGTTTACTTCGTTTAAACTATTTTTTTTATTAGTTTTGTTATATATATATATATATATATATATATACTATTAGAGAAATAAAAAAAAATAAAACCAAGTTATATGTTCATCAACATTTAGTCTTTAGTTCGACACTTCCTCTGGATGAATAAAATCAAGAAAACAAAACACCGGTACAAATATTTGAAAAACTATTTTTGATATAATGAAATATATGACCCTTTTCCATTTCAAAAACGGAAAAAGTCGTTAGAAATTTAAAATACAGGGGAGGGGAGGAATAGCGTTGTAAAAGAGAGTAAGATTTTTTATAGCGCCATATCGCCGTTAATATATTTCAAAAGATATGATGCAATGCGTATTGTTTTTGGAACAAATATGTTCGTTATAATTTCGTTAAATATAGATGTATCACTGAAATGAAACGAGTGTATTTTTGTTATATAATTTATTGACTGATTATATGTATTAATTATTATAGGCGGTGGTTTCTATAATGTGAGAGTGTTAACCTGTGTCTAAAATTAAATTAAGTTCTTTTAATAGGAGTTTACTTATTAATGGAGATACATTGTAGAAACCTCCACGTTGTTTAATTGTGCTTGAATTTGCAATAAGCGCTGATTCAAGAAATCTCCATCGCGGTTTATTTGAAATAAATTTAACTATTTTTGCTTGTTTTAAGTCAAAAGTATGATTATGCTGCAATGAATGAGAGAACTATACATACGTTGGTAAGACTTAATGCAGATTAGAGAAAAGACTAAATGAAAATAAAAGAGATATACGAAATAGCAATTTCCTGAATGCTTTATTCTCTCATAATAATTGATACATATAATCAGCTATTAAATTACATAACAAAAATACACTCACCTCCTTTGAGTTACACATCTATATTTGAATTATAACAGACATATTTGTCCCAAAAAGAATATGAATTACAGCATATCTTTTTAAATATATTAACGGCTATATGACGTTATAAAAAGTCTTACTCTCTTTCACAATACTATGCATCCTTTTGGACAGTTTGCTGCATCCACTTAATATAGGGTTTATCGTTTCATCTCTTTGTCCACAGAGTCTGCATTTACTGTGTTCTTGTGTTTATTATTATTATTATTATTATTATTATTATTATTATTATTATTATTTGATAGTAAATATATGAAAATACACCATATTAGTGCAAAGCGAAATCGCTAAGAAAAAATGACGAAAAAAAAAAAAAAGAAGAATTTTTGCCACGTTCAAAATGATCACCTTTTGTTGAGTGGAAATGATTTCGAAAAACAGTTTTTTATTATAATATTTTTTAATCTTAAATATATAAAAACACGCTTGGATTAGATAAAAACGTTATCGCAAAATGTCGAAGCAATCGGTTCATTAGTTTTTTAGATTATCGATTACGAACAAACATACTTTTACACACACACACACACACACACACACAAATATATATATATATATATATATATATATATATATATATATATAACCTTGAATAATTATTTAAACTCGAATGTAAATTAATATTAAGCTGACTTTACAAATGATAATAGTTAATTATTGGATTTTAATTAATTATAAGATGAAACTTTAATGATTCAAACTAGATAGATAACGACAAACTTCCACCCATTAATATGGGAGAGGAGATTATCACCAAAAGTGTCCTGAATTATTAACTTCGCACCGGACTTACTACTTAGATATAAATAAGTCACTTGTACCCATTCCCCCTCCCCCCCTTTTTTTTTTTAAATGGAGAGTAGATAATACAGTGGATGTGTTATCGGCAGCTCCAGTAACTCTCGCTTCTCCTATTTTGTCATTCAGTCCTCATTCAATGAGTGATTTTTCCGACAAAGGGTGAAGAAAAAGCTGCTTAAAGGTCGGTAGTACTTGGTGACCAGTAGTCTGAGATGTCGGAAATTTTTCTGTCTCTGTCTGTCCTTGTGGCCATGTCACTAGTAAGGGTGCTGGAGGTAAACGTTTGTCTGGGCTGACATTATCCGCCTGATAGTCAGGGACCCGAACCTTGGATTAACCACTAAGGAGGCTGTCCTATCAGCAGGCGCAAAGTACTGGGACTGCTGTATTGCCATTTGGTGAGTGGATCTGGACCATGCAGTAGTCTCTGGTGGGGTCTCTCGATGCCATACTAGTGGGTAATTGTTACGGCTTTACCTTTTCGTGTTCTACAAAAAAAAAAAATTTCCTGTCTTTTTCTCTCTTACTTTCCCTCTCTGTACTGCTCTATCCAAATATGCCGACCTATTCCACAAATCCCAAAACCTCAACATGAAATATCTCCAGAATAAAAACTCGATTAAACCTAGAACCCCATCTTCCAACGTAGACCCCTACTACCAGGTCTCCTTCTCCAATATCAGTTCCAACCTTCCAGAGGTTGAAACCCAATTACAGGAGACGAAACCGGACATATTATTTCTAAGTGAAACTGGAATAGGGCCGACCACTTCCCTAGATGAGTTCATAATTAATGGATACTCCAATTTAACAGCTAAATCTGACACCCAAGATCGCCATGGGCATTGAATATGTGCCTACATTAAGGATGGCTTCCCGTGTGGCAGGGATATCTCTAGAGAAGATCCTAATTTACCCTATATGTGCTTCAGGGTTGCACTTGCTAACACCACTGCATTTATATTTGCCCTCTATAGGCCCCACAACAGCGGAGTTACTATCTTTAAGAGCATATCTAAGAAAATAGACCACATACTGTCTTCACATCCCTCGGCTAACATCCACATCTGTGGTGACTTCAACGTCCATAACGTGGAATGGCTGACCCATTCAAATAAGACATATGATGAGGGGAGGTTTTGTCATGATTTTGCCATTGCTTATGACCTCACTCAGATTGTTCGCGAACCCACCCGTGTGCCCGATACACCCGATCAATATGCAAGCCTCTTAGACCTTTTTCTCTCAACTTCCCCTGAGCTATGTTCATGTACCGTTCATTCTCCTCTAGGATCCTCCGACCACTCCGTCGTATCAGTTAAGATAAAAATGAAATGTAAGAAGCCCCCCAGACGTACCCCTCCACCGTACTGTATACCGATACTCTATGGCTGACTGGGATAGCTTCCGTACATTCATATCTGATTTACCTCTGCACTCCATGTTTAAAAAGGAAGTGTCCTTTATAGTATCAGATCTGACCGAATGGTTAATTGTAGGCATAGACCAATTCATACCATCTAAAAAATTCCAACAAAAACCTAACAGCCAGCCATGGTTCTCCCCAGAATGTGCTGCTGCTATCGCGCACAGAAATCACTTTTTCCATAGCTACCAACGTAATAGATGCACTGAGACTAAAGCTGCTTTCAGGTCTGCCAGCAACCACTGTAAAAGAGCAATAAAAAATGCAAGAGAGCTATATGCTCAGTCTGTTAAATCCAAAGTAGCTGATCAGCGGCTTGGATCCCACCAGTTTTGGCAAATAACAAATAGGATCCTGAACAGAAGTGTGCGTTCTATCCCAACCATTATCAATGGACCAGAGGTCATCTCGTCAGCATCAGACAACGCCAAACTATTTGCAAAGAACTTTGCAGCTAATTCTACCCTATGCGACGAAGGCCATCAACTCCCCATATTTCCTCCTATAACACAGAACAAGCTAGGTAACATACAAATATCCGTGCATGAGGTCGCCAAGCTAATAAAGAACCTAGATTCCAGTAAAGCAACTGGCCCTGATGGCATCCCAATTATAGTGTTAAAAAAGCTTCAACCAGAACTTGCTCCCATACTTACGAAACTATTTAAGCGCTGCCTTAAGGAGAAGTGCTTTCCGACCCCCTGGAAGACCTCATCAGTTTGCCCTGTATTTAAGAATTCAGGTGATAAGTCATCTCCCTCTCAGTACAGACCTATAAGTCTCCTGTGTGTTATGAGTAAGTTGCTGGAATCCATATTAAATAGAGAAATAGTCAACCACCTCAGCAGGAATAATCTTCTTAGTGACACACAATATGGTTTCCACTCTGCAAGATCTACCGCAGATATGCTGACGGTTATATCCCACAGGATTAGTGAATCTCTTGACAAAGGCTTCCTTTCTAGGGCAATTGCTCTTGACATATCAAAGGCCTTCGACAAGGTATGGCATAAGGGTCTACTTCACAAGATTTCCAGCTACGGTATAACTGGAAATGTTTTCTCAATCATTAAATCATTTCTCTCCGATAGGCTCTTAAGAGTAGTGGTAGATGGACAAAAATCAGAGGCCTGCAATATAAATGCTGGAGTCCCTCAGGAGTCAATCCTGGGCCCAACTCTCTTCCTGATCTACATCAATGACCTTCCTAAACACATACTTAAATCATTCGTTGACATCTATGCTGATGACACGACCATCTACAGCAACACATCAAAGGCTGTAAATGACAAAGTTCTCTCGGATTCTCTCTCCTCTGGTCTCGAACGCGTGGTTCAGTGGGGGAAGATGTGGCTGGTTACCTTTAATGCATCCAAAACCAAACTCCTATCCTTACATCATCAACGCTCTGATCCCCAGCTGGCATCAATTGTGATGGATGGCTCTCGTCTGGGTGAGTCCCCGTGTTTTGACAAGCTTCTGAGTTTGACCTTTACTCCTGATCTGAAATGGAACATGTACATCAAGTCTGTTGCCAAGGTCGCTGGAAAGATGGTGGGATCCTTCTGTCGCTCCAGAAGATATCTCACTACTGATGCAATTATCTATCTATATAAAAGCCAAGTACGTCCAAGGATGGAATACTGTTGCCATATCTGGGCAGGAGCTGCCAAAAACAGCCTATCATGCCTTGACAGAGTACAAACTAGACTTCGTGGCTTAGTGGGGGATGCCCTTTTCTCTACCCTGCAACCCCTCTCCCACAGAAGAGACGTTGCGAGCCTATCCTTGTTTTATTGTTATTTTCATGGCAGGTGCTCGTCTGAACTCCAATCCCTGGTCCCCCCTCGCCAATCTTTCACGAAAAACACCCGTCTAGCTGAATCCACTGTGAAAAATTTCCCCCACTCTATATCTGTGCCTAAATCAAAACGCGGATTCCATGAACAAAGCTTCTTTCTTAGAACTGCACGCCTGTGGAACTCTGTTCCGTCTGCCTGCTTCCCTCCGGACTACTACTTGGATGTCTTCAAATCCAATGTTAACAAATTCCTAATGAACCGCCCCCTTAATTAAACACTTCATCAAATCTCCACACTAACGTAATGTACTTGCAATAACCCTTATCCCTGAGTGGCTTCCGGGCCTTGATAACTGGTGATCACTGTGTAAATATATATATATATATATATATATATATATATATATATATATAAATTTTGAACATCTGGTTTGTTCGGCTTAACTAAACTAGAAAATTATTGGTCCGTTTGCAACAATGATTGTATCTAACCTAACTGTATTTTTTAATATTAAAAAGTAAAAAATATTACCATATAAAAAAAAAAAACTTTTTTCGACATCGTTACTTTCCGCTCTGATTTCAGCCGAGGCTACTTACCGGAAATACTTCCAGTTTCTTTCATTATTCCGATTATTCAGTGACTTTTCATATCGATAAGTATACCATTTATCTTGTTTTTCTTTTAATAGAAAAAATTGCATTAATTTGTTCTTTTTTCCTTCATGCTTTCTCTTTACGTGTTCCTCCCTGGCATAACAAAATAAAAATAATAAAAAAACTACTCGCCGGGATTCGGCAATCTATATACACCAGTTTTGTTTGTTCTTTAAATACTTGCAAAAAAACAAAACAAAAAAGTTTGTTTCACTTTTTCTAAACTATAAAAAATACTTTAACAAGAAAGTTGCTGGTTCATTTTTACGACTTGATCCAGCGTATTATATACACCATAACCTCCCCATGTTAAAAACGGCTTTCGGACTAAACATCTCCCCAAACCTCGAAAGTCGTTCTTAACATGGGGAGGTTGGGGTATGTTCTGAAATTCGTTTTTAGCATTAGGAAGGTTGTATAATACGCTGGAGCAAGTCGTAAAAGTTAACGAAGTTGCTATTATTTATTGCAAAAATTGTTTAAAATTTATTTATTTGATAAAAAAAGACATTTTCTACAAACATTTAATAAGAAATACAAATGAACGGTAGTTTTTTGTTTTTTTTTCTGTTGATGTTTTGTTTCTACATTTAACATTTTACTTTATAATTTCTTGCACATAGCTTTGTTATTATTACATCGGCAACACTCGGCTTTATCCGGCTGTTGACGTCATGTGTATTCAAACAATTCTTTTGGAAAATAAATATTTAAAATAAAGTGGCGCTTATGCACTTATGGTACCGTACTATTTTTAGAATAGTATTTCACGTTAAATTCAAGTTTTACAATATCTTTTTGTTTATTCAATTGTTAGGTGAAAGTACAGATAACCCGGTCGATTTCTAATGAGTGGAAAATCTAGCTCCCGAAAAAAAGAGTACTTTGGATATTAACAAAAATTAAAATTGCCTCAGTCTGAAAGGATTTCTCCTCTACTGATCGAAGAAATAAACGGTGAAGTGTAGTTCACCCTCTGTTTCTCTTCCCCTCTCTTCCTCTCTTAATATCTCTCTCCATCCATCTCCCAATCTCTTTCTCTCTATATCACCCTCTCCATCTCACTTTGAGCCCCTTTCTCTCTCCTTTCCTCTGTCTCGCTCCCTCTCTGTTTCTAACAATTCCCTCTCTCTGTCTATCTCTCAATCCCTCTATTTCTCTCTATCTCCTTCTCTTTCTCTATTTCCCTCTCACTTTCTCTTTTCTATCTATATATCTTCCTCTCTATTTGTTCATCTCTAATCCCTCATCCTATTTTAGTCTCCTAAATTAATTACAGTGAATAAGGCATTGTCAAAACATAGATAAATCCTATTTTAGTCACATAATTTACTTACTGCGAGATTCGAAGTTATTTGGAAATTACTGCTACCTTGAACAGCACCAGGAGTAACTGGTAAAACCTTTCTGATTAAATTGGTTTTGGCAGACATTCGGTGATAAAATGACATAGCCTTAACCCTCGCTGTATGCGGAATACCTGCGACCTTGCTACCAAGTAGAAGAACTACCTATTCTACTTTGAAACTACTATTAAACATTCAATTTTTCAATAATCTCATGTTCAACATCTCCAAAACATCCAGTATGGGAAAAATAGTGCAAAAATGCAAACTTATTGTTTGGGATGAATGCACATTGGCACGCACAAAATCATTTGAGGCTCTTTGTCGATCCTTGCAAGATTATCATGGTAATGTCAGACCATTTGGGAATGCAGTAATATTTCTTGCAGGAGATTTCAGACAAATGTTAACTACAATTCCTCAATCAGCACCAGCAGATGAAATAAATGCTTGCCTCAAATACTCTACTTTTTGGTGCCATGTGAAGACATTAAACTTAACTCAAACTCTGCGTATCCAGTTGCAGACTGCTTGATCCGCACAGAAATGTTTGCATCACGTGTGGGACTTTTGGTAAGGAAAAGTGCCGGCTGATCCGAGTTAAGGGCGAAATTCTTTGACTCTTAACTTCTGTAATTTTATTACACCAAAAGAAGAGTTGGTTAAAAAGTTTTTTCAGATATTCAAATTAATTATACGAATTCCACTTGACTGAGTAAACGAGCTAGCCTTGCAGCTCAGTACAAAGACGTCCATGAACTTAACACTATAATTCAACGTAAAATTTGTAGTGAGGTAGTCAAATACAAATCTATCGACGTTGTTGTGGAAGCAGATAAAGTGGTTAATTGTCCAACAGCTAGATTTGCCAGGGATGCCACCGCATGTACTGCAACTGAAAATTGGCATACTATTTATCATGTGAAATATAAACCAATCCAAGCTTTGCTATGGAAAATGGCTTGCAGTAAAAAAAATTAACAAAAATATCATAGAAACAACAATCTTAACAGGAACTTTCACAGGTGAATAGATCTTCATTCCATGCATTCCTATGATTCCACCGGATACATCATTACACTTTAGGAAATTGCACTTTCCAATTTTATTGTCATTTACAATAATCATCAACAAAGCTCAAGGAACAAACTTTACAATTGTGTGGCTTACAGCTATACACTGACTGTTTAATCACATGGACAATTTATGTTACGTGTTCAAGAGTCACCAAAAATCTCTATATTAGCTAAGAAAATTGAACAAGAAAAACTGTGTACTCATACGAAATGGGAAATTAAACCTATAAGAAACATGCATTTTCTCAATTTTTGAACTTTTTCCATTGCGCCAATTTGAACCACAACCACGCATGGCAGGGTACAGCTAGTATATATATATATATATATATATATATATATATATATATATATATATATATATATATACTGTATTCATCTTGTTACACCATCCCATAATGTTTTTTCACGCGCTGCTGATAATCAACCAACCCAAAAAAATACTTCGCAGTGTCATTTTTCGTTGAGTAATTGTTGAGTATTAAATGGTAGAAATATATATTGAAATTAAGTGTATACATGTTTGTCCAGGTGCAACGTATTCTACGATAAGATCGGTGCTTTTTTTTTCTTTTAATTCAATAGCGGACTATATGAGTGCCTGGTTGATTATCTTGATCACGTGGCATTAGGAAGACTAAGCTAGTTGCTGAATACTCGTTAATGAACCGAGGAAGTAATTTAAGGTCCTGATAAATAGAGGAGCTTGTAAGGTTAGTTAAGAGGATACAAGTTCAATCAATGAAATATGTTTGTAATTAAGATAAACATAGGTCTTTCTTCCTGATATATATCAGGTTGACGAGGAAATTCTTGCGTAATTTTTAATTTTGATTTTAAATGTTGTATTTTCAAATAAGTTTTCGTTATAACACCTTTATATATCATTTTAAAGATCGATTTTCGCTCTTTCTAATCGTTTTAATTACAGTCGTTTTAAAACAATTATGCTTTCTTTTCAGAACGTTGAATATAAGATGGAAAAAAAGCAAATTCGCATAATTTTCTTGTTTCAATTCAAGCTAGGCAGAAAAGCTGCTGAAACAGCTCGCGATGTCAACGAAGCGTTTGGTTCAGGAATCACTACTGAACGCACAGCACAATGGTGGTTTAAGAAATTTCGTGGCGACAACGAGAGTCTTGACGATAATGAGCGTAGTGATCGGCCATCGGATGCTGACAACGATCAATTAAGAGCCTTAGTCGAAGCCAAGAGAATTCACACTCCTACAACGCTTCTTTTTTCAATTCTATAGCTTACAAAATGTGTAACGATTTGTCTTTGGCCTCAGAATATTAGTTTCCAATATCACTTCTTCATTGGAACAAAATCTCTGTCCCTGGACCATTTTTTGAGATCTCCAAACAAACGTAGTCGCTGGGAGAGATAGATTCGGAGAACAGGGTGAGTGCAGAAGCAATTCAAAGTACTATACATGCTGTTTTTCCATTGTTGACTTGTGAAACAGTGTATTGTTTTGGTAGAAAAAACACTTTTCTCTTCTTTATTTATGGCAATTTTTTTCTTTGCAGTTTTTTGTCAAACGTCCCAAGAATTCTATATAACCTTTACTATTGGTTGTTCTTTCTTTAGTTAACCAATGAACAAAATATCTTGCTCGCCATAAAATACAGAGGCCACAATTTTGCCTGCATATGTTTGTATATTTTGTCACTTTGGACAGTTTTCACTTGCTGTTGCTCATCCAGGTAACTACCGATTTGACTCCAGAAATAACCTATGGATCCATGTTTGAAAATATTGAACAAAAACTTCCATTTTTGTTGCGTTGAAACAGTTACAAACAACACTGAATCGTAGACCCGTTGTTGTTTTCAATTGATGCAAAAATCACATCCACTTGTAAAATAAGTTTAAATTTTAATTAATGGTTGGCAAGAATCACACCCACTTGTAAAATAAGTTTAAATTTTAATTGATGGTTAGAAAAAATCACATCCACTTGTAAAACAGATTTTAATTTGAATTGATGGTTAGCAAAAATCACATCCAATTGTAAAACAGGTTTCAATTTTAATTGATGGTTAGTAAAAGTCACACCTACTTGTAAAATAGGTTTCAATTTTAATGGATGGTTAGCAAAAGTTATGTCCACTTGTAAAATAGGTTTAAATTTTAATTGATTGTTAGCAAAAGTCACATCCACTTGTAAAACAGGTTTCAATTTTAATTGATGGTTAGCAAAAGTTATTTCCACTTGTAAAACAGGTTTCAATTTTAATTGATGGTTAGCAAAAGTTATGTCCACTTGTGAAACAGGTTTCAAATTTAATTGATGGTTAGCAAAAGTTATGTCCACTTGTAAAACAGGTTTCAATTTTAATTGATGGTTAACAAAAGTTATGTCCACTTGTAAAACAGGTTTCAATTTTAATGGATGGTTAGCAAAAGTTATGTCCACTTGTAAAACAGGTTTCAATTTTAATTGATGGTTAGCAAAAGTTATGTCCACTTGTAAAACAGGTTTCAATTTTAATTGATGGTTAGCAAAAGTTATGTCCACTTGTAAAACAGGTTTCAATTTTAATTGATGGTTAGCAAAAGTTATGTCCACTTGTAAAACAGGTTTCAATTTTATGGATGGTTAGCAAAAGTTATGTCCACTTGTAAAACAGGTTCCCCAATGACAATGTTTACGTGAAATGGTAATTACACTAATTTCGTATATCTTAAACTTTTCTGCTATCTTACAATCCTTCAATTTAAGGTCGTCCAAAACAAGTTTGTGAACTTTAAAAAATTATTTTCCCGGATAACTATTGTTTCCGATGGAACACAATCCGAATAACACTTATCAAGCCATTGCGTTACTTGAAAGGTATTTTTCTCATCAGAAAGCAATGCTTTATAAATTAGATTTTTTACATTCTTTTGGGCATTTACAATAGTAGGTAAAATAACTAAATTAGTAAACCATAGGCGGGAACAACCCAAAGGCTTCCCGTTCATTAGTAAGGTATATGGGAAGGCGACACTTCTTTCCCATGATTACTCTACTTACTTTAAATCGCACCTTATTATGCTGAATGTTTAGCAAAGGGCTTAAATACCATTCTTTTAGTCTTTCATATGACTTGATCGAAAATTGAACGTCGATCTCCCAGTCCATCAGCGAACCCTCTAACCGGTGTGCTATTTGCTGAATATACGTGGATCTAGGTTGTCCTTTGCTTGCGCGTCCATGTTGTGGAGTCCATAGCAATATATCACTCACCAATTCATGCTTGCTCTTCAGACAATGACCAGCAAATTGTAGGCGTCTTTCTCTGATGGTATTAGATATGGCAGGTAGGTTGCCATAAAGTTGCTGCTTCGTGGGATGATTTTGCCAAGATATATTTAACACTGTTCGTAGCATACGTGTGTACGTGCCATCTAGTTTTCTTTCCAATCTTTTAGTGAGTGTCCAGGTTGTAGCACCACAAACAAGGACAGACTCTACCACTGCCCTGAAGAACTGCCTTTTCAGTTTGTTAGTTAGTCCCGAAGTTCATACTGAATGCAACCCATCCAATGCGGCCCATGCTTTTAAGATGCGAATTTAAATATCTCTCTCTGTGGAAGCTATGTTGCTGCCCAGATATGTAAACTCAGCGACTTCTTTCAGTGTTGATCCAGCCAGAGCCCTGATCTCTCGGTTCACATTGAAAGTCATAAACTTTGTCTTATCCACATTAATGTGGAGACAAATGTTATTTGCAGACTTTTCTAGCTTACATAACAGTGCTTGCGCATCAGCAGTGTTGTTCGTGAACAAAACAATATCGTCTGCATAATCTGCATCAGTTATGTGTGCTGGTTGATGACGTCTGATAGGATTGTTTGTTATCTGCTGCATTCTGGATTCGATCTATTTGTTCTTGAACATAGTTCTGTTGTTCTGATAGATACATCATACTAAGCTCTTGAAGTGCATGCTTCCTTAATTTTGTATTCTCTCGGGTAGGGTATTTATGTAACAGTAGCTTCACTTAAATAAATGTAATTTATAAAATAAAAATCCGTTTGAGCTCAAATGTTAACACATACCATTTGAAGCTTAGTAGTTTATTAAAAATGTTATGATTTTTTTTTTATTAGTTGCGTTATCTATATGTCAAGCCCGGGACATTGAATGGTGTACTACATGGATATATTACCGCGCTTGTAGTTGATTAAGAACTTGTCCAACTAGTTAGATGTCAGACATAAATTGGCAAAATATGTGCAATATTTGATTTTATTTGTTTTACACTAAATTATAATATATATATATCTATAAAAGTGGAATGTGTGTGTGTGAGAGGACAATTCTCAACCTATATACTCAACGAATATTTGATCTACAGATTAGAAGTTGAGTAAATAGAGTATCCAGACATGTGGAAAATTTTTTAATCGGATTTCATCCGGAAAAAAGGTTGCTAAGGAGTAAAAATTGAAAAATTGGTAAGTGTCGGAGGGGGGGGGGGTTATTGGATTTTTATCTATTTGTCAACTGTTTCACGAATGCGCATGTATGAATCGTTCACATGATAGATTCCTTATGTTAAGAATAAATAGGTTTGAAAACACCTTCTAAAAGATCGTATCAAGCTGATCTAGTGGTTATCGTACTTGACTTACTGTTATCAGAGTTTAGTTACGATCTCAGCTCAAGTGTGTTTGATTTTTACTTACAAGAAGTGAACTGTTTAGAAAATATATATATTACTGGTATGCACGTCTCAGTTTATTTCCTTTTTTATTATATTGAGTACAATATAAGAATCAATAGAGGACTGGCTCTAATAATAATAAATCTGCAAAAATCAGATATCATATTTATGCGTATTTTACGACCATGCTACGCCGAGTCAGTACCATAATCATGGTTATATATTAATTGTTTTTGCACATTAGATTATGGTTTTAAAAATATATAAAAATGTTACATAAAATATAAAATTATTCAGTATTTTATTTTAGTGTTTTCATTCTTTGTGGACTGTCATCTTCATAGTTGTTCTTGTTTCATCAGGTTTCGGCGAAGTAATCCTCTGGCCTTCTTCAGGTGGTTAACTATGACGGGATAAGAATGTTGAGCCTTGTAACTGTATCCCTACCAATTGTTATCTTCGATAGTTGCTTTGGCCAACTAATCCTCTGGCCTACTTTGGGTAGGATTGAAACCGCTATCTTAAGACAACGCTCCCCTGGAACTGTAGAAACTCAACGCTTCTATCATATGCATGCGTATTTTACAACCGAGCTATGCCGAGTGGCCTGCTAGTACTATAATTATGATTATACATTAATTGTGTTTGCTCATTATCCCGGAAAGTGGTTATACAACAAGTATGTTGATGAGGATAACAGCCCGCAAAAAATGAATAGACAAATTATGAAACCTCATCTCAAAGGATTCCAAAAGTTAAAAATAAAATATAATCCTATTTTAGCTTTAATATATGCAGAAATGTAATAATCGGTTTTAAAAAGAAGGAATATGTGACATCATGTGACAAAGGTGTCTAATTAACATATGACAAATATATGCAAATTAGCATATGACAAATATATGCAAAATTACATATGACAAATATATGCGAATTAACATATGACAAATATATGCAAATTAACTTATGACAAATATATGCAAATTAAATTATCACAAATATATGCAAATTAACATATGACAAATATATACGAATTAACATATGACAAATATATGCAAATTAACATATGACAAATATATGCAAATTAAATTATCACAAATATATGCAAATTTACATATGACAAATATATACGAATTAACATATGACAAATATATGCAAATTAACTTATGACAAATATATGCAAATTAACTTATGACTAATATATGCAAATTAAAATATGACAAATATATGCAAATTCACTCATTATAAATATATGTAAATTAACTTATAACAAAAACAAATCTAAGAATAGGAAGTAATACACAGACGCTCTTTTGAAATTAAAATCAGTTAACAACTGAAATGTCACAGTTTTATAGGCTCAAAATTATGTTCAATTACACTGTGAAACATGTACATGCCACATAAAACCTATTTCAGAGTAAGAAAAGTATCCTGATATTAAATTTGACTTTTATTTCATTCACTATAAATCATATTTTGTTATTATTGGTTATGAATGAAAAACACACAATTGTCAGTTTAAGCAACACTTGTCCTCTTAACATTCTTGTATTGAGTGTCATCCTCCCTTTTTATATTCCTTTTTATTTGTATTATATTTTACATGCCAAGAATTCATTTTACTTTAAAACGTTTCTCCATCACTGAAACATCCCTCACATGATAAAGATTCTCTGCAAAATTCTCGAAAGTGACAATTTTACAAAAACAAAAAACAAAAACAAAACAAAACAAAAACAAAACAAAAACAAAACAAAACTGTACCTAATTCGCCAAAAAGAAGGCTAGAGATTCCATGTCATTGTGCATATAAAAATGGCCACAAATGTTCTGTGATTTTTTGAGAGCTGCACAGTCTTATTACGTTTTTCAAGTCACCCTTGAGTAAGGCTTAGGATCTGTTAGCCTCTTTTTGATATTATGAAGTGTAGTGGAACTGAACATAAAATTAAAAAAAAAAAATAGAATACACAAAAGAAACACAGAATGGCTTAACTTCAGGATTCAGAACTGGCTGGAACTCAAGGCTAGAAGCGCGAGCATGCTCAGACAACACAAGAGTTCTATGTGCAAATTTACCAGCTGAGTCAGGTGTATATATTGAGTGATATAAGCAGTTAGGCAGTTTTGGTTTCTTTTCTTACCTTTGAAGTAGGGTAGTGCCCTGGTGGGAAGTTGAGGAAGAGATTACCAATTTGCGACCTGAAGTTCCCCAGTCGTGGTTAAAGCAATACATTTAGGAAAGGAAAGTCATGTTGAAAAACCAAACCGGATATAGGGGGTCGTTAGCTCTGTAAGGCAAACTTATTGTGATGGTGACACAAACAAAACACCAGCTTCCAATTTCTCATGGGTTAGTACGGAAGTAGTAAGGCTCAGAAAACTGTCGGAGATAGCAAAACATAATAATAAATCAAATTGTAAACCAGGATTTTAAAATCTTGTTTTTATTTATTTTATCTTAATGCTTAGTTTTAAATATTTTGCATAAAAGTTATAACTTATCAACGTCATCCTAAATGGGAAAATTTTTAAATATGAACATAGTATATTTAATAGAAAAACAAGTGCATTTTCATCCCGTTTTCAGAGATGTTTACTGTTTACGTCCACTGGTATATGCTGCCAATAGCTTCACTAATTATTTCAATATTGATTGTTTTATTTTTAAATTCTTATTTCATCAGAAAACCAAAGACAAATGGTACAAGCACAAGCCAGCAGCAATACTTCACAAAATCTTATGGGACATAAATATCCAAACGGATAAACCCACCGAAGCAAGAAGACCAAATATCATAAAAGTTAACAAGAAGGAAAAGTCTTGCCAGATTATAGATTTTGCCGGTCCAGCAGACCACAGAGCGAAGATCAAGGAAACGGAGAAGCAGAGCAAATACGTGAAACTAGCTAGAGAACTCAAAGGAATATGGAAGAAGAAGAAAGTCAAGATAACACCACTTATTGTAGAAGCGCTAAGAACAATACCGAAAAGCTGTGAAAAAAGAACGCGAGAGATTGGAATCAGTGGGATGGCTGGGAAAATACAACGGATAACAATGATGAAAATGGCTGAAATATTAAGGAAAACCATTGAATGTAAAGACCAACATACAGAAGCTACATACGCAAGCCGGTCATACAGAAACTGTTACAGATGTAAAACACAAAGGGATATCGCGTGGAATCATGAAAACTATGACTGTACAATTGTAAATTAACCCACATGCGCCCATGTCTTCTACTCCCTCCGTTTTTTTCTTTGTGTGTGTTACCATAAACTCGCCTCACACCAAATCAGTGAGGAGAATCAAGGAGGATGGAAAGACCGCGGCGTGAAAGCACTAATCAGACTTTCACTGGTTGAGTGCAAAGAGAACTGGGACATTATGAAGGATTATTCCCACTCAAATTCCAGTAGAGGTCCATGATCGCTGACAATAAGAAATCAATGATAAGCAGTTGTTGCGATAACGCAAATTCATCTGCATCACTTGTAATTCACCCGTTTGCTAGTAAATCTTTTATTGAGTAAAAAAAATGAGTTCCAATTCAATTAAAATATGTATCCAAAGTAATATTATTGAAGGATGAACCCTCCTAGACTGAGACAATTTGTATTTTTGTCCTGATCCGTAGTATTCCTCTTAGAGAGATGGAGTTTCACACATTAAAAACCAACCTTGTGTCCAACTCTGACTTCATGGGAAGGTAATTAAATAGAAACAGCACGGCGTCCGATTTCTCTGCTCAAGTATTAACAATATATTTTACTGACGGCCGTACGATAAAATGAAAATAAAAAGGCTTTTAGTTAAAAGATTATACGATTGTTACACGCCCAAGTGAAATTCGGTGAAAACTGGACGCGCCATCAGTTTCTGTCTGCTTTCGTTTTGTTAAAAACAACGCGCTATGCAAGCAATAAATATGGATGGCTAGTAAAATACATTAACACTTTATTTATTTATATTTGTTAAAAAAAAAAAAAACGAAAATAAATTAGCATATCTTTTTGGATTATTATTTACTAGCCCCAAAATGAATGAGGATCTGTCAATGTTCTACACTTCTAATAGTTTTATTGTCATAGAAATTGGTGAAATCAACGATTTTTCAATCAATTTTTCAATCAAATCAATTGTATGTCTGCTTTAATCAGGGCCCTACCGTGGTGCACCGAAGAAAGCTTCACATGCCTCCACACAGTGAATTAATCCGCAATACATTGCAGTCTACATTGCACCGTAGTGAACTTACTGTTGCTTTTATAAAGTTATTTTTATGTAATAACTTGAATTAACGTTTAAAATGCAAAAGTCAAGTTTCATGGCTCAATTGTGCTTTACACATTTATTCCAAACGCGCCCCTATCTTATCAAAGAACATAATATTGATTTTATATGCCGGCCCCATCTGCTTGTGCTCTGATAAAACTTCTCAAATGCACTTGTGATGCTAGGCTGTACAACTTTGGTCAAAACCTGACCTTTCCTTCTTTAATCGGATTTTTTCCATCTTCGATTTTCGATACTTACTGGAGACATTCCGATACAAAACGTATCTAAGAATACTCTACTTCAGTCTAGTCCAGTCCAGCACGTAGTGTAATTCAAATCTTGCCGGTAGCTGAATGCTTGATGCTTCGCCAGGGCTATCAAGGGTATTTTTTATCGTGACGCCATCACTAGATGGGGTGCCTAACACAGCTTAAGAGATTCTCATCTATCCTCGAGAGAAGGGTAGATCGCGCCAGTTTCTCAACCTGGTATTTTACCTCACGGTACATATAGCGCCTTGCCTTCCCAAATGGTCACCCATCTAGTACTGGCCAGGCTCAACGTTGCTTAACTTCGGTGATCTGGCGAGAACCGGTGTGTCCACGTGATTGTGTTGTATAAGAACATTGCAAGAACATTCCAAGACACATAAAGTGCATTTGTGTGACATTTCCCAAAAATAGGCCCAGTTATTTCGGCATCATAGGAAACGAACTCATACGCGCGCGCTTACACACACAAAGACAAAGCGCCTTTTATATAAGTAAAGATTTGGAATCTATTCCGTTTAATACTAGCCACTAATTGAAATTTTCGCTACTACACTGATCCCAACCCTAACACGAACCCTAGCTAATTTTTATCCTACCCGCCTCCAAAACGCAGCAATGTCGAGGAGAATAGTTAAATGATAGCAGAACAGATATTATACTACTCACTTAAAGGAGAAGGTAATGCCTAGGAGGATGGTTTCATTATCAACTAACAGATATTATAGGGGAAAATATCACGTGGCGCCATTAAACGGAAAAGAACCTTTGTAGCAGTCACATGTTTCGATGTACTATTTTTCTTAGTGTAAATAGATAAGAAAGCACAAATTGGCCCATCGACAAATAAAATAGATTGGCGTATGAATACAGTGTGTTAGACTAGTTTTTTAAAGCGTATCTACGAAAGATGTACAGATACGTAACCAGTTGGATTTCCGGAGTTGTACGAATTGGATATTCTGTAGCTGGTTCTTCCACAGAACTTGCTATAAAACGTGCCGCCTTACATCTTGTTAAGTTGAGCAATACATTATTTTTAATCTTTGCCATCACATTTCTATCATTAAAATATCATTATTTAGTCTTTCTTCCTTGTCTCAGAAAACGATCACTTGACGTTTTTTAACAGAGTAATCAGAGATGTCGACCTTTTTTATGATAGTCTTAAATATCTTTTTTTTGATAGTCTTAAATATCTACTCGCTTTTACTTCATCAATTCTAACTGACCATCTATACAAAACATTTTCGTAGACTTTAGCATGATATACGTTTCAAAGAATGATATTCAAAATAAAACTGGAAAAACGAAAAATAGTGGATGGACTTATTTCCTCAACTTTATAATTTTGTAATCACGTTTTTTTTTCCTAATACTTGAGAAGGTCACCATTTATCAAGGCCCGAAGGTTATTTTATAATAAGGGTTAAGTGTAAGGTAGATGGCAAGACACCATTATTAACAATGGTGAAACTTGCGTAGAGGACGGTTCAATAGGAACTTATTTGCATTAGATTTAAAAATGCCGATTCTATAGTCAGTCGAGAAGCAGACGAACAGTTCTATGAAACAAACACTGCTCATAGAATTTTCGTTTAGTTTTTAGGTACAGATAGTTAGACGAATGGACAAAATTCTGCGAGTTCGACAGAAAGATTCCAGAATTCAACAAGATACATCTGAAGAAGATTGGAGGTTACATCGACCGAAACATTGTAAAAATGACTCTCAAGATGAGAACAGTAGTCCGAAGAATCCAAATTATACAGACAAGTATTTGTTGCGAACGTTGTACAATGGAAAATAATAGATTGGAGTTTAGTCGAGCGCATATCATAAAAAGTAACGAAAGAGCAGAGATAGACTTGCAACGACTTTGTGAGAAAGAGGAAATATGAAGAAGAAAAGATCTGTTCTCTGTTTAAGCAGGAAGGCTCTTAGGAGCTCTACTTCATCTTGGGACGTATCTGACTTTCATAGTAGAGGATTGCTTCGAAATAGATACTTTTTGGAGAGCTAGAACGATCCCACCATTTTTCAGTGATTTTGGCAAAGGATCTGATGTAGGTGTTCCATTTCAGGTGAGGGGTGAAGGTTTGTATGGATGGTTGGTGCTCTACCTTCACAGATATTACATCGCTCTTAACCCTTTACGATCATTTTGTGGGGTATTAACCAATACCATGCGTGTGTGGCTTTGTTAAGGGATGAAGTAATGCCAGTTTATGCGATGTCCTGGAAGTTTCAGTACCTTCGGACTCGTGTGATGCACTATAAAAATAGCGGATACAAAAATGCCTACATTAAACACAATAGAAGCAATGAAAATACAAATAGATCTAATAGTAGAGATAGAAAAATATCCTGGTTCCATCCCACTTCAACCTAATGGTAAAAACAAAACTTAAAAGTATGTTCCTTCATCTTATAGATAAACATTTTCCACCTAGCAGTGTACTACATAAAATCTTTAATAAAACACCCTAAAACTTAGCTACAGCTGTGCTGAAAACCTAGAAAATATCATAAGAAAGCACATTAATAAAATATTAAGGAAAAATAATTCAACCACGGACACCAATAATAGTGATAACAGAAAGGCCTGAAACTGCCAAAGACCGACCAAATGCCCACTAAGCAATAATTGCCTCACATCTTCAATGGTATACTAGGCTAGAATATGTATCGTAGAAAACCTAGAAATAGAAAAATTCTACACAGGCAGCACGTCAATGGCCTTTAAAACAAATTCTCTGGCCATACACTGTCAATGAATAACAAAGCATATGCTACGGACACCTCGCCCTCAATACACTACTGGAAGTTACTCGAGGCGAACAAGACACCTCTAGTCAATTGGAAAGTACTTAGGACGGCTAAAACATGTAGTTCGTTAGCTTCATCCTGTTACCTATGATTAGCGGAGAAATATGAGATTATTAGTTTTAGGGACCATGAAAAATTATTAAATGTAAAAGTAGAATCGGCTATAAACTACAAACACTTAGGTACGATTTAAATGAATTGTAAAAAGCGAATAGTGATTCCCTCATAAGAGTAACACCACAATTCATAACGCCTCACTCCTAATATCTTATCTAATAACATATTAATGCATGAACCAAGATAGGAATTGAAAGGATACAGAATAGTCCCGATACACCACTAATTAATAACTATATTTACTATCTCACCGAAGAAAAAGCTAGCATAAATAATTCAGCTAAATTAAGGAAGGAGACATCCTCTCGTTACTCTTCAATACTAAACTAAATGAACAGAAACATAATTTGCCACTAACCGGATAAAGGTGAGTACACTTTCCATCATCAAACGATTAACTAAAATAATCTATGTGTCTGGCACGCTTGTAATTGTGATGTTTATGTATACCTATAGGAAGTATTATCGTGAAGCAGCGTTACATTAGAATACCAACCATATAATTGACCCCAAACCATAACAAAACAGTCTAACTAGATAACTCTAGGAACGGAATACTCCATAAATATAGATAAATATATATTATTATGCACCTATTTGCATGTGTATGATCTAATAAACCTATCCCTAAAACGAAGCATATAGACCTATCAAATATATACATATTATAATATTACGGAAAATAATAAACAACCCAAAATGAAAAAATGAAACTACAGAAATTAAAATTTATATATAGATATTAAAACTTTTGCCACAATAATTACCTCAGTCACCTCGGTAGAGAAAATATAACTACCGGTATACCACCTTTATTTAAATCATATAAATCATCCCGTATATCTATTAAACCTACTGTTTATTTGACCATATGGACATATATCTTATAAATAAATAAACAAATAAATAAATAAAGAAAGAATTTGGAAACTAGAAACAAATGAACTGATACAAAAACAAGGCATAGAATACAAAATAAATAAATAAAAATTTTCAGTAGGAAAATGAGGTCGCCACTAGAAAAGAAAAAAAACAACTACAAAAACCTATTACAGGGAAGTAGCGACGATAAGAGTATAATATTACTTCAGATCAAAGCGAAAGCTTAAGCCAATAAACAACCGCCAAGTCAAAAGAATAGTAACACCTTTCCATGGCGACAGCTTAACCTCACAAAAGCATACTTCCCCTCCTCCCTAATCCTACTTCCTTCACTACACTTCAAAAAAAAAAATAAATAAATAAAAGAAAAGAAATCCACTGCTCACATTTACAAAATATACAGTCCACTTTCTTGGGATTTCACTGAAACATGTATGCACATATGTAACCAATCATGTTTGTATAATACCATGTACCAGCTCTGTCCTGCATTGAGAACTCTTAAATAATCATGTGAGTTTCATTGGATTTACATTTAGGAAACCAATCGATACAACCATTATATATATATATATATATATATATATATATATATATATATATATATATATATATATATATATATATAAGTAGGTTTCGTTCGCTTAAAGCATTGTTGAAGAAAATTATAAGGTAAAATTAAAGCCAAGAACAATGCGAGATTTTTTTTTATATAGAGTAAAATTATTTCAACTCTAAACAACAGTAATTTTTTTTCCTTGTTGAAATAATTTTACTCTATATAAATATATATTTTTTTTTCCTTGTTGAAATAATTTTACTCTATATAAAAAAAAATCTCGCATTGTTCTTGGCTTTAATTTTGCCTTATAATTTTCTTCAACAATGCTTCAAGCAAACGACAACCTACTTATATCCCTCAGTCTCGGCCAGACAGAGTTTGCACTCATGAAGAACACTTTTCCGCTGTCTTCTCTTGAAAAAGGACTAATAAGTCTGAAATATATTGAGATTTATAACTCCATTGGATACAACAGAAAAAAAAAATTACTGTTGTTTAGAGTTGAAATAATTTTACTCTATATAAAAAAAAAAAATCTCGCATTGTTCTTGGCTTTAATTTTACCTTATAATTTTCTTCAACAATGCTTCAAGCAAACGACAAGCTACTTATATCCCTCAGTCTCGGCCAGACAGAATTTGCACTCATGAAGAACACTCTTCCGCTGTCTTCTCTTGAAAAAGGACTAATAAGTCTGAAATATATTGAGATTTATAACACCATTGGATACAACAGAAAAAAAAATTACTGTTGTTTAGAGTTGAAATAATTTTACTCTATATAAAAAAAAAATCTCGCATTGTTCTTGGCTTTAATTTTACCTTATAATATATATATATATAAGCGGTGCAAAGCGAATGGAATAGCATCTCCTCTTAACAATGTTTCATTTTGGTTGAGAGTATGTCTAAAAAGATGATCTTTTAAATAAATCAAATGGGAATGCGATTCCATCCTAAGCATTTATTAAAGTAAATGTCTTGTTCTGCGTTATTAGTCTCGTTTAAGTTTCCTTGTTCAATTTTTCTTTGTTCAATATAGCTTTTAGTGCAATAAAATGTATAAAATTTGTTTGGCCCATTTTTTTTGCTCACGAGTGTATATACACACTGCGGATCAAATTATTAACAAATTTACATTGTTTTAAATATTTAATAAATGAATAAAAATCAATGAAACTGAGAAAGGTCTTTAGCTATCCCAGTCAAAAAAAATAATAGTATTTAAAGCAGTATTAGTGAAACTATGGCAGCAGATAGGAATATCTGTGGATTTCATTGTGTCAAGTTATTAACGAGGTTGAGAAAAAACACAATATACCCATAACTTGTTTATTGAAATAATTTTCAAACATTAAATGAACTAGGAAAAATGCTTAAAACACAATAACTAAATAGCAATTTATACGTTGATGTAATTAGTAGGGGATATGCGATCCTTTTTTATGAATGACTTGTAAAAGACGTTGGTCCACAGAATTAGTCAAATTTTTTTATTTCGTCAACAGTTATTTCTCGCGATACCTTTTGGAGAGCATCCCACAACTCATCTTTGCTCTTAAATTGGCGTCCACTTGCATAGAGGCGTCGCTTCATGATACTCCAAAGGTTCTCAATTGGGTTAAAATCTGGGGAATTCGATAGCCACTCCATCTTCATTATCCCAGAGAAACTCGGTTGTTGCAATTACCCTTTGCTTTTGTTTGCTGCATGCGAGGGAGCATTATCCTGCATAAAAATAATGGTTCTTATGAACGTCAACCTTTGCTTCTTCAGCCATGGTTAAAAGTGTTCGTTCAGAAAAACTATGTAAGTATTTGGCGTCATTTTTACGCCTTTTGGGACTCTCCATGGGCCAACTAAAATACCTTCGATAATCCCAACCCGAATCATTATCCCACCGCCACCTTGTTGACGCCTTAAATGCAGGCACGATCTCGAGTGTTGAGTAATTCTTAAGATCAAAGATAGCGGCAAAGATTAAGTGTAATCCAGTTCAGTCTTTTTAAGACGGAGACTGACAGCAAGTTGACGTGCATCCAAAATTCGATATTTTTCTAATGAGGTCAGACGCTTCTCATTGGTTGATTGCCCTAACCATAGTTATATATAATATCGTCTAAATGTTGGTTGTTGTTCCCTCCATTATAATTTTGGAGGATGTGTCTCCTTGTTGCTTCGGCAGCTTGGAGACTGGGCAGAAAGTGCTCGTCAAAAATCCATTCTTTACATTCACCCAAAAGGTGCGAGGTCAGGAACTGGCCCAGTATCTGTCGACTGAGGTTTGCCATCTGAGTATTAGCCAGGAAGTACACCCTCCAAGCTCTTTCCACTTGGCTTTCGGATGGGGCAATTTTATTCGAGGCAAGAGTGCCCTTCCTCGAGGGGAGCTTGCCTGTATCTCACTTTCCAACCTTGAGTCACATATTACTATGGTGGGCGGCAATTAAATATCTACCCTCCATTATAATCAAAAACATTTTAATAAAAAGTGTCGGCATTCAATGACCCATACGAATTGATGCGTCATCACACAAAGAAAACAAAGCTGAATGGCAAAATTTGAGCATTCTTATAGCAACAAATATGTGTTCGTTTGTAAGTCATGTATCCACAGGTAATTATCCCCACCCTCACCACCACGAGGGCACAGTAAAACATAAAATCACTTTTTAATGTGGGACAAATCAGTAAAAAGTATGACTCCGAATGGAAACAAAAATTCGTATAAAATCTAGTCGTCCCTTAGCTAGGAACTAGGCAATACACCACAGGCAATAAACTCATCCTCGTCGAACGGAGACAGTAATGCTCCGAAATATAGTCTTCTGAACAGATACCGCACTTTTATTCTAACCAAAAGACATGTGTCTACCAAAATGAAATACATGGAAAGTTGTTCGGAAAATAATAATAACCAATTTCTAAAATAGAAAATTCTATTTATCTATTCAGCTTACAGATTTTCTTCAAATGGTTGGACAAGATTGAAATACTGACATGAACTGGGTCTGTTACATCGAAGTGGGTTGTATTTATTGCGTTCAGATGTTTGTGGTCAAGAGTAAATAGACGCCGTCTTCAATGTCTAAGGAACATGAGTTGGAACATATACATCGAGAGCATTGACAAAGCTGCTGCAAAGAAGGAGGGCCCTGTCTACAGTGCTAGAAAATTATTTACGCCTGAAAGTATCCTGTACCTCTACAAGGCCTCCATTCATCTATGTATGGAGTATTGTCACATTTAGGCTGGCGCATCTGCTACTAGTCTCTCACTCGTGGACATGGTTCAAACGAGAATCGCAAATCTGAAATGTCCTGAACTGTCTTTTAAGCTTCAACCTCTGTCCCATCGACGGAATGTTGCATCCGTCTGCCTGTTTTACAAGTATTTTAGTGGTGGATGTTCCGACGAACTACAAGCCCTTGTATCCCTTAAGCGTAAATACTCCCGACAAACATGACAAGCAGCAAAGTTCCACCCCTACACAGATGCCAGAAAGCCTTCTACTTTAATAGTTTCTGCTCTAGAACTGCTAGACTTTGGAATTCCCTTCCGGGTTCCTGCTTTCCCAACTGTACTGTTATGCAGAAGTTCAAGTGTAATCTTAACAGATATCTTGCTGCTCAACTCCCTACATAGTATCCCTTCAACTTTTGTCTCAGATTGTAGCCCCTACATCAAAGTGACCTTGTTTGGGATGAAAATGGAATTAAAAAAATTGGCCACAAAAATAAAGCAAGTTTGTTCGGAAATGTAAATTTTGAACCTAAAATTAAGCAAACATTTATGGAAATGTGCGGGAATCTGTACGAAATTTTACACTGAACGCTTCATTAAAATTTTACACGGATTCAGAATATTTAGAATTTTAAATTGATTATTTTATTGCACCTTTATTTTTGCCCCACGAGTTAATGAAGATTCCGTTCGAAATTCCATACATATTTCCGAATTCGACATAAAGACTCGACGTAAAGATTCCAGAGTTTGATAAGACGCACTTAAATAAGTTCGGAAGTTACACCGATCAATATGTTGCGAAAATAATATCGAAGACGAGAACAGTAGTTCGAATAATCCAAATAATCCAAAATTATAAATTCTCATCTAAAATAATTACGAAACAAACAAGTGATGTTTTATAATAGTCAAACTTTATATAAATTCGGAGCTACTATTTTTATTATAGATTATTCGATTACTAATTACACAAAACCTACAAAGAAATAACGTTTCCCGAATTTAGAGATTCATTTTGGATTTGCATTTCAGTGTTGTTTTTATTTTTCGAGGCGTTGTTTGTAAGTTTGAAATAGAGCTTTATCGTTAAACGTGCTGATTGAATTGACGCATTTTGATGCGTCCAAGGATTACCAGAAGAGGTTCTGTCTGTTATGTTTGGCATCGCATGTTAGCCAGGTTTTCACGCTCCGATTCGAAATATCAGTTTTAGCTTATCAGTGCCCAAAGACAACCCGAAGATAAAGGTTAATGTGCGTCGGGTGGCCGGTAAGATAAGACTGATGATCGATAATGTTGGAACTTTGGTAGTGTTTGATTATTTAAGAGACAGCTCAACAAGAACTTGTTTACATTGGACTTGAAAACGGCCACGTTATAGTCAGCTGGGAAGCAACCCGCAGTAATGTTCCAGAGTCGAGTAGTTCTAAGAGAAAAACTTTGTTCATGGAATTTTCGTTTAGTTGTAGGCACAAATAGAGAATAAGGGAAATCGCTGACAATCGTTCTAGCGAGACGAGTTTCTTCTGCGAATGCTGTGCAGAGGGGACTACAAACAAAAGCTCAGTCGAGCACATGCCATGAAAATAACGATAGACTTTTAATGTCTTTTCTGTAATAAAGAAGGAGGAGAAGTCTTTTTTTGTACCCTGTAAAGACAGGAAAGGTTTCTGTTGTATCTGCACAAATAATTAACAAGAACACGGAAAGTAAATGTATAACAATAATATATTAGGCAGAAAAGTTATATACATATTCACATGTCTTCAGATATACTTCAGTTGGAGGTATTCCGGCAGGTGGCGTGTTGCATGTCTTACTGGAGGCAACATAGGCGTCTTGCCTATTTGGTGGTCGTTGCAGAACTCCCCCGGTATTGGTGATTAATACCTTTATATATCTCACTCACCCACCTATGTTAATTAGTGGGCGTCTCCACAACAGTTTTTCTTAGCAGCTCCTTCTTAGATGTGGCAACAGTACTCCATCGTAGAATGTATTTGGCTCTTATACAGGTAGATGGTTGCACCGGGATTGAGTTATCTTTTGGAACGGTAGAGTGATTCAACAATTTATCCAACGACCTTGAGAACGAATCCTACTTAAGTCTTGTCGATTAATCATTAGCCATTTTAAAGCTAAACGCATTAAGTTTTTTGTAAGGCTTTTGATTTTTTAATTTCTTTTCAGATCCAGTAATGGCGTTCACTCAACCAGAAAAGGCGTTTTGTGTGCTTGAATTCGCAAACACTGAATCATGGATACTTGTTCAACGTGCATTTCGCAAAAAAAGATCTCACACCCAGCGATTTTTTTAGGTAATTATAAAAGGACTGCTCTATGTGCCTCCTATTCAAAGCGACGTGGATAAGCTGAAAGCCCGAATAACAGAAGCTGTTGCAACGTTTGACAACTGAATGCTGAGACCCGTTTTGACAAAAATTGGATTATCAATTTGATGTGTGTCGTGTGACCAATGATGTTCACATTGAACATCTTTGAACATTCCAGCTTGAAAAGCTTGAGATTACAAGCTTTCTGAATATATCAGATGCGTTTTTATATCCTTAATAGTTCTCGAGATATTTAATATCAAAATATACCCAAGACTTTTGGGTGAGCTTTGGGGAGTGTGGAGCCACCCCTTAATTGCCATCGCCCCCAGGTACACTCTGAACCGGAGCGGTAGTACCTGGGTCAACTATGGGTTAAATAGAAACCGACTTGAAAAAAACAAAACAAATATATTCTATTAAAAATTTTTTTCTTCAAAATCACTGGATTCGGCATTAAATAACCTGAAAAGGGTTGATATGCCACAAAACAAAAACAAAACAACAACCAAAACTTTTGGGAAACCCTGTACAACTAACAAGTTCTCTTACCCTCTCTCATTATATGTTGTTCGACTTCTGCTTTTTTTTTATACAATGATGACTACTATCATTTCAGTCTCTTTGCGTTTCTGTCAAGTCTAATAAAACTAAATATAAAAAAAGAGGATCGAAACAGTCCATTACTGTTACATAATGAAGACCGTTATTTGAACGGAAAAGTTTGAGTGACGCCTTAAGGGTTACAGGTGAGCCCGGAACGGAACAGCTTTCCGTTTATTTCTCTCTCCCTCTTCCCCCCTCTCTCTCTTTCTCTCTCTTCCACGCACACGAAGGTAAACCATTTCGCTGATGTTTTCTATGACTGTTCTTCTCTTTCTAATAAACTTTCATTAAAAACTAAACATCGGTGTCCGAGTTATTGTATATATAGTTAAACAAGAGCCTGCGTTCACGACGACGATGACGACGACGACGACGACGACGACGACGATGTTTTTTACACATGTAAGTGATTATACAACATAGGTGATACACATGTAAGTGATTATACAACATAGGTGATACATATGTAAGTGATTATACAACATAGGTGATACACATGTAAGTGATTATACAACATAGGTGATACACGTACAACATTGATATTCCGAAAACTCGTAGTAGGCCACCTCTTATAAAAAGGGTTTTCTCAGTCTTTAGAAACAGTGGATAGCGCTGTAAATGCACCTGGGCATGTAACTGTGAAGCAAAAGTTACCAAACATTAGCTACGCATCTCTTGAATCGGTACGTGAAGTGGCATGAAAAAGTGCAAGACAAATTGAAACACTACTGATATAAGTGGGGAGCATACAGAACAATTGGTATTCCCAAATGATCACGCATTTTAATACTGGCCAGGCTCAACATCGTTTATCTTTGTTGATCTTATAAGAACGGGTGTGTCAATATGTTTAAGTCTTTTTTAATCCGAGAAAAAGTCAAGAATAGGAAGTTGATTTTGCTAACACCAAATAGTTGGATCTTTATATAACGTGCTATTTGTTTATATACACTGCACCTGTAGATTGCAGTCTTTTTTTTATTGCATTTTTATCCCAAATAAGACACAGTGCCACTTTGATGTAGGGGCTACTATTTGGGACATAATTTGTAGGGGTACTATGTAGGGAGTTGAGCAGCAAGATGTCTGTTTACATTAGACTTGAACTTCTGCATGTTTGTACAGTTGGGGAAACAGGGACCCGGAAGGGAATTCCAAAGTCTAGCAGTTCTAGAGAAGACATTATTAGAGTAGAAGGCTTTCATACATCTGAAGATTTCTCCTGTATAGGGTGGGAATTTGCTGCTTGTATTTACGTTGAGGGGGATACAAGGGCTTGTAGTTCATCAGAGCATCTAACATTAAAATACTTGTAAATCAGGCAACGGTATACAACATTTCGTCAATGGGACAGCGATTGAAATCTAGCTAAGTGCGGGACCTATTAGGTTGATGACTCTTTTTTTTCAGCCGTATCCAAGAGGGGGAGACTAGTAGCAGATGTGTCAGCCCAAATGTAGATAAACGAATGGTAATATTGTAGAGGCGTAAGTTACTTTTTAGCATGGTAGAGAGCGCCCATCTTCTTTGCAGCAGCCTTGGCTATGTTCTCAATGTATCTGTTTCAACTCATGTTCCCCGTGAACATTAAGCCGAGGAGTTTGAATGAAGTACTTTCAGGTAATGTATCATTAACAATAAACTATTAGTGACTGAGAAGGTTTCTTGCAGTTATTAAAAGAAAAGAAGCGTAGTCTTCATTTATAACGAGATTATATTTAAAATTTTTGGCCTCACGTAAATTCAAGTGACGGCTGTAATGTTGAACGTAAATACTGACCCTTTTCCATGAAAGAAAACGTTAATTCGGCAAGTCTCTGGAGCTACATGTGTCGGGAAAACAGCCTGCTACCTGTATTGTAATATATTTTTTATTAAAGTGTCGCGAACCTTTCAGCCAAGTCACACACTTTAAAATTAAGTCAGCTAAAATATTTGAGTTCAACAATTTTATGGATTATTATGCCCAATTGGCTGTACAGAATAAACCAATAACAATAAAGCAATATGATATTACATCCTACACTCAGTGACCGCGAGGAAAATGGTGGAAAATAAGATTAGCTTATTTTACTGGTACACATTTTTAATTAGCGTAAAATGCAGATACATCATACAAGTGAGACAACATGTATTTTCCAATAATTTTTTTCTGTTAAATCTTAATAATAACGTACCACCTTTATTTTGACGTGAGAATCTTTTAACAAAATGATCTAGAAATAATAAGCGTAAAGGTATCACCACGTTAATTTATTTGCAACAGAAATGGCTATTAAAATACATTACTTTTTAATATGTATATATATATATATATATATATATATATAATATATATATATATATCTGCAGAAATATATTTTCTTTTAATATATACCAATCCTTATTTAAGAAGCTCAAAGTAATTACAGAGCAATATAGAGAATAAATGACAAAAAACTATATTAAAAAATTCATGATGTTGATCATCTTATAATTTATTCCTTTAATTAAGTTGACATTTACAATTCTTGGTGCTACAAAACAGATACTGTTAAGAATTGTAAAATCAACTGAATTAAAGGAATATGGTCAACATCATGAATGTTGGAATATAATTTTTTTCATTTATTCTCTCTCTGTTTCTCTTTATATATATATATATATATATATATATATATATATATATATTTATATATATATATATATATATATATATATATATATATATATACGCGCACACATGCACACGGACATGTATGTAGTAAATTATGAAAATATATTTTTCACTTTTTTTCCTCGTAAGGACTCATCAGGCTAAAATACATGGAATTGGTTTTACCAGGTGTTTTTATCTATACACGTGATATAATTATTTGTTATTCTTGCTCATGTTTTCTTAGCCATTAGCTGGGATTTTCCGAGACAAAGTTTGGCTGACTTCTATTTCACCTATTTTGTTTATTTTTGGAGAATGGTAATTACTCTTTTTTTTGTGAATTAAAAGCGACGTTGTTTCAATCTGTGCGTGCTTAGAGTAAGTTTTCTCATTTTCATTCATATTTTAGGTATTATATTAGTGTCGCTTTTATTTTTATTGCATACACACACATATATTATGTAGTCATGCAATTGGATTACAGAATATTTTTTTATATTTTGATTTTAAAATTTATTTTTAAAGCTGAGTTAAAAATCGTCAATATCTTTTTTATTTATTTGTAATTGTTGTCAGCGAAGATTTGTGTACGATTTGTGTTTTTACATCGTCTGTGTGAAAATAGAAATTAAGAGAAGAAAAGGGAGAGACTCTATAAACAAGTAAAGAAAAGGCGGATAGCCGTTTAAAGGGAAAGAGGGGACACGTCTGCTAGCACGCGCACATGAAAACAATATTGTGAAGAGAGAGAAAGAGAGAAAAATACATAATGTAGCACGCATTTGGAAGAAACAAATAGGCTGTGAAAAAGACGATGGAAAGAAAAAGGTAAGATCTGCTGAAAAGGGGAATTGACAGCGCTAGGCAGAGAGTCCAGGCAGAGAATATTTGTATTACTGGAGTGTAGCAGTCGACGGCGACAAGGGAGTAGCAGGACGGCAAAATATTGCTCTACTTTTCAGGGGTTAGGATATACAATGCGAAAGAAAGAAAACCTGAGGAATGAAAACGTCGAATTTTTACGCTGTGTTTTAAACGGGACGAACAAAATATAAGAATGAAGAAGCCACGAAAAGGGAAAGAGAACAATAAGAAATAAATGGATAATACTTTGACCAGTGTCAATAATGTAGAGAGACTAACAGTAAATGTCTGCTACGCATCGACATCTTAGCAGACGATAAGTGAACGAACGAAGAAATCGAGGGTGAAATTCCGCTATAACCCCAACGACAAATGATATAAAAGAATAATAAATAAATGAAAGATATTTTCAGCCTAAACAAATGTGAACTGACATTATCACAGATAAAAAACAAAAAAACTCACATATAAAGAGAGAAAAGGTGTAAATTATCTTTGTCTTTCCTTTTTCACTCTCTTTCTGACAAGTAACTTTTGCGTCGATATAACGATTTTTGCTCCGTTAGTTTGATTTAAAAATAAGTCCACTGGCCAGTAACTTGATTATTTGCTCTTTTATTTTATTTTTCTTCCTTTTAGTTAGATCTATAATTAGTTTTAATCAAACGAAACTTATATTAATTTTTTAAATGGTGCCCTCTTTGTTATTTTGTCATGTTTTCATTGGTCAATATTTCCTTTTAACTGTGTCTTAAGAATAGAATGTTACATCTCCATGTTTCAGTGTCATTTTGCCACGAATCCCGGGGAACTTATATTATCTATCTTTATAATCAATTTATTGTGTCATTGCTTTGAATGTTCCGCCGTTCCCAGCGGAATAAATTTGTTCGTAACAATATATATATATATATATATATATATATATATATATATATATATATATATATATATATATATATATATATATATATATATATAATAAAAATTACAATTAAATTTACCAAAATGATCCAAGATGGTAAAATTAAAGTATATTATAAATATTACAGAATTAATATTTATAAAGTTATCTCAGCCAGATTTAAAGCTCGATAAAACAAAATAGGAGATAGAGCTTATAATACGAGCAAACAGTTAATAAAACATGTTAAAAAACACTTTGAAATGAATTAAAAACATATTTAATCTGAAAAGGAAACACTAGATAAGTGGATAGTCCTTAATCCGCGGAGTTTCGAAGAAATACTCTCTTTCTCATCAGAGGGTAGGAATTAGCAAAATTCGGGATCGGATTTTGCATGCAAAAGTATTTGATGAAACAACGAGTAAGTCAAAGATCTTACTTGAAAACAAAAAAAGTGAAGCAGAGGGAATATGGTGAAGAAAAATGTGATTACACATGAATGGATAGTCTGGTGGAAGATAAATAATCCAGTGACGGTAAAATCCAAGTATATAACTAAAGTTAATTGAATTTCCATTTGCACAAGTAAAATCCAAATGCAAATTGCAAATGGAAATTCAATTAACCTTCTTAAAGTTATATATTCTCCTTACTCTCCTGACCTTGCACTCTCTGACTTTCACCTCTTCCCAGCCATGACGTTGTTTTTGAAAGGAAAGCGTTTCCCAGATGATGCAGCCTTTATTTCTGAAGTCACGTTGTGGTTGGAGGACCAACCTCGGGTGTTCTACAAAAAACGTTCTCCAGAACTGCATCAAACGATGGGAGAAATGCATAACCTTGGGTGGTTCCTATGTAGAGAAAGACTAATAACTGTGCCAAGTTTCGTTGCTCTACTGCTATGGGAAGTGGGTCAGAGGCATTACTTATTGCACGCCCCTCATATATATATATATATATATATATATATATATATATATATATATATATATTGTGACGAACAAAATTATTTCGCTGGGAACGGCGAAAAAACAAAGCAATAATATATATATATATATATATATATATATATATGATTACTTTATTTGATCACATAAATCAATATATGAAGATATAATTTTATGAGTAAATTATGTGAAGTATTTAGTTCAAAAGTGCTCAATACATAACTAAATATATAATATTTAATGAAAGATGAGGTATAAAAAAGGAATAAAAGTTATATATAATTTTATTATATCACCTCTACAATAAGGAAAAGTTCAGGAAAAATAAAGAAAAACCCTTTTAAACCATCGCATTTCGAAGCTAAATACTTCCCATCAGAAGAGAAACAAGACTAGAATCATACAAATGCAAATATAGAAAAACAACTGGCTTGAAGACATTTAATTATTAAATGAGAATAAGGCAATAGGATAATATTAATGTATTTATTCATCTTTCATTTATTATTATAGTTTGCGTTTCTTAATAGTGTTGAGCTTTTCTCATCTTGATAAGTTTTGCTTTGTTACAGATTTACTCTTCGATAACATAATTATATATATATATATATATATATATATATATATATATATATATATATATATAATTGTATAATGTTATATTGGGATTTCTAGCAATAATATTTAAATAGCATTAGATCTGACAAATTGGGGTTTTATTTTATTTGCTCGTTAACATACGTGCAATCAGTAAATACCGTTGTATCCGGAGAAATGAGATGTCAGGATCATTGGATATTATTCTAACAATATATTTTAAGCACAATTTATTCGCGGCAAAACATTAAATTATTTACAAAACGATAGTCAGTGTCTAGCGGAGCCGCTATCTTGCTTTTCATTTCTAGAACACTCTAGTCTTTTTAAAGATCCATAAAGGGCGATAACTCTTTATTCAGAGTTATTCCCCATCTTATTGCTATAACAGTTGCAGGACAACACCACCAGTCAAAATGACCTTTAACCGAAAACGGAGATACCTTGTCACGACTATATATTTACTATACAGGACCGACTAATGATGTTTATTCATTCCATTATTGCGTATATTTTTGTTAATTATGAAGTGGATAGAAGGAAATGTAGAAAGCATGCGTTCAATAGCACTATAAACATTTTGCAGGAAATCTTCGCTAAATTTATAATTCTTAATGCAATTGTTTTTAATTATGCAATCAATTTTCGACTAACCAATTTCGAGATTTCGCCAAGTAATTTTCTGTTAATCACTTGATAAATGCTCCGTATCTTCCAAGATCTAATCAACTGGGACGTTTCGCAGGTAGGTTTAAGCGAACGTTAAAAAAAACCGGGTGGAAATGAAACCGAAGATGAATTACTATAACAGTTTCTCAAAGCGTATCAGATAATTCAGAAGCCGAGTACAAATTCAGGAATATCCATAGATGAACTTTTTTCTGCAAGAAAGAGTCGATCGATGTTTGATAATCTGATACGTGACAAAACTTCAAAGTTTACAGAAAATGTAATACTAATATAATTTTTCAAGCTTGGCTAAGAATCTATTTTAAAGATTATAATAATTCAGAGAAGGTAAGGGTCGTTCCAAAAGTAATGCCCCCTATTTTACTCCGCCTGAGTGAATCAAAGAAGATTGCAAATTGCATTGTTATGATGATTGAACATTCATAACCTAAAAGTTTCATCTCTCTATTACAGATATTAACGGTGTGGAACTCTAAGAATGCAACCCTTGTCAAGAACGTGCGTCAGAAGCATAGATGCGTCACTGAATCTCTCCATGCAGAAAAAAGTGAACCGATCAACATAAACCGATGCCACTTGAACGTTTACAAAGCCGATGCAGTTTATGTCAGTACCGTTAGGAGATGGGTTCATTGATATATATATATAAAATTCATTTTAAGATACAACTTTGAAGCATATCAACTTATCATAACGAGCATGAAAATAGAACAAAAATGTGTACTTTTCTTGTGTGAATTCAAACTCGGTCATTATGTCTTAGAAACACAGCTACCAATATCAACAGAGCACGGAGGAGGAAAGTCTATAAGTACAAAGGTGAATTCAGAAATTCCATCAAAAGCTACACATTCTTGACAATGGCGGTTTGAAAGCAATTGTTGATTTCAACAATGTCTGTCTGAAGCAAATCAATAAGATGAAAAAGCCGCATTAATAAGTTCAGAAATGAATGCTAGTTTGTAAATTCGGTTATTTCCCAAACAACCTATGGAATGACACACGAATCTCGTTGTCCGATTTTTCTAGTGTAGAAGAGAAAAAGTTCTGTTTCTTATTATTTCTTTTATTTCGTGCGATCAATAATAATTACTTGACCCCTAAACTTGTTTGTTATTTCTCTCATGTATTCTGATATATATGTGCATATCAAATTTTGAAGATCAGTCTCGTATTGGTTTGTTTTACGTTGCAAATATATGATACGCGCAACCATCTGACACAAGGTTGTCATCTCTGAGCGCTACGTTAGACATATGTACGAGGGGCGTGCAATAAGTAATGCCTCTGACTCACTTCCCATAGCAGTAGAGCAACGAAACTTGGCACAGTTATTAGTCTTTCTCTACATAGGAACCACCCAGAGTTATGCATTTCTCCCATTGTTTGATGCAGTTCTGGAGAACGTTTTTTGTAGAACACCCGAGGTTGGTCCTCCAACCACGACGTGACTTCAGAAATCAAGGCTGCATCATCTGGGAAACGCTTTCCTTTCAAAAACAACTTCATGGCTGGTAAGAGGTGAAAGTCAGAGGGTGCAAGGTCAGGAGAGTAGGGAGGATGGGGAAGGATTTCATAACCACACACCCGTGCTTCTGATCTGGCGACATGCGAGTTGTGGACCGGAGCGTTGTCCTGCAGGAGGAGGGTACATTTGCTGATCTTGCCCCGCCTCTTCATTTTGACAGCTTCTCTTAATTTCCTCAAAAGTGAAGCATAATAGGCTCCTGTAATTGTGGTACCCTTTGCCGGGAAATCTGTCATCACTACTCCGTCCTGGTCCCAGAAGACTGTGAGTATGAACCTTTCCTTCTTTGGAGGTGGTGAGTCCAAGTGCTTCCACTGCATTGACTGGGCTTTGGTCTCTGGATCATAGTGATGGACCCAGGTTTTATCCTGTGTAATCAGTCTTTTGAAAAACTTTGACTCATCTTCTTGGCACATCACCAAATTCATCCTCGAGCACTCGACGCGTCCTCGCTTCTGGAATGGTGTGAGCAACCTGGGAATCAATCTGGCAGACACCTTATGCATATGCAAATGGTCATGAATGATAGTTTCCACAGACCCTGTACTAATCTTGACATTTTGGGCTATTTGGTGTATAGTAATGCACCGATCTTCCAAAATGGCAGCCTCAACTTGACGGACGGACAAATGCCTCATCAATGGCAGAAGGAGGGCGACCAGATCTGGGAGCTGTTTCCACAGACTTCCGGTCATGTTTGAATTCACGATGCCAGCGTTTTACAAGGTCATATGATGGGGCATTATCACCATCAGTTTCTTTCATTTCATCAAAAGTCTCCTGTGGTGTGCGTCCTTTCAAATACAAAAACTGGATCACTGCTCGACATTCAACAGGCTCCATTTCACACCTGACTCTCTTCAAACACCTGTAAAACAGAAACCACAATTAGTTCAGAGCTGTAATTTGCCACATAACCCGTAGAGATATAAATCATTGCACATGCAAAATTTCAGCTAGATCAGACAACTGGAAGTGGGTCAGGGGCATTACTTATTGCACGCCCCTCGTATTACTTTAGGTTAAGGCAACCAGGTAGGGCAGGTATCCAATAACCAACTCAAAGACAAGAAGACTATATATATTTTGACAGTGATGATGTTCTGTACTTTCTGAATGTTTTTGCTTTAAATCATTATCCGCCATCTTTGGCACAATCAGAAGCTGCTTCAATTAATGAATGTTTTGTAAGTTTTTGTGAATATGACGCCATGATGATAAAAATCGGTATTTTCTAAAAAAGGTTAGCTTTAGCAGAAAAGTGGAAAATTCCATTAGAAGTTTAAAAACTAGAATTAGGTTTACGTGTCATGATTTGATGGCATGAATAGAAAGTCCGATTAAAACAGAGAAAGCTTCCTCCTTAATAGATATTATGACGTTGAAATGTCGATAACAAATGAGAACACTCGGTGGTATATTTTAAAAAGTGTGAATTTACAGAAGTACAAAATAGTATGTTACAGAAAGATTGATTAATTACCTCCCTTCTATTGTAGGAACATGTGACACAAGGTCGAATTTGCTGGACCAGTGCACTAGAGATAGCGTACTCTGAATGCGCAAAAAGTGCCTGAGCAATCCTGCCAACATTGCTCGATCGGGGTTCCTCAGGTAGTTAGCAGTACATTAACTCCACGCTAAAGACGGATAGTGGTCCGAATAATCGAAATTATAAATTCCGAAATAGAAGCTATTAAATATATCGAAAATATTAAGAACTTGAAGTATAAAAACATTTACCGAAATGACTCGATGCAATATTTTTTTCACATCGGATTGGTTGATGTGCTGTCGAACAAAGTAACCAATGTAAAAAAGAAATGTACGACATAAATACATATCTGAAAATATTAAGAACGTCAACGTTTATCAGTATAACTTTGACATAACATGAATAAAAAAACCCAAATTTACAAACAATCCATATAAAAGACGCAGTTTCGGCAAAAGATGACATAGCAAGGGTTTATTTAGCAACCTCCTATATTGGCAAAGTTAGGCATAAGGTCAGTTTATAGTGATACTCCCGCTTTCTCATTGAAGGCATTTGACTGCAAACCTAATGCACATCGTCTGTACTTCATTTCAAATATGAACGCTTCAGGCGAAAGGTGGAAGTAATACCTTAGAAGATGGTTTCCTAAGATCGAGCAGACATTTGGATCCTGAGTGCTTGATGTTAAGTAGCGTAGAAAGGCCGTAACAACCAATGTCGAAGAAATCTATCGCAGTCACGTAGCGATAGAGTAAAATTTCGCTGCTGAATTGACTGACCTACAATGGAATTTACCGAAAAACAGAACGTGAGCACGCATAATGATATGAGAAGGACAAACGCGCAAGGAAGAAGTGGAAAAGGTAACACTATCTCGATCTTTGAAATTTCACACGGGTCATCTGATCTGAGGAAGTCGGTCATATCAAGTTATTAAGACAGAAACAATGTATTTTCCACTTAACTGATGTCGCTGTTGTAGATAATAAAGTTTGAAATTAAATATTGTCTGGTGGAAGTGGCGGTGATACAGTGGTTAAAGAAGTAGATTGGGGGTTCAACGTTCCAGGTTCGTGTGTTTTCAGTACTAGTGCGTTTTTTTTACATAGGCGGCACTACTTATCAAGGCCGAGAGGCCACTCAAGGTTAAAGAGTGTACAGTAGCCAAAAGGACAGTATAGTAATCGATGGTAATGGAAGTTCGGTAAATTTATTAACTTAAGTGGAACGGCTCATCAGAAACTTGTTCACGTTGGACTTGAAGACAACCATATTATAGACAGCTGAAAAGCAGGAAAACGGAAGACAATTCCACAGGCGTGCAGTTCTAAGAAAGAAGCTTTGATCATGGAATCTACGTTTAGGTTTAGGCACAAATAAAGAGTGGGGGGGAATTATTGATAGTGTTTTCAGCTAGACGAGAGGGGACCATAGACTCAGTCGAACACTTTCCATGAAAATAACGATAAAGCAAAGACAAACTCGCAACATCTCTTCTGTGAGATAGAGGTTGCAGAGAAGAGAAAAGGACATCTCCCACGAGGCCACAAGGTGTATTTTGAACTCTATCAAGGCAGGGCAAGTCCTTTCTAGCAGCTACTGCTCAGATGTGGCAACAGTATTCCATCCTTGGACGTACCTGGCTCTTATATAGATAGAGAATTAGATCGATAAAAGGATCTGACCATTTTCCAGCGGCCTTGGCAACAGATTTGGTGCACGTATTCCATTTAAGATCAGGGTTAAGCCCAGAAGCTTGTCAAAATTTGAGGCCTCCTCAAGACGAGAGCCATTCATTTTAATTGATGCCAGATAGGGATAAGATGTTGATGATGTAAAGATAGAAGTTTGGTTTTAGATGCATTAAAAGTAACCAGCCACTCCTTACCCCATTGTACAACGTGATCAAGATCAGAGGAGAGAGAATCGGAGAGAACTTGGTCGTTTACTGTCTTAGATGTGCTACCATAGATGGTAGTGTCATCAGCAAAAATGTCTACAAATGATGTAAGGATGTGATTTGGAAGATCATTAATGTAGATCAGGAAAACAGTTGGGCCTAGGATGGACCCTTGAGGGACTCCAGCATTTATACTGTGAGCTTCTGATTTTTGCCCATCAACTACTAGTCTTATGAACCTATCAGAGAGAAATGATTTAATAATTGAGAAGACATTTCCAGCTATACCATAGCTGGAGATTTTGTGAAGTAAACTTTTATGCCTTACCCTATCAAAGGCCTTTGATATGTCAAGAGAAATTACCCTAGAAAGGTTGCTTCTGTCGAGAGATTCGCCAATCCTATGAAATATAACTGTAAACACATCTGCTGTAGATCTAGCAGAACGGAAACCATATTGTGTGTCACTAAGAAGGTTATTTTTGCTGAGATGGTTGATTACTTCTCTATTTAACACAGATTCCAACAACTTACTCATGACGCACAAGAGACTTATTGGCCTGTACTGAGAGGGGGATGAACGATCACCTGAATTCTTAAATACAAGCATACTGATGAGATTTTACAGGGTGATAGGAAGCAATTCTACTTAAGACAACGTTTAAACAGTTTTGTAAGTATGGGCGCTAGTTCAGGTTGAAGTTTTTTTTTGAGTACTATAATTGGAATACTGTCAGGGCCGGTTGCTTTACTGGAGTCAAGATTTTTGATTAGCTTGGCAACATCACGTACAGATATTTGTATATCACATAGCGTGTTTTCTGATACAGAAGGAAATATTGGGGGTTGATAGCCTTGGTCGCAAAGGGTAGAATTAGCTGCAAAGTTCTTGGCAAAGAGTTTGGCTTTGTCTGATGCTGACGATATTACCTCAGGCCCATTGATGATGGTTGGGATAGAGCACACGCTTCTGTTCAGTATTCTGTTTGCTATTTGGCAAAACTGGTGGGAACCAAACTGCTGCTCAGCTACTTTGGACTTGATAGACTGGGCATATAACTCTCTTGCGCTCTTTATTACTTTCTTACAATGGTTGCTGGAAGTTCTGAAAGCGGCTTTAGTCTCCATACATCTATTACGTTGGAAGCAGTGGAAAAAGTGATTTCTGTGCGCAATAGCAGCACATTCTGTTAGGTTTTTGTTGGAACATTTTCGAGGGTATGAAACGGTCTATACCTACAATTAACCATTATCAGGTCTGATACTATAGAGGACACATCCTTTTTAAACATGGAACGCAGAGGTAGATCCGATATAAATGTACGGAAGCTATCCCAGTCAGCCATAGTGTATCGATATACTGTACGACGGAGAGGTACGTCTGAGGACTTATTACATTTCACTTTTATCTTAATTGATACAACTGAGTGGTCGGAAGATCCAAGAGGAGACAGAACGGAAACTGAACATAGTTCAGGGCAAGTTGTGAGAAAAAGATCTAGGAGACTCACATACTGGCCGTCATTGTCGGGCACACGGGTGGGTTCGTGAACGTGGGTTCGTTGCTTTTAACATACGTTTTGGAGTAGTATGAACCCATAACTCGTCCCTTAAAATATGTGGAACGGAGTATCTAATAAAATTTTGCATTGTGTTTACTCTCATCACTCTAGATTTCCCTATTTTCCTTTAGTTTTTATATTTCATTAGCGATGTTGCTGACAAAAGAGGAAGGATTTTTTCTGAGTTGGTTGTTGTTTTGAATGGATGGTATGTGGATACTTTCAATCCTCCTATAGTATTCATCATTATTCTACTGTTAATCTACCCATCACTTTGAACCTTATCTTCGAGTAGTTATAAGGTCTGATAAGTTGTTATTTATTAGTAAAAGAAATAAAAAAAGAGAAATATCTTGTGGAACTATGAAGCATTAAATAAAAACTAATCTTTTTTGTTGAAATTGTTGTATAGCAGGATAGTAGATGCATTAAATTTCATTTTTACAATAAATTGTGTTTCAAACCTACCCCCCCCAAAAAAAACCCCCAAAGTTGTGGAAAACTTTTTTATGAAACTTCGAATATTGATAAATACCTTTTGTCAACTTTTTTGAAGATTTGTTTAAAATCGACCAAGTTGTGAACTTCAATAAAGGACAGCCCATAACCCGATTGCAACATAAAACATTGTTGTTCGAAAGGAGAAAAACATTATGAACTAATCGTCACTACCTTATGCTGTTCAGATGTAGACATTTGTTAAGAAAAATAACAAAAATAGTTTTATTTTATTCAAAATTATGTGCATTGAATATATTGTTGATCGTCGTATATTTTTGCAATTCACCCGAATTGTTTCCCTTTACTAACTGGTCTTCAGATTAAAAAAAAACTATTTCCTCTCTAAACAGACCTTATTAATTTTAAAATAATTTTTATTTTAATATTAGAAAAAAATTTCTAAATAATATATTTGTGTTTAGTTGATTTAAATTCAGTTTTATTTGATTTTAACGTCTGACCTACTTTTTAATCTAAAATCTTGTATTGATGTCTGGGTCATAGTAACCTGTACGATTTCCAGCCGACTTTCGCTAATCTATCTATTAATCAACGCTGGAATATGAGTATAATTCTTTCCTGTTTCTTCATTCATTACGAAAAGGATGCTGTTTTTAAAATTTGGAACTGAGATTCTACCTTTTGATTTTGTTATTTCAAAATAACTTTTATTTTGAAACGAATATATCTTTTTTAGAATATATATCCTTTCTGTTCATGAACTGTTCTTCAAACATGTTTTTTGATCTTCTCTACTTTGGATTTCAATTTACCGCATCGAATTTACCTGTCTTGGATTTGCATTTCGATATTACCAAATATAAATTTTAACCTACCGATTTCCATTGATATTTGATATTCCAGAACTCTGTTGCTATAGCTACTCCCATTTGCTATGAAATTTCAAAACCTTTTTCTTTTATGCAAATATGTTAGTATTCATATTTTGTAGTTTCATTTCGTGCTTGAAATATCATGTCATCATTATATTGTACTATTATATTTCCTCTGCTGAGAAGAAGGTATACTTTGAAACTCTACAGATTAAGGATTTCTTAACAATAAACTTTCTGTTTTTTTATATGCAGATTTTTTAAACTTTTATTTTCTTATTATCTTCTCCATTTTGGATAATTGAAAATTTTCATCTGATTTGGATTGTTTATATGAATATTAAAATATTTATATCATGTTTTAAGTTTATTTTAGTAATAAACTTATTATAATCCTTTATATATATATATATATATATATATATATATATATATAATTCTCGACCTGTACACTTAACGAATTTTAGACCTATTGAATTGAAATTTGGTATATAGGGTATTCACATATGTGGAAAACTTTTTAATCGATTTTCCTCCGGAAAAAAAGGGCGCCAAGGGGTCAAAATTGAAAATTTGGTATGTGGGGATCATTGGATTTTTATCTTTTTGTCAACTGTTTCACGAATGCGCAATACAGATTCCTTATGTTAAGAATAAGTAGGTTTGAAAATATCTATAAAGACGGGTCAAACTGGCCTAATGGTTATCGTATTTGACTCACTGTCTTTAGGTTTTGGTTTTGATCTCAGCTTGAGTATTTTTTATACTTACAAGAAGTGAACTGTTTAGAAAAAACATAATACTTGCATGCACATGTATCAGTTTCTGTATGAATTAAAATATATTATTTATGCGCATTTTACGACTGGGCGAAGTGCTAATAATAATAATAATAATAATAATAATATATATATATATATATAAGGGAGAATGTGTATGTTTCAAGATACTTCTCAGCCTATATACTCGACGAATTTTTGATCTACAGACTTGAAATTTGGTATATAGGATATTCAGACACGTAGAAAAACTTTTAATTCGCTGATAATGGGTAAAAATTGGCAAATTGGTACCTGAGTGTCGTCGTTTTTTTTTTCTCAATTTGTCAACTGTTTCACGACTGTACATACACGGTCGAGAAACATGACAGGAATAAGATTATCTGAAAACCCTTTTTAAAGTGCGTGTCAAGCTGGTGTAATGGTAAGCGTACTTCACTGAATATCCTAAGTTTTGTTTCGATCTCAGCCCGAGTATGTTTTAGTCACAAGAAATGAACTGTTTAGAAAAAAGTTAATACTCGCATGCACATGTCTCGGTTTCTGTATGAATTAAAATATAACATTTATGCGTAGTTTACAATTGGGCAACGCCGAGCAGCCTGCTAGTATACAATATTACAAGTTTACATTACTGCAGTTTGTAATTTTTCAATTTTTCGAATTGTCGTTCTTATTTCTCGATCGAATGTACAAGACAGTTTCATAGTCGTCTTCGTCCATCTGTTTTTTCATTTGGTTGTTTTTTTGCAACTTCTTTCAAGTGAGTTTCATCAGTTGTCTTCGGGCAGTTTTTGGTTACTGCTTCGTTTAAAATCTGGAAACGAAACAGTAATCAAAAACTGGCTGCAGACGACTTTACTGTGAGGTTTCTGCTTTCTTCGTCAAAATAATAAAACAGTTTTTACTTGTCTTTTTTCATGGGTTTCATAATCTCTCTTACTATTCCCATAACCTCTCTTCTCCCAGCCACCTCCGCTTATTTTAACAAATTCTAAAACTATTTTCGTAATGAAAATTAAATCATATAGTATAACTGGACAAATACTAAATATAATTAGATCCTTCTTAGACAAGACGACAATCCAGGTTGTCATTGATGAACGTAAGACGATACTTAGACCACTATTATTTTTGATATTCATTAACGACGTCCTTGATAGCATTGTGTCCGAGATGGGTATATTTACCGATGATATAACGCTCTATAACAGGCACGAGGAAAAAACGAACGTTTACAAATCTGTCAATAGTAAGAATATTTAAAAAAACAATCTTCAGACTGCGGCCGTAAATGGATTTAATGATACTAAGACTAATATGCTTTCCTTTAACAATTACAAGAAGCCTTGCCAACAACCGATATCAATGGCAAATAACATCCTACCTGAAAGTTCTTCCTTCAAACTCCTCAGCTTAACAATCACAGTCAATATGAGCGGAAACAAGTACGTTAAAGATATTGCGAAGACTGCTGCAAAAGATCAATCGTGCTAGAAGATTACTCACACCTGAGAGTATCCTGTACCTCTACAAAGTCACCATTCGTCTATGCATGGGGTACCATTACCACATCTGGGCTGGTATATCTACCACTAGCCTCTCTCTCTCTCTCTCTCTCTCTCTCTTGGACAGCGCCCAAATAGTCTCTAATCAAATAGGTCCCGCACTGTAAACTAAGCTTCAACCCTGTCCCATAGCCGCAGTGTTACATCTCTGTGCCTGTTTTGCAAGTACTTTAATGAAATGCTCTCTGATGAACTTACTGCAATGTGCCCCCTCGACGTACATACGCCCGACAAACCTGCTTAGCAACAAAATCACACCCCTTCATTGTGGAGGTCTCTAAATGGCGGAAAGCTTTCTAACTCTTATAATTTCTTCCCTCAGACGGCTAGACTTTGGAATTCCCTTTCTGCTACCTGCTTTCCTTACTGTACTTATATGCAGAAGTCTAAATGTAACGCAAATCAACATTTGCTCATCCCCCCTAAGCATGATCCTAAATAGTAGCTACTTACGCCTAAGTGGTGATATGCGTTGTTTTTGGTTGAAAATGATAATTTCCTCCACGAGGTAAATAAAGCTTCCTGTTGTTTACATTTCTTTTATAATTTAGGATAATGTTCGCTAATAGACCGTGAGACTGTGGTTCGATACTTGATCTGGTCATACTAAAGACTAAACAAATTGTACTTGATATACTCTTTCTACAAACCCAGCATTATGAAGATCAGAAGTAAGTTGTGTAATCCTGGAAAGAGAGGACTTTTTCTTGAACATTTCGATGTCATGCGTAATGAAAAGATGTTCTTTGTTATTTTTGTTTGTCAATAAAATTAATTAATCAATTGAATAGACGAATGTGACCATTGGATTCCTAATTCATGACGAAGCTCGAATATCACAACCAGCACATGTAACGCAGTTATATATTGCTGAACAATTTTGAATTCAGAATTCGATTTGTCATCGTCGATTAATGTCTGGTCAGCGCAGATCACAATGGACAAAAATGCCAGTTATATATGTTGTATTTTCTGATTAATAAAAGAATGCACGTAATGTTCAAATGTTATGAAAGTGTGTCCAGACAGAACCGATTTTTACCCACGGAATTGGCAAATATTTTCACAAATTTGTGCAGCTGGTTTCAGCCATTATTAATGCTATAGAAATTTATACGAAATCCTAAGAATGTTTTTGTTCTTTCTCTCTATTTATCTATCTTTTTCTTTCTTTCCTTTTCCTTTCTTTCTCTTTTTGTTTATTCTCACCCATTCTATCTATTTCTATTTCTCTATATCCTCCTTTCTCTTTAACTGAAATCAGCTTTTATTTCCTCATAATACAACCAAGTTAAAATATTTGAACTTTGCATTTATATATATATATATATATATATATATATATATATATATATATATATATATATATATATATATATATATATATATATATATATATATCACAAAATCAACGCCGTGAAGTTGAAAATACTTGAAGCTATGCACATTAAACGCAAAAACCTGCCCTTAATCAATCACATTCCAATCCAGCGAAAACACTCTAAAATGCTTTCGTATCCCCCCCCCCCGCTTCCTATCTGACCCAACCCTGACTACAGAACTAGGCACTCCCTCTCTCCCACAATGAGTACTCACAACTGGCACGTATTTCTCGTTACTAGTATATATAAAAACCTACCAGCCCTACTCGTACTAATACTTATACAGATCTCCTGAATATGTTTTCTTAGAAAGACGAAAAGCAATACCGGGACCAACTTCGAACTACACCAACTACACACGGAACTTATATCAGTTCTTTCGTTCCACACACTAAAAAGATTATCAGAATAATTGGAAAATTAAAAAAAAAAGGTTTAATCAAATGGAAGCTCGTTGTCGTCTTTAACAACTTTTGTTTATATATATATATATATATATATATATATATATATATATATATATATATATATATATATATATATATATATATTGCCAAAACCAAAAACAATAAGGAATAACTTCATATTTGTGTTTTTCCAGATATTATAATTGTTTCGACATAAGTCAACCAATTTTAAATTTTATATCATTTAAAAATGTTCATATTTACATCTCATCAGATATAATTGAAAAGGAATACAAAATTCGTACGTATCTTGACATATTTTTCTTTTCATTAAAACCTCGCAAGCACGATAATAGGATCTAATAAAAGAAAAATCAATAGAATACTAAATAAGGATAGAAACGAAGCAGGTACAATAGATTTTGGGGAAAAATGCAATTGTAGGGCACTGAATGAATGTTCATTGATCCCCCCCCCCCATGGACATTCATTCGCTGCTGTTGTATAAGGGACATTTATATTGATGAGGTAAAGACATAGAAGAGTGAAGGGGAACGACATTTATACATTTTACAGTCTGTGGTTCTTATAACATATATTGTACAGAGAGATTGATCAGTTCTTTAACACCGGAGGAGAGGGGGCAGTCATTACTTATGATAGAGAGGGGGACACATTTCTGAGATGAGTTATACACAAAGTTCATTATAACGATGAGGGAGACAATGTTCATATAAAGATTACTACACATTACCTTCAATTTGGTAGAAAGATGACACAAGACGCAGTTATAAAATATGATGTGTTCTTTTATTACATTCGACCGCTCGTAATAATGTTGACATCCAGGAATTCAAAGTCGACTACATGATTAAAACTCCTCCCTCGTTTCCAAAGGGATCCTCTTCTGACCAATATCAGCTCTGTCTCCTATCTTCGCCTTCAACTCTGTCTCCCGTCTGTCTAACTCATCTTCGACTCTAGCTCCTATATTGAGAATTCATTTCTGCCATGACGTCATACGCATGTCCAAGAACGTGCTCGACCCACGTGGCCTGAACTCGCGTGGCTTAAACATACATTTCCAAAACATACTTCTGACAATAAAGAATTTTCCTAACCTATTTTTCGACTTAACTTATTTTTCAATATGTTTTTAATTTTCTATTTTTCGTTTTTCTAAGTGACCTTATTTTACTTCCGTTTTCATAAAAGAATCGAACAATCAACATATCTAAACTATTTTATGTGAAAACTGAACAATCGAAATTCTACATTCAATTTCTGACCCTATTTCTGAACTTTGCTTAAATTTTTACTTTATTGAGCCAAGACTTATAATCCGCTTGGAGCCGTCATTTGCGGCCTGATTATAAGCCTCCAATTTTGCAGAATCCATTATTGTTTCGAACAGGGCATTTCTAATGCTTACATGGCAAGCTACAAATGTGCGAAAAAATGTTTATGGACATTAAAAAATACAAAAAGCAAATATCAAAAAAGAAAATCTGTCTTTCAGCTTATCACATCTGAAAAAAACTCTAAAAAATACCCGCTTACGTAATTTTCTATTTTGTCCCTCTCTAAAATTCTAACTTATTTCTAGGCCAACCATCTGTGTCAAATAACGTTTTATTTTCCTATGACTTGTTTCTTTCCATTTTAATGTACATACCTAATTATGACTTTGAATTCCTGTCGTAAAAATACAATAACAGTATACATACATTTAAGAAAATTTACAATATTTGTTCAACATCAAAAAAACATTTTCAATAAAAACATTAAGACATTTAACTATGATTTACACAAACTTTTATCAATGTTTTTTTTCCAGAAAAAAAAATTTCCCAGAAAAATTTTTTTTTTCTGTTACAAAGTCTGTAAAAAAATATCCCTTTTCTTTTCGAAAACACACACACACACACACACACACACACACACACACACACACACACACATTAAAAGCTGAAAAGTTCAAATATGAACAGAAAAATACTTTTTCACAAAAGTGCATTTGTATGCTGTTTAAAAGTGCAAAAGTTGTGAAAAATTCTTGTTTGATTGACAGCTTAAATTATATAACAACAATAATCACCCAAATGCTCTCTGTGTGTATGTGCGTGTGTCTGTATATTTTATGTGAAAACTGAACAATCGAAATACACTGTGTGTATGTGCGTGTGTATTTTATGTGAAAACTGAACAATCGAAATTCTACATTTCATTTCTGACCCTATTTCTGAACCTTGCTTACAAGGTCCGAATCTCGGTGTATCTGATCTCATTTTTACTCACTTAATGTTTTTCTTACTTACAAGAAAAGGGGACCTTTCTTGCAACAGGTACTATTTAAAAATAGATGTTTAAATTTCAACAATATTTATCGCGGTTAACGGTGGCCAAATAGATTTGGTCCTTACTAATAGGGATGGCTTCGTTGCCGGGTTCGAATCTATCGACCGATGTTAACTGACACACCCTGCACTGATGATTCCCGAAAGGATGAAACACTACTGTCTGTTGGTACTTAATAACTATTATAGTAAATAATTATGCCAGCCCCTTTAAGAAACTCGTTTCTTATCGTTGAGCACTTTCAGTTAAAATGAAGTCATTCAATTTAGCTCCCATGCACAGATCATCATATAATGATTAGATCACTCTGACAGACGTTAAAAATATTTAAAAATAAATGTTTAAATTTCAACAATATTTCTCGAGAATGGGCTTGGTCCTTGCTAATAGAGTCAGAGATGGTTTCGTTGCCGGGTTCGAATCTATCGACAGGTGTTAATCGTGACACCCTGCATGGATGATTCCCGAAAGGATGAAACACTAGTGTTTGTAGGTATTTGATAATTATTATAGTAAATACTTATTGCATAAACGTCCTACGCTTGGTTAAACATTATTAAGATTGTAATTATATTAGAAAAATGACATAAATAACGGTTTATGCAACTTTAGCAAACCATAACTTATAAAAAACGAAGTAAAATTCCAATGAGTCACATACATTCGCTATGTATGTGACTCATTGGAATTTGATCGAATAAGTATATTGGATAAAAACACGTGTTGACGACCTGGGTGTGCCAAGTTCGAATCCAGTCGCTTTCACAGAACTGCTGTCTCTATAGATGTTGGCAACCTCCATGGGATCCCTGTTGTAAGCATCCGATTCTAGAAAAATAGTCGAAACCAATGATAAATGCAGATGCAAGCTGGCCAAGAAAGTCGTGCCATGCTGGATCATACGAATTTACGAGGGTTGTTACAAAAAATAAAATCTTCTAGTTTTTAATTAAAAAAGCTGTAGGGCTAAAAAGACAGGAATGGTACCATTAAAACGAGCGACCTTTTCTTTTCTAGAATTTATTTTTCTACGTAGTCACCACCATGTTTAATGCACTTTTACGAGGGATTTAATGACAAATTTACGCTTCTGACGCACGTCTACGACAGGGTAGATGTCTTAGAGTCTACTACCGTTAATATCTGTAACAGAGAATGAAACTTTCAGGTCATGAAAGCAAAGATTCAGTCATCAGAACAATTGAATTTGCAATCCCCTCTAATCCCTTTGGGCTGAATAAAAAAATAGGAAGTATTACTTTTGGAACACCCCGTCATACTTTTACATACATTCAGAGTTCATTCACAGTTAGGGTTCAACAAGTACTCCGGATATAAGGTAAATAGATGATTGAATAGTTAATCACCTGACGTAGAAAAAAAAAGTTAAAGTTCGATCTCAATTCTTGCTAGAATGTAAGTGAAGCTAGCAGGTCGTATAAGGTACAGCAGTATAAGGACACCTTCAATGCAGCTAAGACTAAACTTGTTTCCTTCAATAACTACAAGAAACATTCTCTACCACTAATAGCAATGACCAAAGACTCTATATTTGAAAGTACATTTTTTAAACTCCTTGGCCTAACGTTCATAAGAAACAAGAGTTGGAACAATTACATTGAAAATATTGCCAGGACCGCTGCGAAGAAGGTAGGGTCTCTCTACCGTGCTAGAAAGCTACTAACGCCCGAAAGTATTCTGTACCTCTATAAGGCCACCATTCGCTCATGTATGGAGCATTGTTGTCATATTTGGGCTGGTCCATCTGCTACTAGTCTCTCGCTCCTAGACAAGGTTCAAAAGAGAGCCGCCAACCTGATAGGTCCTGAACTGTCATTTTAGTTTCAGCCTCTGTCCCATCGACGAAATGTAGCATCCCTCTGCCTGTTCTACAAGTACTTTAACGGTGAATGCTCTGACGAACTGCAAGCACTTGTATCCATTCGGCGTAAATACCCCTGACAGACCCGGCAAGCAGCTAAATCCCACCCTTTCACAACATTTAAAGTAGAATACTATACACTGTTTCACTATGATATTAACTTTGGATCTTTTCTAACAGTGTAACGGAGCACGTATGAAAGCGTGTGAAAAATCAGCAGCAGCACCCGAGGAATAACTGATTAGTAAAGGTATTAGCAGTAGCCGTTAAAGTACATGCAACTTAGTAAGTGTCAGCGAGCTTGCATCAAAGAAAAGTACACCACGTGGTCGAAGGGAGAAAAATTGCGACCGGGGAAGATGGACATATAAATACGAGGACGAGAAAACGTGGCAAGGACAGAGACTTTTGAAAAGCACATGTGTGTATGAAAAGACTTTGGAAAGATAATGAAGTTACGTTGTTTAAAAAATGCGGAGTCGGATTTTTATTTCTTTCCTGTTTTATTTGTTTATTCCATTACGATGGTACCAGACAGCAATAGGGGGGGTCCAGGAGCTTTGAAGCGTAACGACACAGTTTAAAAATAACGGCCACGTTATAGAAGACCCTCGTTAAGCAAGAGTATTTTCCAAAACATTTAAGCGGTGACTAACAGTCCAATATATCTTCGTTTACCGTGGTTGGAGACAGTAAGTGAAAAATTCACTAAAACATTAATGCCACCCCATCGAAAAAATATCTACCCTCCTCCCCATCATAACAATAATGTAATTTAAAATTTTAAGTGTAGTTGCGGTGCCAACTATGTGGGTCGAACAACGTTGAAGTTGAATGGGAGAGTCCAACAGTACATACCTAGCAGGATAAAAAATAGGACATACCGATCAACAGACGTACTTGCCAACACATACGCGTTTTCAATAACTGACCATCTCATTAAAGACTCAGCGAACTTCAGCACGAACTCATTTTCAATTCTAAGTCGTGCTTACTCAACATTCCATCTAAAGATCTTGGGGACTTCTGTCAGTAAACAAAGAGAATGTCTCTTAGGTTTGAGCGTGATTAACCTCTAAGATCTTCGAAAATATGATAACGTTGCTTTATTTAAATCGCTTTCCTGTTTTCTTTTTTTCACCCATGAACAGAATATAACTTAACTTTATTTTAATAATGTACATATTTTGATTTTGTCCTTTTTAAATCCTTCGATAGAGTTTTGAAAAAAGGGAGGGCGAAATCGATCAGCTGGCCCCTTTATTTTCTTCTTCTTCTTCCCTCTTTTATTTAAACGTGTTTTACGTATTTCACTTTTAATTATAAATAATAACAGTCTTCCTTTCATGATTGCAATAGTTAAATGTTGTACCCCCCTAAAATCATGATATCTCTTCTATGATATAAAGCTGAATGTGTGTGTGTGTGTTGTGTGTGTGTGTCTGGTCATGAATAGGCTCCTATATGGTTGACTATTTAAAAAAAACTGATTACATATAATGATAGAAGATGTATCGAGACACAGGAATGGGTATGTTTGATCTGGCAGAACGGTGGTTCATTAAAATTGTGGTGTCTGTGTTCGCGTCTGGTCCACAAAGTATAGAAATAAAAAAATTTTAAATTTAAAAAAAAAACGTTTACAAGTGTTTTTGATATAGATGTACATAAGAATACTTTGATAAGTATGTTTTAACTTAAATATAATAAAATTGTGGGGTCTGCATTCGCACCCTGCATTCATAGAATGGAAATAGGCACAAACTTTAATAAAGACTTTTCATATCTATCTGCGTAAGTATACTTTGATAATTATGTGTCAGTTTGAAGAAATATGGTATAATAAAATTATGGGGTGTTCGTTCGCACCTAACCTCCATAGAATGGAAATATATCACAAAGTTTAACACGGTTTTTAATATAGATCCACAGAATATTGTGATAAGTGTTTCAGTGTGAACAGGTATGGTATAATAAATTATGGGGTTTATCTATTTTATTTTTACTTTCATCATATTTTGTTTTGGTTTTGATACCCCCAAATTCAACCCAAATTTACAACCCTTCCTTTTCATAACCTATCATACTTTCATAAATCAGAGTCCATTTTCTGTAGGCTGTTTTTGAACCCAGCCAACGACGGGTACTTTTGCTTGTATATATATATATATATATATATATATATATATATATATATATATATATATGAGTTGCACCAAAAGAAGGTCATGCTGATTGTTTGGTTGCCTGCGACCGGTTTTATCCATTTTTTAAAATGCAGACGGACCGATATCCGGCAGAGACTACTATCAACAAATGAATGGAATGCATCAGAATCTTCGATAACAACACCCAGCATTATTATTAATAATAATAATAATAATAATAATAATAATAATAATAATAATAATAAAAAGCCCAGTTCTCCTCCACTACAATGCCTGACCACACGTTGCTAAACCGACCCTGCAGAAGTTAACCGAATTAGGCTATTAAACTCTGTTTCATCCGCCATACTCTCAAAACTTCTCACCTACCGATCACCACTTTTTCAAGCATCTCGACAACTTTCTGCGCACGAAATGCTTCAAAAACTTAAGCGATATCAAAAACGCCTTCAGCGACTTTGTCGGCTCCAGAACGCAAGATTTTTTTACGTTACTGGAATAAATACAGTTGTTTGCGTTGATAGTTCTTATATCGACCAATCAATTTTTATTTGAGCCGAGATATGTTCATCTGAATTTAAAAGTTAAAAACCGCAAAAACTTTTTTGCCAGCCTGATAGTTTTAAATAGGATTTCCAAATTAAAATTTAATTGTGAAATAAGTATTTCAGTCTTTAATTATATTATAGGAATTTAACGTCTCAAACTTTAGCAATTGCGAAAGCATAACGTGTTTCAAATTTCCTCTTGTTCTGAGTGAGAGCAATCATTGGTTGTGCGCAGTTTTTCTTCTGTTAACGCTTGTCATAAGCTGCGACGGACTGAAAATAGTTATTCGTTAGGCACTATTTACTTTTAAAAGCCAACAGAATAACGTGAACCATGATTATGTCAAGATAACAATATTTTAATTGAGTCACACATTCCATTATAGCTGATTAATTATATGAAGCTTTGATTGTTTGCCACAATTTATAAGACTGTCGATCGTTACGTTAGATCTGAATTCCCTGATTTACTCATGTCGTCATTTTTCCTTTCCTATATCATTACATCCGTTCCCACGGGTTTGATTCCTATTCAATGTTGACCTTTTAGTCTCTTATCCATAATATTTACCACTCTGCTTATTTTATCCACTAACTAACATATGTTTATGAGCTTGTATGCTCGGCTATTCAACATGACGGTATCATTTGATCATTTAATAAAAAAAATGTTAAATATATAACAAACAAGGTAAGTCCATTGTCAGATTGTATACATTTGCCTAACAACATCAGTTGAAATCCTGTCAAAATGTTTACCTCACCAGAACTTTTCAAGGTCAGGGTGGAGGTGAAGGCGAAGATCAAAATCAAGATCAAATAAGGTCTGACTTTCATCCTCTATGATGTAATAATATAATATGGGTCAATTAGGGTGTCCCTATGGTGAACAGAACCGAAGTTATCGCCCAAAGTGTTACTGTAACGTTTACCATAACACTGAACTTTATCTTTGACTTAGACATCTCAACATTAGTATGCTATTAGTTAGACAATGGGCGAGATTTTGATTAAGTTTGATGACGAGTGGTCAAGCGAGATAGATGTTACACCGTTCACAAGCAAAGAAACAAATAGTTACATCCACACACATAATCTCCTTGGCGAAGATAATGACTTTTTAAATGTAATTCTCAAGAGGTCACACAATTTTATTAATACTGAAAAAAGATAAGAAACAAAATTGTAAAATCAATACGAGTTTATACAAGGTGTTCTTTGTTGAAATATATTTATTTATTTCAAAGAGCATTCGACCAAGATTTAATACTTCGTTTTAATACAGTGGGATAAAAAGATGTTTTTATATTAATTTCAAGTTGGGTGATTATCATATTTGAACAAAACTTTTGTTGTATTGCGCATTTATGTAGATATTTCTTTGCAACATAGACGCACCCTACGCATGGGATGACGTAATTAACACCATTGCCATCATTATGAAATCGACCAAAATTGATTCAATAGAGTTGAACTAGAGTTCAACTCTATTGAATCAATTGCTCATTTTTTGGCAAATGTATTAACCTATTATCATCTCTTAACTCTTAGTTAAATAGCACCGTGTGTTTAACTTAGCGCATAAATTTATCTTTTTCAATAAGTAATGTCTTTCAAAGTATTAATAATTGAAGAACTGTTCGTATTATTTGGATTCTTCTGACAACTGTTCTCATTGTGAATGTTTTCAGTCCTATGCCGGTTCAAGATGGGTGAGATCAAGGGTTGAATAGCCTTGCTTCGTTATAAACTTGCCGAACAGAAAAAGAAGATGAAATCTATATAAAACATGTCAAAATCGACAGGCTAGATTCTACCATTCCTATTATTTAGTTTCTATGGACTATTGTTCTCATCTTGAGTGTTATTTTCATAACGTTTCGGTCGATGTAACCTCCGACTTTTTCAGGTGTGTCTTTTCTAACACTGGAATCTTCCTGTCGAACTCTGGAATATGCACTGAAATTCGATTTGGCACTTTTTTTAATCCACAATGACTGGGTAAAAATCCCAAGTAATTCGCAATGTATTTCGAGTTGAACCTTCAACCTCCAGAAGAGTGTAACTTATAACTGAATTCTACCAAATCTAGTGTGGCATGGGTTCTTGCGGAAAAATTCAGAAACCTTGGAGAACTAGTTCTGTGATTTTATGAAGTGTTATCTGTGGTAAAATAAATGTAAAGCTCTACCTATTAACCGGGGAACTATTACCAATATATATATATATATATATATATATATATATATATATATATATATATATATGTGTGTGTGTGTGTGTGTGTGTGTGTGCGTATGTGTGTGTGTGGATGTGGATGCATATGTATGTGTGTTTTAATGTGTGAATATATATATATATATACTCACGTATAGATACGCACATACATATAACCCCCCATATATATATATATATATATATATATATATATATATATATATATATATATATATATATGTGTGTGTGTGTGTGTGTGTGTGTGTGTGTGTGTGTGTGTGTGTGTGCGTGTATGTGTGTGTGTATGTTATGTATGTGTATGTGTGCATTTGTGTATTTATGTGTGAGTGTACATATATATATATATATATATATATATATATATATATATATATATATATATAAGAAGTTTTTAAATATCTCTTATGCTTGGATTGAACTATTTTTTCATTTTTATTACTAGCATTTTAGCACGGCGTTGCCGGGTGTTTGGATGTGAATGTTGAGCAAAAAAAAAAAAAAAAGTGGAAGTAGGAAGGCAGGCTCGAACCCGTATCGCGAAGGAGGAAAAGAATGGGGGAAAAACCTTGACGTTTTTGCTGTTACGACCACCGCCAAACCGGAAGTGACTTATGTTTAAATTAAGGCTAGACAATCGAAAGGAGAGGATGACTTTAAAAAATATCGGCGAAAAAGCGCCCCAATAGAAAATGGCCCTGTTAAAGGTGAAGATATTAATGTTTTTAGCCAGTTTTTCGATATTTGTCTTCTGAAAGGTCGAACTTTAAAACGATGCTGATTTTGGTAACATCCGTCGCCTCAGTCGAAAGTTTTAGGCAGACATGCAAACATACATACATACATTTTATATTGGTAGCTAAAAATTTTCGACCCAAACTGATTAAAAAGCTTGTCCTATCTCTGAATACCCTTTATGTAAAATTTCAAATGTTTAGACCAGAAATTGTCTGAGTAATTTGGTAGAGACCGCAGAGGTCAATTTTTTAAAAACTTTTACCCCTATTATGCCCCCTTAATATTTATTGTTTTGGGCTCAAATCAAGTTATTAATTTAGATCCATGTCCAAGGAACCTATATCTAAAATTTAAAGTGTTTATACCCAAAATTGGTGGAGAAGTTTGGTAGAGTTTTCAAAGGTCAAATTTCTGTCCGAAAACGGATTACAAAGATTTCCCCAAATCTCAGTACCCTGTATATCAAATTTCGAGTCTGTAAACTGAAAATTGCTAGAGTTATTACGTTGGAAAATGTACACACACAGACACACACACACAGAGACACTTTCACGTTTATAAATAGATAGATTACAAGTGTAGTAAAGAAAAGGGGAAAACAAATGCACAAAAGTGGTCGGTATAGCAACAACAAAATGCAACTAAGAACAACAAGAAATGGCAATCATGCAAACTCTAATAGCAATCACTTAAATACAAATAATTAATAAATCCAGAAAAAAACCTGTATCTGTACAATGTGTTCATTTTGTCTACTTCATATTAACCAATTAACCGAACGCATCGTTTACCAAGTCATAATATTTGCTAAAGTAAACCTGAACAACAAAAATACAACATAGAAATGATCTCACTAGTTTTTAAAACTACGTAAAACAATCATAAATGCACATTCAAAAAAAAAAAAAAACACCAATTCAAAACATCGCTATCGCACTATTATCGAGAACTCAAAGAGAGTGGACGATCGACAATTCTCGAGTGAAAAATTTTATGATTTGCCAGTATATGTAGAGTTTTAGAAGACGTGTAAATTATTTTAGGATGAGAAACTTGACATTTTAAAATTTAAAGATCCTTAAAAACCTACTAAATAATAGAAGCGAAATAATAACCAAATGTGGATATAGAATAAATATTACTTTAAGATAACACTATACGTAACAAATGAATAGATTAAATAAAACTAAATTGAATCAACATTTGAATAGTAACAAATAGTAACGTGAATGGACACCAAAACTATTTCAATCACCTAGTACTAAAACGGCGTCATCTGTTAATTTGACGCACTTATAAAATTTTTTATTTGTTGTTAAAAAAATAATTCCTGGTCAGAATGCATCACTCAACAATCTTGGAATAATCTTCACCAAGCATGCAAAATAAAATCATTTTGAAAGTGATCTCAAGCTAGCGTTGAGAAATAATGAAATGAAATTAAACCTATTTTTGTCAATATATCTTATCTATAATATAAATCTAACCTGTCTGTTTAAATGTATGTATGTATGTATGTATGAGGCTTAGCTGTCGTACAAAGCTAAAACTCTGTAACATCATCTGTGTATAGATACTCCCTCAGACATTTGTCTATAAAAATGGTCCTGTGGCGATGGAAAAGTTGTGACGCATGGAGGCTTGAAATGCTGGAAGAATATAATGATCTCAATGACAGTCTTCAGTGTCATGCCTCCTTTAGTGTGTGAATTCACCGGTAGGACTAAAAAAAAGTAATTTTAAGGCTCATGGACTTTAAGTGTCTGGGGAGTGGCGCTCGTCCAACAAGACGTTGCAATCATCATGTATGTATCGCAAAAACTTTCAACAGATGCGACGGATTTTTACGAGATCAGTATCGTTTAGAAGCGCGACCTTTCGGACTACAAATATCGAAAAATTGGCTAAAAAACATTTATTCCTTCATCCTTAACTGGGCACTTTTCTACAGGGAGGGGTCGATATTTTCGAAAGTCATCACTTCTTTTCGATTGTCTAGCCTTAATTTAAACCTACGCCACTTTCGGTTTGGAGATAGGCGCAACAGCAAGGACGTCACATTCTTTTCACGTTATTTTCCTCCTTCGCGGTATGGGTTCAAGCCTGCCTGCTTACTACCACTTTCTTTTGTTTTGCTCAACACACACTTCCAAACACCCGGGAAACTCCGGGCAATTCCGGGCACCCGGGCAAGTTTTATATAAACTGGAGTGAACTTGTCTTTTGTTCCGTTGATAGATATAGTTTTCTAATACAAAATCTATCTATAAAAATATGGTTCAGACATTTAGGCCGATTATTGGTACGCATTAATAGAACCGACAAACTTGTTTACGTTAAAATTTATCAAGCTAAATATTTAATCTTAATCGATATTTTTTAAAGATAGGCGTACATACAAAAAGTCGGATAAGTTTTTACTACTAGACTCAGATCACCGGGATGAGACAAATACTTGTGCAGCAAGCAATTTCACTCTTACTATTCTGCATTAGATATTCTTTATTTTACAAATAAATATAACATGCTTCCTTCACCTATACTTTTTTCTGTGGCGCATTTTAATTGTATAATCCACATAACCTAAATACAATATTCATAGATCCACATATATATCAGCTTTTAATAATTCTGAACAAATTCAATTTTTTCCAGATGCAAACATTATAAAAAAAAACATTAGTATTCGCATAAATTCCACATATACATTTAAAAGAAACGTATTATTATTATTATTATTATTATTATTATTATTATTATTATTATTATTATTATTATTATTAACTCACTAGGAGTATTCACAAAAGCCATCATCAAAGATTGTTCTTTGAGAACAACTTATGATGTTCCCTGGAGTCTGAGTGACAACAAGTCTCCCCAGATTTTCAGTAATCTCCAACTCATTCGATAACCTTTGCAAAATATTTTGCATTATCACAACAGCCACTTTCCGTTGATTTCTCGTTGGCAGCGACTATTGATTTTCATTGGAATAAGCCTCCCCCTCAAGGTCCCAGTCTTCTTTGCACATCTCCAGCGGAGGTCTGGCCAGTGCTTTCTCTCCTCGGTCTTCCCCTCCTCCTTGACTTTCATTATTTGGTATGATGTCTGTTTATGGTGACACCCACACACAAAAAAAGTGGGCGCATTTTTTCCATTTATACAGTTTCAGTTTTCATGATTTCATGTGATGTTACTTTGTGTTTTGCATCTGTAGCTGTTTCTGTATGCAGTTTGTGTGCAGTTTATGCGTGGTGTTAGTCTCCACATTCAATGGTTTTCCTTAATATTTTTACAGTTTTCATAATTGAAATTTGTTGTATGTTCTCGGTCATCACTCTGATTCCAATCTCTCCTATTTTTTTTTTCAAAGTTTTTTTGGTATCGTTCCTAGCGCTCCTACTATTAATGGTGTTATTTTCACTTTCTTCATTCTCCAGATCCATTTGAGCTCTCTGGCCAGTTCCGTGTTTTTACTCCGCTTCTTATTCTCCTTGATTTTCACTTTGTAGTCTGCTGGCACGGCAAAATCTACAATCTGGCAGGCCTTTTCTTTCTTGTTAATTATTATGAAATCCGGCCTTCTTGCTTGGATGGGTTTATCCGTTTGTACCATAGGATCTTGTGCATTTTATTTTTCATTAATGCTGCTGGTTTGTGCTTGTACAATTTGTCTGTGTATTAAAAATTCATTTGTTTGCATAATTGCCAATGCACCGCCTTCCCCACTTGATCGTGTCTATTCTTATATTCTTTTTGGGCTAGCTTGCTGCATTCACTTATTATGTTGTTTATTGTTTCGTCTCTTTGTCCACAGAGTCTGCATTTGCTGTTTTCTTGTGTCTTGTCGATCCTTGCTTTGATCTGGTTGGTTCTAATTGCATTATCTTCCGCAGCTGTTATTAGTGATTCAGTTTTCCTGATAAGATTTCCTTTTTGTAGCCATTTCCAAGTGTTTGCGTTAGTCACTTTTTTGTAATCCTTCTGAATCGTTCATATAGCTGTTTCTCTTCGCATTTTTCGTTCCTCATCTTATTCTTTGTCTCTTTTTCTATCTTGTTTGTTTATTCCGTGTCTCTTGCTGCGGTAATTATTATTTAGGTGTTCTGCATTATGTATTTTTCTAATTCTTTTTTCGTGTTATTTACACAGTCTTTCATACAGACCAGTCCTCTTCTTCTGCCTTTCATTTTCATATATAGTCGGTCAGTATCATCCTTCGAGTGTAGTGCATTCTACATCCTCATTAGTTTCCTGGTCTTCTGGTCGAGATTCCTTAGTTCTTCTTTGGTCAAGTTCATAAAAGGTCCAGAGTATCTTATCAATGACAATGTCCACGTGTTTATTACTTTAATTAAGTTTCGACTTTTAGTTTGATTTCGAGGAGTTTTATTGTTCTTCTGAGTTATTCCTTTACAATTTTGTCTTTCATTTTCTAGCTTTGATGGTATCTGCTTCCAGTACTCCCAGATATTTGTAGCTATCATGTTAACCTAGTGTCCTCATTTCTGTTTGATTGGGCTGTACTATACATTCTGTTGCTTCCAGTTTTCCCTACTCATGATAAGTAGTATGCACTTTTCCATGCAGAATTCCATTTGGATATCCTGGCTAAAGTTTCTGGTCATGTTTATTAGTGTTTCTAGTTCTGTCTTTGTTTTTGCAATTATTATTATTATTATTATTATTATTATTATTATTATTATTATTATTATTATTTTTATTATTATTTTTATTATTATCATTATTATTATTATTATTATTATTATTATTATTATTATTAGTAGTAGTAGTAGTAGTAGTAGTAGTAGTAAATCCACCTTTCTAATATTTGTTTGTTTCCGGAAGAAAATAATTTAGTAGCAGTGTTTTGTGTTGTGCATATACGTTGATTTTCGCCTTGATGTGCAATATAATAGTACTTCATAGATCTGATGTCGCCATAGAAAATGGGTCATTGGTAAAACATACGTATTTCAAGTTTCAGGTTTCAGTATAATTACTGCTGCGTTCATTGTTTGCACATAACGAAACAAATTCATAATCAAATAAATGTGTTGTAGCGCCCACCTTACAGATAACAATAAACTCTTCCACTTGCTAGAAAGACGGAGAAAATATATCTCTCGATGTTTGGCACAAATTATGCACACTTAGCAGTTTGACTGACGTTAAACTACTCCCTTTAGTTGTATTTGTTTTTCTTTTCAATGTATTTTATCTCTACTAAATACTGACTTGTATCTTTCTTCCAGACCCTTACCGGTCGACAATAAAATTACAAAGGTATTCTGTACAAAATATAGACATTTTTGATTAAAAACATGTTAGCGACCTTCACATGATCCACCAAGCTATTCAGTGGTGGAGAAAAGAGGAAGAACTAATCTTGCATCCAACACTGTACATAAATTAATGATAGTTGTAGTGATTTGTGTTGCGGCAGATAATATTTTTACTCGATATATTTATCAAACTGCCATATATTTTTATATGAATTCAATCGATCGTCAGTCGTTGACAGAAATAAATTGCAAAATCCTTTTTTAATAGTTTGGAAAGTATATCTTTCTGATTGTTTGATACAAATATTTTTCATATTTTGCTTATTATTAAAGGACGGTTTTTGCACACAAAGTAAGCATACTTTTCTATTTAAACGCTGATCTTTGAAATAATACTTTCGAAAATTACCCTTGTTTTGCAAAAAAAAAAATCCTTTGAAATAGTACTATTCTTCCAATGTTTGTGTACTATTGTGTATGATTTAACAAATAAAAATACAAGCGAAACTATCTCATCATCTCTCTGTACATGCATTGGATGAGGATATACATTTTTACTTCTGAAATAATACGAATGTTCATTATGATTTATAAATTTAATGATTAAAGAACACAAGAATTAATACTTATCAATTTTTTAAATATCTAATAAAAAATCGATTACTAGTGCTTATAATAAGATAACTGGATTGGAGCAGAATTTCTTAGTTTCCTCAATTTTGCTGGGTAACGCTGGGCTGTGTTCTACTATTTAATCATTAATTAATTTAACAATCAACGAACATAATAATTAATACTTGTAGATAGTTAAACATTGATTATAAATACTTATATGGAAATAGGGGATGGGAGCAGATTTTTTTTAATGTCATTTCACTCCAAACAAGGCACAGGGCCACTTAGTCGTGAGAGGCTTCCATTTGTGATCAGATTTGCAGGGATACTGTTTATGGAGGTAGGTATGTCTGTTCACAGTACACTTTATTTTTGCTCACGTTCACCCTCTAACAAAGCATATCGCCACTTGGACGTAAGGGGCTATTATTTGGAACCATGTCTAGGAAAGATTATCAAGATGTTGGTTTACGTTACATTTAAACTTCTGCATATCAGTACAACCAGGGAATCAGGGAGCAGGAAGGGAATTCCAAAGTCTAGATTTCGAGGGAATAAACTGTTTGAATAGAAAGCTTTCTGGCATTTAGGGACTTCAACAGCGAAAGGGGTGAGATTTTGTAGCTAAGCGGGTTTATCGGAAATATGTACGTTGAGGGAGCACAAGTGCAACGAGTTCATCAGAGCACATTCCATTAAAATATTTGTAAAACAGGCGCAGACATGCAACATTGTGGTGATTGGGCAGGGGTTGAAGCTTAGTTGACAAAGTGGGACCTATTAGATTAGAAACTCTTTTTTGGACCCTATCCAATAGAGAGAAAGACTAGTGGTAGATGCACCAGCCCAGATGTGGCAACAATACTTCATGCATCGGCGAATGGTGGCCTTGTAAAGTCTTAGGTGTGAGTAGTTTTCTAGATCGATAAAGGAAACCCACCTTTTTTGCAGCCGCCTGTGCAATGCCCTCAATGTATTTGTTCGAAGTTTATATTGACCGTTATTGTTAGACCGAGGAGTTTGAAGGAAAAGGAAGAATTCTCATGTATGATGTTATTTCTCATGGATATCAGTGGTTGGAGATGTGTCTTGTAATTGTTAAAGGAGAGCAGCTTAGTCTTACTAGCATTAAATGTTACACTCCATTTGCAGCCTCATTCCATTACGGTTTGGAGATCATTTTCTAATGACTCTGTCATTGTCTTAAAATTATGTACACCTATTCTTCCCTCATAGATGCTATAGAGCGTTGTATCATCAGCAAATATACCCATCTCGGACACAATATTGTTTATGAATATCAGGAAGAATAGTGGTCCAAGGATCGACCCCTGAATTAAATAATGTTATGCTGCTTGGATGTACATCCATCAATTACAACCTATTGTCTAAGAAGGATCTAATTATATTTAGTATACGCCCAGTTATACCGTCCAATTTAATTTTTATTAGCAGCCCTGCGTCAAAGGCTTTGGATATATCAAGGTCTACAGCCATGGTTTCGCCTGACTTATCCAGTACGTGGTATACGTGTTTAAAGATGACTATTAAAATATCTGCAATAGAACGACATTGCTTGAATCCATACTGTTTGTCAGAGAGAAGATTAACTTTTGTGAGGTGGTAGACTAGTGCTTGATTAGTTAAGGTCTCAAAGATTTTAGCGAAGAGGGGGAGGAGACTGATAGGGCAATAATTGAGAGGGTCAGTCCTTTCACCAGAATTCTTGTACATTGGTACCACAGAGGCCATCTTCCAGGTATTAGGGAAGCAAGATTCAGCAAGGCATTTATTGTAGAGCTTGGAAAGTGCGGGGGTTAGCACAGCTGAGCATTTCTTAATTAGTATAGCAGGGATGAGATCAGGTCCATACGTCTAAAAGGTGTCTAAGTTTTTTTATGATATCACGGCAATGAGAAGGGATGATTTTTACATCATTTAGTGTGACTTCAGTCCGCATAGGGAAGTTTGGGAGGGTGCTAGCTCTAAGGTGGAGTTGGCATTCCGTCTTTTCGGTTGCCGTGCATGCGACCTTTAGTTTGTTGGATAGTCAAGGAATTACTGAATGCCTTTTATTCATTACACTATCATAGATTTTCCAGAAATCACAAGTTCCTATCTTTTGGAATTCTATGCGTTCCCTGATTATTTCAGCATGCTGTCTTTTGATTATTGCTATTTCCCTCTTACAATGATTTATAGCATCTATGAAGTTTTGCTTATTTGTATTTAACTTATGACGTACGAACAAGCGGAATGCATGCTGTCTTTGTGCAATGGCAACTGCCCAATCTGTAGTGAATCAGGGTGGCGCGTGGGATTTACTATAATACTATAATGATAGATTTAGCGATTCTTCAATTTTCTCGGGATGTACGGTTCTCGCTAGTTCAGTCTAATGGTTTTATATGTTTTTTTTTTATAAAGTAGTGCCGGACGGTAATTTTTAGGGTTCTATCAAAGTTAATATTACTCTGGGTTTATTGTCCATCCCTTGAGATGTTCTTATTTGTGAAGAATGCCGACGGTACAATACAAGTTATTTTTTACTCCAGAATTACCAATTTTTAGGAGATGTATCCTTTACGCGGAAAAATATCTTGTGTCTAAATTAATCTCATGAACGAGAGAATAATTCTTTTTGTTTTATTAAATTAACGATTTCCATTTTAGAACCAGCAATCAATATTATTCAAAATGACGCGTGAAAACCAAGTAAACGTTTTCAACAATCGCTATTGTAAAATTCAATCGTAAAATAATTGTAATTAAAAAATGAGGCGGGACTATAACCGGTTTGATGACAAACAATTTCCTCTTAAAGGTGCGACAAAGCACAGTGGCTGTTATTAAGTAAGATAGGATGGTGATGGTGGCGGTGAAGTAGAAAACGAAAAAGATAAGACAATCTTTTATGTCTTCTATTTCACCAGCACCACCACCACCACCACGAACATCATCAACAACAAAAACATCAACAAGTTAAGCTTGACAGACCAACGAAAATTCTATTTATAACGTTAGCTTGGCAGATCGTCCATGATTCTATTTCAAACATAAAAGTGACTCACCAATGACATTGTTAGTTCAAACATTAACTTGACAGATG